>NC_090199.1:6309166-6675000 GCF_033026475.1 Channa argus
AGACCGATGATCTGCTGTGGACCCCGAACTTCTGGGAAAAAGAGAAAAATGAAAAACCAGCTGTCGTAGTACATTCGCATGGGAATACACAAAATGATAAACACGTAATATCTGAAGCCCAGTTACGGTTGCAGCAGCAGCAGTAGGATGATTGTTACTGGCTTTAACACAAAGAAATGGCCCATGTGTTAATGCTGCACATAGACAAAGAGAAAGAAATCAGTCCTTTAAAACACAACACAAAACAAACAGCTTCTCTCTAGATTCATACCTGCTTTTTCTGCACCAGCCAGTTAATTTGGACAACATAGCAACAAAACAACACCTTCTCCATATGTGCAGCTGGACGCACACTCACACGGTGACCAAAAGCAATCTACACCAGGGATATAATAAGGACTACAGGGGGCCACAGTATGAAATGACGACATATGTCAGTGTGTGCAAATACACACACACACACACACACACACACACAAGCTAAATTTAACAAGTCATATCTGCCCTCAACAGTATTCTTGACAGCAGCGAGACAAATTGCGGCAGAAAATAGCCTGATTGTTTTAGTGTGAAGAGAAAAAATGGCTTCCTTTGTGCAGTGAACAATGAGCTTGGCTAAAAACTGCCCCCAACAAGTTTAACTGATTTCTGTCGTCGCTGGGAAAAGTGCTGGCTCAGTGCTGCTCAGTTTCCGATAAAAGATGGAAAAACCTTTAATTTGTTTTTCTCTCCATTTATTTCTCCCTCTTCCAATCTTCCCTCCTCCCTTATCTTTTCTGTAGAAGAGGAAGAAGACGAGCGTGGTATTTACACAAACATCACGCATGGCCGATTCACTAGAAGTCTTGGTAGGTTTCCAAGTGCATTCGTGTCCCTTTTCAATTCAATCATTATCTCATCACCTTTAAGTCGTTCTTACTTAAGAAAATTCTTCTCCTCCCGCTAACAGTGGATGCGCAGCCGGCTCAGCAGGCGGCCTGTAAAGTGCGGACGGAGGTGATGGAGGTGACGAGATCCATGCTAGACCGCCGCAATGCCAACTTCATGCTGTGGCCATCCTGCGTAGAGGTGCAGAGATGTTCGGGCTGCTGCAACACAAGGACGCTGCAGTGTGTCCCCACAGTCACCTCCAACAGATACCTGCAGGTAAAAGACAATTTTACACAGGCACAAGACGTTCTTCACTATGAATCATAGTACAAGTATCATGGGATACTTTTGCAGTAACACAGTCCTGTTATGAGGCTGTTATGATACCTACATACTGCGTGGTAGCTCATTTGTTATTGCGTCAGGTGGGTTTGTCATTTTCAACATCAGCTGAAATCAGCGCTTCTTTTGTTTTCCCCTCTCCAGGTGACAAAGATCCAGTTCATAAACCGCAAACCCCACTATGACAAAGCCATCATCTCAGTGGAAGATCACGTCAGCTGTAGGTGCCAGACTGCCTCCTCTTCCTCTGCCACGACCACGTCCATTCAGGGCAACCCTAATCCCCCTCCACCTCAGCAGCCCCACCCATCTTCCCACATTCCCCCGTCGCTTCCCCATCCTGTTCACCCTGCTCTGCCAAAGACTCACACCTCCAAAGCTGACCTCCATCGCCATGATGATCTGAAGCACAACCAGCAGCACCACCGTCCCGAGGAGCGCGAGCCAGTGGCAAGGCAGTGGCAGCAGGGCAGCTACACCCAGTTGGTGCACTGGACACAGCCGAGGGTGCACCAAACACCCACGCACGCGCAGTCCGGGGCGCTCGGGTCGGTTAGCAGCTGGCCGTCGGAGGCAAGGGCGGAGCATAGCGTCATGGGAAGTACACAACCGGTTGGGCACGGGAGTGGGAGCAGAGAGGACGGCAGCCTGCACGCAGCAAATGGTGGCGTTGAGGTGCATCATCCCGATCATGCGCAGAGGCAGCAGCAGGTGTTACAGCACCAGCAGAGACAGCAGCAATATAATTTTCATCACCAGACACATTACCCCAAGCAGCACAACCAGGATGGAGCGGAGGGCCAAGAGCTGAGGACACAATATCGACTCAGTGCTCTGCAGTCAGACAGCGCGTCCCCACCTGGCAGCCCAACCCCACCACCTGGATTAGAACAAAACCCTGCCCCGACTCTAGCTACCAACCAGACAGACCCAGTGACCAGCCACAACCAATCTGAGGTCACAAATCAAACACAGACTGAGACTGAAAGAGCCAGTCAAAAAGAAGGGACCGAGAGGGAAGAAAGTGGGTCAGCCAATAGTGGGGACTCAGCCGGCGTGGAGCTGGCCCATCAGGGGAAGGAAAAAGACTGTAACGTGACCAGTGGAGATGTTCATTTAACCCGGAAGGAAAGGAGACAGAAGCTTCTGGAAATGGTACAGAGGGAACCAGAAAAACATCGTCATCCGCATCATCGTAAGCAAAGACCAAAGCCGACAACATATAAAACAGGTACTGCTCAGCTGTGTGTGTGTGTGTGTGTGTGTGTGTGTGAGATTGTTTTTTAAGGCCAGTGGAAACCTTTTAGAGCGCAAAAAGGACTTTACAATTTCATTTAATTTATTTTTCCAAATAATAAGATGGGATCTGTCACTACTAAAATTTGAAACACAGAACTGGGAAATAAAATAATGAAACAAAAAAAGAAGAGTCAAACAGGTACTGGGACTTTGACTGGCAGACATTTCAAATAAAAAGCCACGTGTTAACATCAGTAGTACTTTTAAAGACAATGATTTTTAAAAAGGCCTATAATGTAATGCATATTTCTCACTGGAACCTAAAAATGGTGCCTAAAAATGACATTATATTTAGAGAAATCACACTGGGCTTCTCAGATAATCAAATCTGAGTAATAGAAGAAAGAAGACTTTCTATTTGTATCTATAAATGGTGCTCCACTGTTGCCCCAAGTCAAAAACAAGATTTTGAAGATTTGTGCAGCGCTGAACACAGGATACACTGATCCAGGGTGGAGGACTGCTATTACAATTGCTGCCCTTGACAGAATTCTAAATAAAAGAAGGATAATCACATTAGAGTCAAATGACTTTAATGTCCATGTGTGTATTGTCTGTGATTTAGAGGATGTGCTGTATAGCAACACATTTTACGGTGTGAGACAGGAAGAGGCTCACTGTGCATGTGTGACATACCAGCATGGCCACATGTGTCCTGCTATTCTTCCAGCTCTGCGGTCAGAGAGCTGACACTTCCCACTGCTTCGTGTTTGGCTCAAGCCTCCCAGGAATCACAGCCTCCGTTAACGCATTCTTCAAGGTTATCAGATGCTTTTCAGAGTGTTCACTCTGCAACTCGAGTTTTACGGCCCCAATATTGACGCCACCGTGATTGACAGGTGTCAGAACACACAGTTTGGCTTCGAAACTGCAAACCGAGTGCCACAACAATAAAAGTACCAGGTGGTATTAATGTTGTGGCTGATGAAACTGTCGCTATTATTCCTTTCTTACTGGTTTCCCTACTTACCTTTGTATTCACTGTCCTCTGCTTTCTTTTTGTTTCTCCCAGCCCTGTCAACCGTGGCTCCAATCTCCCCCTCAGCACGTCAGGCCCCGGTCCATCCCGCCACACCTCGTCGCAGGAGGAAACATCGCAAGCGCATCAGCAAAGCAGCCATCAGAGCGATGATCATGTAGAGCTGCAGGTAAGAGCTGCGGGGATTGTCCTGACCCAGTAAACCTGAGGCGGCAGGGGGCATCATGGGAGGGGAGAATTTCATATAACCCGAGGCTAAAGGTTAAAATTGTTTGTGCAGAAGAATTTCTCGTGTATTTTAACAGTAACAGCTGCAGGGATATGACTTATGACACTGTTTTCCACAGTTTTTACCTGGGGAATGAAAAAACAGTGGAACTTGGACTAAATAAAACTGAGGGTTCTCAAATATGTTTCGTCTTGCTGTCAAACTCAGTGCTCAGGAAACAATAGGACAGATAGAATCTTCACTGCTTCATTTGTTTCAGTGTAAAATCTTAATCCTGTGTGTGCACAAAAGCATAGACTTGAGATTTTTTTTTTTTTTTTTTTTTTATTACAGGAAATTATAAAGCTAACTCCGAGCTTGTGGCCAGACAGATTGCTCCAAAGGAATACGGAGAAGCAAGCAACATGGGGTTCTGAATGTGGGACAAATGACTCTGTGGATGGGGGCTGCAGATTCAACAGAGGTGGTGGACATTCCTGTTGTTTTCAATGGACAGCTTTAGCAAAAGGCACCTTTCCTGCTCCTGAGCTGCCGCAGAGCGCGCAGCTTTATGGATTTTACAAAGTGCAATCTTCTGCCTCTTTGGACTGGGGAGTATTTGTCACACTAAACACTGGATTTCACTCACTCGAACCACAGATCCCATCAACATGAATCGATGGAAGCTCATCGGCCGAACAAAGCCAGGCTATTGGCGTGTTGTTACAGTTTGCAGCCATTGATTGGCCACTTGTAGCTTAACTACTAGTGGTTCGGCAAATGGGGAACCTGACTATGACTTGGACTTTCGTCAGTCATTATTTGAGGCTAGACGTGGAGCTCAAGTTAAAAGTGGAGAACTGGCTTTCTACACTGGGATGATTACTGGAAATTGGAGTGTGAAGCTCAGGCCTCAATGCCAAACATTACTGTTATCCTTCAATGTCTGAACCTAACTTTACGTAACACTGGAGTAGCCATACACTGATCGTACTACATTGACTTTAGAGATGTGCTCTGCCATGAACTGTAGTTGTACTGGAAAATATAGATAACTTGCTCTGTTTGTACTACTGCCAGATCAAAAAGAAATAACAACCAAATGTGTGTCTAGATAACATGCTATGAATATCCCAATAAAGCCAGTCTTAAAGATTTGGCTTTTAGAAACAGCTGACAAAGTTATATCCAACACTGTATGTATAAATGCTTTTAGAAAATGATTTCCGGGAGAAAAAAAGCTTTATTTCTTAACTTATTTAAAAATGGCCTCTGGTTCTCAAGTGTAATTATTGTTGCAAACATTTCAGATATATAATTATTTGTTGTACAACTTACTGTCATGAATGTTATTTTTAATATAAAATTAAAATCTTGAACAAACATACCGTGCCCTCATAGTCGTCTCTGCTTGTGTTGCAGTTGTGTTTTTGAAATGCATGCTTATGGCTGCACGTGCACGCCAACCTTCTGCTGTGTACATATGCACTTACAGCGCACTGTAGACCCGTGTGCTGATCTTTGCCCTATGACTGCATGTCCCGCAGCTCTGTTACGCAAAGCAAGGTAGGGTCGGCAGAAATGTCCGGTTGCTATAGCAACCTGCAGACGAACATGTCAACAGAAAAGTATCGTATGGTGAAAGAGAGGCCAGGGAGGTGGTGGTGGTGGTGGTGGTGGGGGGTTGTCAGTTTAGGAATGGACAGAAGATGAACGGCAGAGTGGGAGAGAGAGAAGGGTGGGGGGGGGAGATAAAATGATTGCCGCATTGTGACTAGCAAAAGGCAGCAGGGACAGAAGGAATAAGGCTGATAATGGAATTATTAGAAGTTATAAAATAGAAAAGGTTTAGAAGAATAGCGATCAAAAGAAGTCATAAAGGTAATTTAGGAAAGGGAGGCAGTCTAAATGTCATTCAGTTGTGTACAGGGGGTTCCCCTGCGGAGCTAATTTGGACCGTAGATTCTTTCCTTTGAGAATGATGACTCAGCATGGGCTTTTGCAGACTTTGAGGTACAAAAGCACACACCCATACACCCTCAGAGACTGGAATCTGACATGGAGAAGGACTAAATCCATGTTAAAGTCACCTGGAAAAACACAAACCAGCTACTTGGTGAGATGCAAAAAAGTATTTAGTCGGCCACCGATTATGCAAGTTCTCCCGCTTAATATGATGACAGAGGTCTGTAATTTTCATCATAGGTACACTTCAACTGTGAGATACAGAATGTGGGAAAAAAAAAAATCCAGGAAATCACATCGTAGGATTTGCTTAAAATAAGTATTCCACCCCAAGGGAAAACATAATTCACACTTGCTCATTATGGTTCTTCCCACTGAGCTCATTTTGCTGGAAGAGTCCAACAAATGTCTCCCTGAGCTTATTGTGGTGCATTTAAATGAGCTGCTGCGGCCGTGTTTGCTTAGCCATAACGTTCAGGGGAAGAACCATAACGAGGAAGTGTGAATTGTGTTTTCCCTTGTTCAGCTCCCTCCATGTCCATTTACCCAGATGTTGTAGTGGCTGGAGGATCATCCTCTGCCTTTTGGCTACCGGGTCTATGTGTACTGGTCCTATTCTCTCCATGTTCCATGTTCCACCAACTCATACGTAATCAAAGCGTTGAGCTTAGCCGTTACGAATTCCTTGGGGTATCCACTTTCAAAGTTAGCAGCAATAGCTACTAGATCTTTTTTCTAACAAATGCTTGGTCGGAGGAAAAAAGAAGGAAAAAACAAACAAAAAGGAGTCGACACCAGAAACTCATTATCTGTGAATTTATAAAAGTAAGGCAGTAAAGCTCAATCTTTCCAAACTAAACCAAAAGGGCCTCAACAGTGACAGCACTCAAATAACAAGATTATAAAGTGTCAAATACTCAAACACAGGTTTACAACATTCACTTGATGAGGGTTGGACGGTTCTAATTTACATAGACAGAAAGGAGTGTACTCCACCCCCAGGCCAGCAATGGGTCGGAGACTGGGGCACGACTCTTAGTCAGGGTTGTCGGCCTTCAAATGGACAGTCACCAAGCCCAGTTGCAATAACATTTAAAAAGTAAAAGGATGGAGACTGAGACTCATAAACAAGTAAGGATATGAAAGGCCCGAAAATTGGCTCCTCCTCCTACTCCAGAGAATACTGTGATTCCCTATTACACCTCACTTCCTCCCGCACCTTTCGATGTGAGTGATGCACATATCGCATTGGTACCACAATTTCGTGAAAGTGACGTTCATGCCTACTCTAGTCATTTTGAGAGAATTGCCGTAGTGTTGCAATGGCCAATCTTACTACAGTGTAAAGTTTCTGGCGGAGCCTGAGAGGTTGTAGCTGTCCTCCCTCTTGCAGATAACTCTGCTTGCAAGCTCACTGAGCTTGTTTTGCTGGAAGACTTCAACAATGTCTCCCTGAGCTTATTTTGGTGGATTTTAATGATCAAAAGGTAGAAACAATTGCTGCTGCCGCCGTGTTTGCTGATGAATAAGTGTTAAATCACGAGCCTACTCTTTTACCTGTTCCAGCTACTAGGACTCACCCAGTCCAAACCTTCTATAGATGAGAGTGCAAAGCCAGACGTTTGGAAGGAGGTAAAAACCAGAGTCTCCCTGATGCCTGTTTTAAACAGTTTATCTTTGATGGCTTAGTGTCATTAACAGGTGAAGAAGTGGACCCGCGTCCACTGTTGCGTGAGACAGTGTCCTGCCATTCTCCACCCAGTCAGCATGTTGTTATGGTGCATTACTGCGAGGAACAGATGGGTTATAGTCCTAAATCAATGCGTCGCATCCACATACAACCTGAGTCTGTCACTGGGTTCTTCCACTTTGCTTTTAGTAATGAGATGCCAATAAAAGGTAAAGCTCTGCCAATTGGAAATGATATAGTTGGAGAAAAAGTGACCCCCGCAATTTAAATTATGGACACACCTCAATGCTCGGAAACTGAGGGTAAGGCCTCACATCAACTACCCCTCCTGTGCAGTTACTCGTGAACAGCCAAAAAAAGCTTGTGACATTTTCTATTGCTGACAGTAGGTTTATGCTCATTTTTTCAGGTGAATCTGAATCTAAAGCTCCTGGCAACAGTGCTGTTGAGGTCACCTCCCCACCATTTCCCCCTGGAGGATTTGGCTCTCCCAGTAACCGGGGAACATCTGTGTGCAGCCCAGAGGTCAGATCCTACCTTGTAAGAATGTCTTACGAGCGCAGTAAGTAATGACAGAGCTAAAGAAAGGTAGATTATGTATTACGATGACAAAGACATGCCGATGATGATTCAGTGAAATGCTATATTTCAAATAGCTGTTCCCTCTGTCTACCGCCAACAGCTGTTCTCCATGGCCCATGGGAGCACATGGTCAGGCCACCTGAGCTTCGCTATTCCTTATGCTCTTCTTCTGGCCTAGTTTGAAGCAAGATGTTGCCCAGTTTTGTCGTAGCTGCCATGTTAGTTAGTACTAGTGTTAATTGTGTGTTTTATTTTCCTTCCTTTTCTTTAGTTTATTATCCTTTAATAACCCCGTTATAATAAATCTGGCCTGTTATTATGTTGCTTCCCTTACCCCTGGTTACTGAGGGTGTGGCAGCCACACTAACAATAAACAGCGGAGGAGACATTAACTTGGTGTCGTGAATATTTAAGAATGCTTGGCTGATGCTGGTGCACATGAGATGAGCACAGAGCAAGCAACACATAGGAGCAGCACAACGGATAAACAGTGCAAATAATCTCATGTCACATATTGACAGCTAAAAGTAACATACTTTGATTGAGTGGACTTAGACTGTTTGTGCCGTTTTGTTGTACTATAAATTCTATCAGCTATAATAAAATTAAACTCGCCAAACAACTCACCCTTTGTTCGACTGTCAAATAATTTGTACACAACAGTTTGATTATTGCCATGGTAGAATAAACAGGAATTTTCCTTTTTAGAGTCACTGAGTGACTGTTCCTCCTTCTATCCCGAGATGTTCTTTCGTTGATTGAGAACATTCTTTCCACAGTTTTGCTGACAAAACTGTTTCAACACCAACTGGATATTGTAAAAAATACTTTGTCATCAAGATCATATCAATGTGCTTTTCTTAGTTCCTCTAAAATAGACATTTTAAAACATTTCCACAGAACAGCACTTCAATGAGCATCTTTATTCTCCTTTCCACTCGACTATCTTCTCATCTTCCCCATAACTATTTGGTTTTGGTTCACTATTTTACATTTTGTCCTCTATTTTCAAGAGATTGTCTCCTACAATCATTTTCTTCTCCTCTGCTGTAAGTCATGACCTTATGGTTTGGTGCAGCAGCCAACAGGCATCTAGGTGTGAGTTTGTGTGGTGTAATGAACCAGTGAGGATCAGCCAAAGTTCAGCCAGGTCATGAGGGCCACGCAGAGTCTCTGTGCTCAGGATGTGTTTGTGCACATGCAGAAGTGGGCATGTGCACATGGCTGCCTGCCTTACCTGCAGTGTCCCTCTGACAAGTGTGTGTGACAGTGTCCATGTGTTGTGAAACAAATGGAGAGTGTGTCCTCTGGCACGATGTCCCGACGAGAGAAGCTTAATGAGCAGGTATCTGGCAACCAATCACTGTCACCGGCAACCTCCGAGGTCACACCAAGGCGTCGTGAGTAAACAGCGCGGTCGGCCCTCCTACATTTGACGAACACCTGACAAGACGCACACACACTTGGAAGTGAGGTCACGGTGGTTAGTGCACAGTTTTAGCTGATAAATGTACACAGACGCTTGCAAGCATATACATGCAGACACACCTTCCTGACTCACACATCATGCGTCTATGTGTGTGTGAGATACAATATAAAGTCCGCATTATAATTTGCCTGGTGGTCTTAAGAGTGTCATGGAGGACAGTCTGCAGCTACACAGCCCCATACACAGCAAAATGTGATACACTGTGTACAATACACAAACTGAGTACTCACGTAAAAGTGCAAGTATTGGCCTAAATAAATATTCACTACAAGTATAACTTCAACTATTTTAGTCTAGTAAATGTACTAAGCTGCGGGCAGCTGTATCTCAGTTGGTAAGGCAGTTGTCCACAGACCAGAGGGTCAGTGGTGCGATCCCCGGTCCCAGCTATGGGTCGAAGTGTCTCGGGCAAGCCCCAGACAGCTCTTCCCCATCCCCAGCCGTGCAGAGCCCGGTCTGGGGAGGGTCACTTCAGGAAGGGCATCCGGCTTAAAAACTGTGCCAAACCAACATGCGGACAATGATCCGCTGTCGCGACCGTGAACTCACAGGATAAGCCAAAAGGAAAAAAAATAAACAAATAAAAAATGTACTAAGCAGATTATCCACATTCTGCTTAAATTACAAAAGTACAAAACTTAAAAAATAGGGTCAAAGATCCCAGGTTGGCAATGGTCAAACTCACTGTAACCACTTTAACGTATGGTTAACCCATAGTGATACATCAGCATTTATTAGTTCATAATATTTTATTATAAAACCACATCATATTGTTATAATAAAACCAGTGGCTGACAGGTGTATGTTTCACATGATTCCCCAGAAAATGACTCCCTTAAGCCAACTTAAGCTAAACATGCACTTACAACACACAGACTTCTGCTATATAGATTCTTCTACATTCACTACTAGTTATTAACCACTTTGTATTTATGGAGGGGGCAGGAGTAGGTGTGTGTCGTCTGCATACAGGGGTCACTGCTGAAACGCATATGTTTTTATAGCTCACACCTATGGGCTGTTCCTTTGATGTGACTCTGTACATTAATAAAAAAGTTGAATTTGTGCACTTTAGCTTAGATTGTTCTTGCAGTTCAAATGTCAAATTGACTCAGATTTAGTTTATTTCCCGGACAGACTTTCAGTTAAACCCCTCACCACAGTGGATTAGAAATTTTGGCTCAGTCTACTTCTTATTGTGACAGACTGTGTCAATATTATCTGTCTGTCCCAATGGGGAAGTGAATCTCCCTCACTCCATTTGTTTCACTCTCTGGAGGAAACCCACATGACCACCCCACCCCAATGACAACACACACACAATCTCCCTCTGCCACAATAGTGTTGTCATGTGGTGAGAGTGTGTTTGTATGGGTTGGGCTGGTAGTTTGGTCTCCCTCTTGTTTGCTGTGGGGGTGTTGTGACTCCATAGATGGCCTTGTCTAACTACTCCTCTTCCCGCACACTTTGTCCTCAGTCCACCTTCTGTCTCTGGACACAAACTTGCACGCCCATGTGCACATTCTCCTGAACACATATTTGCAAGTACACTTGAGCTGTCTTTTTCTAGCAAGTGAAAGTCAAGTATCAATTCTTGTCAAAGTCTGAAAATTGACGATGAAACTGACACAGCAGTGGATTCACAAATTGCTAATCAATCGCTTTTGGAGAGTCATTAGTGTTTGTTACTCAGGTCTAAATACAGTTAAAAGTCTTATTTAACATTTCTAACCTTTGCCCTAAAACTAAGAATTACCCTGTAAACAGTCCTTAAAACTGCCCCTTAAACCTAGAAGAAGTGAAAACCACCTAATATGACCTCACTTCCTCAAATGTTTAAACTCAAATCATCACATCCGCTGTAGAATTGCACAAAGAAGTACAAAAGCACATAAAGTATTTCAGCAGTTACTTTTCATTCATATTTGCAATTATTCATCTTCTACACACAATAGATTGGTCCTCAGTATTCCCATACACTGTGCTGCACAGTTTCCTGTTATTATCTTACAGTGGGCTGACGCCACAGTCACTGGACTGTTTGTGTGTGAGAAAGAAACTCAATAGAGGGAAGAATCCTTTACTTTTGGATCTATCTGTCGCTCTTAAAATCCCTTCTTTCTGCCGCGAACAGAAGTTTAACCTTTTTGCTAAATTTATGCACATGGGTGGATATTTTCACTCGTGACACAAGATGTCATTACATATGCTTCTGTCCATGGGGAAATTAACTTTCTCCCAAAAGGAGCTCGGTTCACAAGGTCTGAATAGGGTGTTGACCATTACATGTGCTCTGAGACCCAAAGTCTGTTGTTCATTAACCTTGATTTTCAGTCTCTGGAAAAAGCTGGAATGGCATTGGAGGTGGCAGATCCCTCGAACAGCCAACAGACATATTTTAAGAACAAGTTTATTTACCTCAGTACTCGTGGTTACTGTAACTAGGTATTAGCTCATTTCTAGATATGCAGTGAGGTTTACAGAAGTGAAACAAGAAGTGCATGTCACCGAATTTCTTCTCCTCATTTTTTTTTATTTTACATAGAAATGCTAAGATGAAATTTTCCCGCTCATATAGTGTTTTTTTTTTCTTTTCTTTTTTTTCTTTTTTTTTTTTATTGCACTCATCACGCATTGGGCTTCACATGAAACCACGAGGGAAGCAAAACAGAAAGAGGCACAGTTCCGTCTTTCTAACAGAACTAAATATGTCTCTTGCTTCTTCGGGGATGTGGTGTAATAATGCACTTGCATGTTGCAACCTCTTGCATGTTCTTATATCCTCAAAACACACAAAACACACTTTTCCTGACGGTCTGCAGAAGTCACGCCATTCAACGTTTTGCATCCCAATAACCAAGCATAACCTCAAGTTCTAGTGATCAGGGATTAATATATTCAATTTATCATGTGCATTTAGAAATATGAAAGGTGAAATGTATTGAACAATGCTAAAGAGTAAAAAAGGCGAAGAAAATATTAATCACAAATCAATGACAGTAGAAATAACATATTGTGACCAATTCTTTATGTTGGGAGGGTGGTAACTAAATTAATATATAATAAATCATTTTACAAATTAATTTCAAGCTGCACCAGCTTGACATGACTATTTTCAACAGTTTACAAAACTAGATGGCTACAGTACACGGGAATGTAAAGCTTAAGTTTTTAAGATCTAAATCGATTAAGAGAGTGTATTTTAGCTGTATACAGTGTTTCAGCAATGTGAAATGTTGCTCGTTGCTGCAACGGCTGCTTTTTATGTCAGTCGGCTGTAGATAATGTATCAATATTTCACTTTTGTGGGTGGACAGGGGTTTTCATTGTTTGAATGTTTTCTCCAAAATCCCACATCCTTCTTGAAACCTCTTTCAGCTTTATGGCATATTTCCAGAGTTTTACTAATTTGGGAATAGCTCCATCTATAGGTCTGCTCCAAACATTGTCGTTAGGGTTATTTTCTGTGTATTGCGTCTGAGGGTGACTGCTAACTAGCTAACAGCTGGAGGAAGCCATGATGGATTGACGCTGGCTAGCTAGCTAGCATTAACGATAGCAGTATGGCAAGCTAGCATTGGCTAGTTTGAGCAGCCACAAGTGGTACGTGATTAAGTTTGGGGGAAGATCACGGTTTGGGTTAAAATAACTACTGACTCACGTTACGACCCGTGTAACCGAAGAAACAAAAAGACTGACCTCTGGCGTTTGGCTGTTATGCCCGTCCCTTTACCTGGAGCCACCTTTGATTTGACCAACAGTGAATGTTCTTGCGGTTATGGCCGTCGCCCACTTCTGGCACGAATGGATGTGCATCCTCTGGCCTCCAGGTAGGTCCAGTTGGTCTCGGCTGAAGCACAATGACGGTCATGGCAAACCCCTGATGACGGCCATTTAATGGGTGATAGTTTTCTCGTCTTCCCTAGTAACAACTTTGTTGACAGTTGCAGCCATTGCTGCCCTGAAGACTGGTGCTATTCATATAGCGTTTCTTTCATCGCTTACTGTGGTTTTGTCATCAGCTCTACCTAACAGTCCTCACTCTCACTCTGTAATGACCCTGATCTCTGTCCCACACTCTCTGTCACTCTCTAATCTGCTGTTGTCCTCACTGGCCCAGTGGTTATTACGCTCTAGCTCGTGTTGCCCTGTCCTACCCATTGCTTATAGGACATGTTTGTACATGTGGTGTCCCATTTTCGGAGTGTGTGTGTCTGTGTCTGTGTGTGTGTGTGTGTGTGTGTGTTTTCTCTTTAATTACAGAGTGCTCATTGCTGACTCTGCAAGTCTAGTTGGTTAAACCATCAACTATCGAGACACACACTTTTAAACACGTATAGAAAGCAAGACTCAGGACTGAGTCTAAAGAAAATACTATACATGTAAATTTATATAATTATACACTTTTGCATGTGCGTACCTTTTAATTTTAGTGGTTTCTTTTGTGTATAAGTGCACAAAGCCAATTTGAGTCTGAATTAACCCACACGTGCGTGTGTGTTTATACCACACACGCATGCGTGGCTGCAATTTTGTGCCCATGTTTATGTCTGTTGCTCTATTGTCTGTGTCGTTGTTTGTATGAATGTTGTGCATTGTTTACCAAATTTGCATGCGTGCATGCATAAATGCACGCTCCTGCATATCATCAACGTGAGCTCAGTGCAGTGGAAAGTCTGACAGTCGAGGTGTGCCACAGCCTTACAGGCTTTATGTAAGAAGCCACGTGTGTCTGTTCATTACAAACATCCAGTACACAGCCACGCACACACACAAACACACACACACACACACATATATATATATATATATATATATATATATATATATATGTATACAACAATTAATGGAGTTAACAAACACACACACACTGTGTGGTGCAAGACAAAGGCTGAGATCTTGCTATGGTATGTGGATAATTACACAGTTGCTGCAGAACTGAAATCACCAACTAATACTAAAATCAATGCAATATTACGAAAATGACAAAACTTGAGGAAATGCATTTGGAAATCATGTTACCAAAATCTGCTAAGGTTCTGCCTTTTTAAAATGTCTTCTTCTTCACCTGCATTTAGAAGTAAACACCAGAAGAAATAGAGGTCAGAGCAATATTTCGGTCTATACAGAGGCCCACATACGGTGCAGAATCATTCTGTTCCTCATTAACAAAATGGACCAAAAGGGAACAATTTCTGTTTCTACTGTCTCACTTCACAAGCACATGGACTTATCCGTTCTACTCCCCTATAAGCTGTTATCTCTCTTTCTCTTTCTTCACTCTCAGCTGACAAACACAAGGACAAGCTTTTCACAAGTCAAAACTCAACGTCTTTTCTTTTTTTACCCCCCCCCTACATTACTCCCCCTTCTGTCTCTTTCTCTGGATGTTGACAATGGCATTTTCTGTGAGCAATGACTAAGACTCAAAGAATGTGAGTCTGTGTGTGACTTTGTGTGTGTGTGTGTGTGTGTCCCTCCGTACTGTCACAGACTGTCAGGACCAGTGAGAGAGAGAGAGAGAGAGAGAGAGAGAGAGAGAGAGAGAGATATGAGTCGGACAAATTGACAGACAGACTGTATTTCAGCCTCCCATTGAGGCCAAGTAGGGTCACGAACCTGCTGTGACTTTAAAAAGGAGAGAGACACAGTGTCACAGAGCGAAAAACAATGCAAGGCCAGAGGAAGCATTGTGAAAAGCCAAAGCATATCAGTGAAAACAGATGTGTGATGCCGTGGATGATGACAGTCTGCAAATCAGAAAATGCAAAAATTGAAACCATTGTGTGAAATGTATTAAGATCAATCCAATGCCATTTGATTTATTGGTAACACAAAATGTTTGGTTAACTCACATTTTTAATGTGGTTTGTTAAAGTAAAATTGCAAACGAGCCGAAGAATCCTCAGGGTTACCTTGTATGGGTTGGGTCCCCGATGTTGACCCACACTTGCTTGCCTCCATTCATTATCACAGACTGCTGTCAACTCTTACCCTTGACATGAAGATAGTTATCTTTTTAAAAGTTTTCCGGGGTTCATCACCTTCACAGGTTGGCTTTCCTTAAAGAGACCACGTGCTTATGCTGATCAGGTGTAATATATATATACAGTACTTCTGTGTTAGTATTATTCTGTATGTGGTCAAAGGCCCAAAGCTTGAGGTAAATTTGTGTTTCAGCTGACCTGTTAGCTCAGCTCCGATCAGTTTTTTTTACATGCCCGCTACTGTGATATACAGCCAGCGTAACGCGACGTCCCTTTTGGGTTCTCGAAAACATGAAGACATCAAAATTATTTCTGGATGACCCCTCTAAGACAGCCCCTTGACCCCATTGCATTACCATAACCATCTTTGTCCTAAGATCCAGATTAACAACATCCTGCTGATACAGAGTGTTTCCTGCCAACGTTGGTAATCTGTCATCTTTGTCGGCAAGCAGGTCTTTCTGATTTATTAGCTGCAGCTTGTTTGTTCTGGAGCACTGAATCTGCAATAACTAATATTTACCGCTCGCAGGCAGAGCAAAGAAGTTGTTAATGACAAACTGACAGGTTAATACAGTACACACACAGCAGCCTTAGAGCAGTATATGACTCATTTAGAGTTGGGTCATTTAAGGAATTTAAGGTCATATAAAGTATACCCAATATGTGTAAATAATATTTTACTTCAGCTAGTATTAAGGCCTAAATAACTACAGAATGTTTGTACACAGTCATTACTGCACGTGTGTATGTGCGCTTGGGCAAACGTGCACCGTGTATTTTGCATGGTAGCAGTATTTTCCAGCTCCTCAGACAGGAAGTGCTACCTTAGTAACATGAAAAAAAAAAAAACACGGGAAGTACAAACTGCGTGCCTCGAATTCCAGCATTTTCTCCACAAAGGTGATGGAGTGACAGCAAGAACCAGGGAGAGAGAGAGCGAGAGAGGGAGAGAGAGAGAGAGAGAGAGAGGGAGAGAACAATGAGCAGCACACAGTTTCACCAAAAAGACACAAATGTTCAAACTGGAGGGATGGAGTCACACAGATGGCTAGACACAGACAAAAGGTCAATTATAAAGCTGTGGAAAGAAAAGACAATTATTGCGGATATGGGCGAATACGCACATATCTCCAGAAACAGTCGCAGCAGGAATGTCATTCTTGTCTCACAGTAATAATAAACCAAAAGCCCAACTATATCCTCACGTACTTAAAACCCGTGACTCGAAATCTCAAAAACACTGCTGTCAAAGCCAAATTATCCACAGGAAATTTGTTTCTTGTTGACTGGTGTATCAGAGATCATGTGCAAAAGTAATATTTTAGATATTGGATTTGTACATTTGTCCATTTTAGTACAAGTTATGTTTCATCATTTGACAGACAGTAGTAAGCCTGTGGGACCTTTTCCCAGTTTGAGTAATGAGACCTGGTCTATTGGTCCCTGTGTTGCGCCTGTACTACAGCTGAAGCAAATCCTATCAGCCACAATACTCATATTGGATGAATCTGCAGAACCCTGGATTCAGTGCCAGTGTTTTTTTTTTTTCTAACATCTCTAAGTGATGGTTTGTGGTGTGGCAGCTGAAACACTAGTAATACAACCAACTTTCTGCAGATACATTTTTTTTTTTGAAGAGCCTGAACACACGCACAACTCAAATAGAGTCTAACATGCTTGTCTGTCTGTGTATGTCCCTCTGTGTTGGCCCTGAGATAGACTGGAGAACTGTCCAGAGTGGACCCTGCTTCTTGCCCTCTGACAGCTGGGAAAGGCTCAAGCCGGCCTGCGAGCTTACACAGAATAAACGGTTAGAGATAGAGGGTGGATGTCTGACATAACCTATGTCCTGCTTTCGCTGGGATCCCAGGCTGAGAAACCTGAAAGAGTCCTACAACCAAGATGCCACTGATGCTCCTAGAAATATAAAAAGGTCTGTGGGGTCAAGAGTTAAAACCACAGACTCTCCTTAGACCTGCACGTTTTTCTGCACCCATTAAAATTGTGACATTACATACATTTACTTGCTCCTCGAACTCCACTCCCGATTAAATTTGTGCATGTTGCAGCACATGCAGCACTTCAGAACATTCCTATAGTGTAAAGTTGGCTCACATAATATGCTGATATGATCTTTGCGCTCACTGGAGGAGGTTGTGCCTTCAACTCGTTACACCATCATCATTTAGTTAAAGCTATTAAAAACACAGGTGGTATAGATAATGGTGGTATGGATATGAATGTAAATGTTTAATTTCTAGTCTGACCATTTTCAGATATGCAATTTTGAAATCAGGCAGCATTTGCAGACAGAATTTAATAGCAGATCTAAGCAGTGTGTGTCTGATCGGGCCGATCAACACATTCCTCCTGGTGCAGCTTTCTTTTATCCCTCACCTCTTTGTCCCTGCCACCTCCTCCCTTATTAAAACAACTCTTCTCCATCTCCTCTATTATGCACCTTGTGTCACCTGTGTCACCCGTCTTCATTCTTTCCCTCCATCACTCTTTCTCTTGTCCCTCCGGCTTGCTGGTGTCTGTGATGCTATTATGTTGCCGTACAATATGCCCGAGCCAAAAAGCTCACCCTCCCACCCTTTCCTACTTACTCTTCCCCTCTTTTTCTCTCTTTTCTTCACATAACTCTCCTAATACCTTTCCAGTGCCTCCCCACCCTGACTTCCTCTGCCCCCTTTATCACTTATTATCTTGCTCACTGTTCTCTCCTTATAACCTCCTCTGTATTTTTCTCTTCTTTCCTCCTATTCTTTTGGTTCCCTTTCTGTCCTCAGCTGACCTGACTCCCCATAACACCTTTCAACTCTCCTTCCCCAAATCCCTTTGTCCACTTGTCCTTTCTCTTTCCTCTCTGCACAACAGGACCAAAGGTATGTGGAAGACCTGCATGAGTCTGAGATAGACATATTGGCCCAATTAAAAGACAATGTATTTTAAATGGAGAGAGTGCCTACATAACACTAGCTCCTACGGATAGTGTGCTGCTGCGCCTTGTTCATTGCTTTAATGTTGCTTTGTTAGCAAATTCAAGTCTGCTTATGTGGCGTGTTTTAGAGTTAATCGAATGAGAAGCCCAGGGGTTTCTGGTGACTCGTTTAATGTGGTTCGCCGCAACTGGGGAAATTGCTTCCTTATAAACTAGTTAAAAGTGTCTCCCAGAGGGTCGTGATGAGCAGCGAATAAGAATGAAATCATTCAAAATCCAAATGTCAATGTGCAGCTTATAGAGAAGCTACACGAAAAATATTTCCATTAAATTGCAAAAAGAGTTTCTATTAAGATTTAAGGCCGTTCTGTTTCTTCTAAGTGTGTTTTGTGTCATACACAGAGGAGTATGGTCCAAGGAGTAAAGTTGAAGCTTTGCAGTTTAGAGCAGAGTAGTAGGTGTGGGTCAGACTCAAAAGGCTGGAAGGGGTCACAAAGGTCAGTGACAGTAGTTACAAAGCATAAGGCTGGAAACACAGTCAAAAACAGTCGAAAGGTTAAAAAAACACCTTCGGCATCAGGCAACGAAGTCAATCTGTCAGGGAACAGGTGGCCAGTGTCTGGTATTTATGCTAAGGTGACTAGTTGCTAAATAGGTGCATCTGGGCAGACCGGGGGGGGGAGGGGGGAGCTCATAAGGTAACAGGTGAAGACTGGAAAACAACAAGATGTGGAAGACCAAAGGAGGAAGGGGGACCGGGTCTGACATGACAAGAGATGGTAATGAACCTTTACAGTTTTGCCTCTTTAAAAACTTTTTGTGTTTAAAAAGCAGCCCCGTCTCCCAAAACTTTTGAAAACAACTAAACTGCAAACGCAAATCCTTTTTGGAAGTGAACGACATGATAATAAGCACCACAAATGTTAATGGCAAGTTCCAAATAGTGAACATATCAATCAAATGTTAAAAGACAACATAATTGTTTGCCTCCAGTTTGTCTGGAGATCTTCAAATGTTGTCATAGTTATATTTAAAGACTTTCATCTGTTGGTTAAGTGAAGAGAAAAAAATGTGGTTTAATAGAGCAAACCGAACAATAACTCTGTTATTATCCTTGAAATCAAAACATGGAACCTTGAGTCAAACTAAGATCTGTGCTGACAGTCCAGAGTTTGTAAGCCTGCCATGCAGACCAACCTGATTTCTGTTATTACATGTACTGTTCCACTTTCTTTATTTCGAAAAACATGTTAAACATAATGTATGGAGCCATTAGCTGTGTTCCCTACACAAACAACACGCTTGCAGTTTAGTTGTTGGATAGTTTGCAGGCCAATCAAATTCTCGCAAACCTAAATTTACCTACCTAGACTAAATTTACCTTCACTTACCGTCACCTTCATCCTTCTTTCTGTGACCCTTGTGCCTTTAAAAAGTTTTCCTACTCAAATTGTTCGGTGTACCTGCATCCCACCCCCCCCACCCCCCCACCCCCCCCCCCCCCTCCGAATCTCCTCTGTTCTGACAGTGTGATCCATGGCGGCATTATCTTTCCATTATCTGCCCATGCCCTAATCGCTTTCCTCACCTCACCCTGCATCTTTGGAGAATATTAATCAGCTCACAGACAAGTCTAATCACTGCTCTGGGGCTATAATGGGAACTGCAGTCCATCAGCCTAACCACACATAGAGAAGGACACACAAGCAAGAACAGTTTCCAATTACTCTGTTACTCTCTTCCTCAGTACATACTTTGACACAAATCATTAAAAAAAAGTTAACCACATTTAGATGTGGCTATTAAAAAACCCACAAGCACATGCAATTTTTCAGGGAAACCTCCCACCTTTACACACAATCTGCATTCCTGTGAGTGAATCATCACACAAATATGGTGTGTTTCTGTCATCTTGTGTTTTTTTTTTTTTGCTCATAGAAATGTTTCAAAGTTTTACCAAATGAGAACTAGCAGTCATAGTAAGCATCACTTTCAGAGATGAAATAGGTGCAATTAAAGCATGATGGGGAATAAAGGGGGAAGGTTGAAATGCATGCAGTCATGCTGGTCAGGACTGCAGTCCAAGTTGGACTGAGATGGTTGCAGCTTGAGCATAAGAAATAACATTCAACAAAAGGCAACAAGAAAAAGTGGTGCAGCCTTTTTATAATTTATATGTAGTCTACAATAGGGTGATTAAAAGTAAAATATTCTGCCAAAAAGTCTGTTGTTTTGAAGCAACAAAGCACTGGACCATATTTTGTTATTTCAAGTCATATTGCCATTTGGTTACCGCATTTCACTTCAGTCAGATAAAAGGTAAAACTTTTATTCATGGAAATAATCTCATCGTCAGCATGCACTCTCATTTTCTGATAGTAAAAACTGAACGCTAAAGATACTCTGCTACAATAACAGTTACATTATACTATAGTATTTGATCTATCTATAGTTATGTTATATTAAACGTTAAGACAGGATTTGTGTGTGTTTTGTTTCTTTTAGTAATGAATCCATTATCTGTAACCAATTATCCGGTTCATAGTCAGTTGGTACTGAAGACTATACCGGCTGTCAGTAGGCGTGATGCGGGGTCCTCCCTGGACAGGTTACCAGTCTAACTCAGGGCCAAGATGATTAGGCCAAATTCAGTCACCGGTTATAACATGCATCACTTTGGACTGTGGGAGGAACCCTGGGGTACGCGGACGAAACTCACGCAAACTCCACATAGAGAGGCTGCAGCCATTATGTATTTTCCAACGCTAACCTCTCCAACATGTGCTGCCCTGTAGTCTTTGTATGTTTCAGCTTTAACAGGCTTTGTCTTCAAAAACATCTGATCCCTGGCTCTTCATCAGCTCAACTAAACACCAAGGTGCTCCTGACTGCACCCCAACACCTTCTGTAGCAGCTCTGGCATCCTGTGCAAATGTGTGAATGACATGCAAAATTGCATGGCGACGAGCAATTTTTCTTTATGTAAGGTTCCTCTGTTTCTGAATGAACCAAAATTCTGTGCAGATCGTAAAACCCTGTATGATGAATAGATTTTCACCTGATAACTGATGAGATGCAACGATTCCAAGAACATGAAAGGAATTTTTTTGGCTTTATTACAGTGTTTTTACTTGGCCAGAAAATCATACTGCGTGAGCATCTATGGGATGAGGTAGAAAGGGTTTGCAGCAATACTATGCAGCTATGCAATACAGGCATTGGACTAGCAAGGCCCACATCGCAGTCGGGGTCAAAGGTTTAATCATGTCAGGCAGATATTGTGAGCTCGAGTTGACTGGATTTGAAAAACTGACAGGGGTAGATGTAGAATTGTTTAGTTAGGCTGGACTGGGCCAAATGTCAATAGAAGGAGAAAAAGGAGAGTAAGTATGTCAGTCTTTACCTGATACTAGTGTACTCGAACTACTTTTACAAATTTAGGGAACTTCATCAGAGTAGGCATCACATTATGTTGTCCTATATTTATGGACGATTACTCTTTTTTCCCTTTAGATTTTTAAGACACGCAATACCTTGAATTGCACGCGCTGTCAGGATCGATCTGAATCTTTCAAGATACAAAGCCAACTTCATCCCATAAATCTTTGGGCAGGACATTACTGAAGCTCATTTTAATCCAAATGGCAGAGGGGGGGGGGGGAAGGCAAAAGATGAAAGAATAGAGCCTGTTTCCCCAATAACGGACCTCTTTTCTTTCAGAATTATCTTGATCGTGAATGGCTGCCCTGAGGAGGATGAGAGGAGAGAAGGAAAAGATGAAAGGAGGAGAAGAGAGAAAAATCGGAGGGAGAGGAATGTTCAACATTGGGGTGCACAAGCACTAAACTCGCATGCAACAATGAATGTGCTTGTGCACGTGCTTGTGCATGTGCTTGCACGCATGTGCCCGCGAACAGGCGAGCAGGAGTGATGCAATTCCATACACGCAGCTGCCAAATACACAGATACAAGTTGGACCTGCTCACACTTGCTGTGTAACATTACCGTGGACTTTGTTTTACGTCGTCATGTGCAGCCGCATCTTAAAAATCCTTCGATTCTCTTCTTCTTGAAGCAGGCTGAGAGGAAGAAGACGAGTTTGGGAGGGGTGTAGCATGAGGTGGGTTATTATGGAAAGATTAGGGATGAGGGGTTATGCGTGAAAGTATTTCGGCGTGTGTGTGTGTGTGTGTGTGTGTGTGCGAGAGAGACTGTGTTTGTAGACAGGCTGTAAATCCCAAGGGGGACAGCAGCAGACACATCTGTTTCACAACCATCCAGATGTCAGTAGATAAAGAGAGACAGGGAAACATGGAGCGGTAGGGAAACATGCACAGACCTATAATGTACACATCAAAGACAGGAGTGTAACACACATGCACACAAACATAGACGCACACATGAAGTAGAGAAGATGTTAGAACTCACTGAGAACATCAGAAGAAGCTTTGAACTCTCAGAATGTGCTCTTCCTCCTCTCTGCACATTTAAAGTTGGAGAAACACACTAAAAACTGGGGGGGACACCTGACCACTGGCAAAGACCGTCAAAGACTGGATGGTTCACACATAAAGATTGTTTACATCATCTATTACAGATTTCTAGCACTGATGATCTGGAAGTAGCACACACCTGGCGACTGAGTAAAAATGGGGAAACACACTGCGCAACTGGTTTGGGAACAACTGGACATGTTGGAGATAGACACACACCCCAAATCCTGGAAAAGCATAAAAGTATTCCGTGTTCTTTTGACAATTTGTGCGTGAAAGAACAAAAAACAAACGAAAACCAACAAATTCATGGATGGAATGGCGAGAACAACACAAACTTTACAGTCTACAAAGGGAAATGATGGTAAAATAACAACTTCTTAAAATTCTCAAATGTGCTGCAGAGAAGAATTTGTCTGTGCTTTGGTACAATGTGAGATGCAACGAGACAAGTGGAAACTACCATCATGTCAAATTTTTACAGCATTTCATTTTGCATTCATAATACAGACAACTGTGTCACCACACTGGACAAGTCCCAGTGACTTCATGCACACCAGCATCAGGGCCGATGTTAATATAACTCCCTGCTCGAAGCTGCCGTTTCGCCCATCTGTGTCATTTGAGAACCTAAACTGCAGCCATGGAGGGAATTAAGATTGAGAGCATGATTGATCTGCCCACAAGCAGCTCACGGTGGGAGGTATCAGTACCTGAAGAGAAGCAGGCTGAAACACTGAGGCAGGGAGCATGTTCCGTCCTCTTAGTATCATTTATGATAATAGACACTAAACAGAATTATATAGCTATGAATCAGCTTCTGAAGATTAGGTTGTTGTGAAAAATCTGAATTTTGTATCAATGTGTCAATGTGTCCTTTTCAAAGTTACTGTAGTGGTTTGTGGGTGAAAGAAGACTTTGGTTAACAGATAATCTTTGTATACACTGTGGGTATAACGAAACAAGGAGTGTATCTATTTCCCTCTTCAGGATGTTGGAAAAGTGAAAGTTGAGCCATTTGTTGTTTTTGTGTGTGTGTGTGTGTGTGTGTGTGTGTGTGTGTGTGTATGTGTGTGTGTGTGTGTGTGTGTGTATGCGGGTACATATACGCTCACATACTGTACAAAAATACCAGCATATTAACCCGCATCTGTCACCTGTTTAAGCGGAGATTTTAAAGCGGTGCAAGCACAGCTGCACGCTGAGTGTTGCAGAGAGATAATAGTACAGAGCCTGGTCGGAGTACGTTTTGTTGTAGCTAAAAGACACAAAAGTGTTCATTTCATATGGTTAGTGATGACAGCTATCAAGGAGCTAAATTGGAGGCTAAGAAAACTGAAGAAAACTTCAATATTCTGCAGAATTGTAGAGTAGTACTCTAAACTTTTTGATGTCCATCCAGATAATCACTATTATCTGTGGACTTTAATGCAACAAAATAACTAGATATAAATCTGTCAAATCACCAAAATGGCAGAAAAACCCTTTCCATTGACCTGTTTACTGAATGTTTTCTGATTAATTAGTTCAGTTTTGGTGTAATGCTCTTTGATATTTCTGCCCTTGTCACCACCTTGTTAGCCAAATCAAATGTCACATAATAAAATAAACTGCTTATACAAAGTGTAACAGTAGCCAGTAGTTTGGTGTGAGTGGTCCTGAAGTAAAACTAAACTCTGGAAGGTTCACAATCTGGCTCTCACATGTTCTTCTTTATCACAGTAACCACGTGTGTAAACGCTGTGCAGCAATCATCATTAAAGCATCTCACGCTGGAGTTGAATCCCAGTCTCCTGTGGTTGTCACGTCCCACGTCTCGTTGTACCAACCACCTACCTTTTCTATTTAAACAGTACGTGCATGATTAACCAACCCAAAATGGTGCCTTTAGCCTCAGCATGTAATGCCAAAGAACTCGTCAAATGATGCTTGATGCCCTGGTAATGACACTGGGCTTAGTCCATGTTGCGTGTTCCATGTTGCATTGTGTGTCTCTCTCTCTCTTTTTTTTTGGGTCATGTCTCTCTACCACTCCCAGTAAACGTTTCGACACAATTTGGGTCTAATTAAAACATAAACTTCCGGTGCTGGAGTAGTTACCACTACTGCAGTTTATTACTATGTGAAAATGAGAGTGCATGCTGACGATGACATTATTTCCATGAATAAAAGTTTGACCCTTTTATCTGACTGAAGGACATCCGGTAACCAAATGGCTGTATGACTTGGCATTGTTGCTTCAGAACAACACAGTTTTCTGGCACAATATTTGACTTTTAATTAAGCTATTGTACAGTACATATAAATTATAGGAAGGCAGCACAACCTTTTCTCGTTGCTTCTTTATTTTCGGTTTGTTCGTTGTTTATTTTATTATCTGAAAATCCTATGTTAGGACATTGATGTATCAGATCCATTTACCGTATTAGGCGATTAGTATATTGCACGGCAGTTTACACACCAAAGAGCTCGATCGCACAGGGATAAAAGAAGCTGTAGCTTCAGCTGTGTCACTGTGAGACAAACCACAGAAACCAACTCAAACACAGCTCGGTCAGGGGATGCAGATACTCAACCGCCCCCAAACAACACTGAAGGTGTGAGCCTTTGAGTAGTTTATCCACACAAGGCCCATCAAGTGCAGCAGCTCTTTGTATGGGTAAACCCTAATTACACTTTGGACCGTCATGAAAAAGCTTCCGCTCTGACATCAAATACAAAGTCACTGAAGTACAAAGGCTTTCATTTTTTCCCTTTGTTTCAGATGCCAGCACAGCTGAAGGAGCATCGGGGCGAGAAGGAAACAGAGGAAAGATAACGGGATTTAGAAGGAGCCGGAGGAGAAAGAGACCAGAGCAGAAACGGTAGCAGAGACAAAATTGGCACAGTCAGACAAGGAGAATGAACAAAAAAAAGAAAAAAAGAAAAATGGAAACATGATAAGAATGATGTATGCAGACCAAGAGGGAAGGAGAGAGTTAGAGGGAGAGAGAGAGAGACAGCTCCACACACACATCGAACCAGTGAAAATTCTATTCATTTTAATTGTGCATAAAACATTAACAGATGAAGCAGATCAGAACATTGACATACTTCACATCTACTATAACGTGTGTGTCAGTGAAGTTAAGGGACTTTTCTTAATTGTTTCCCTTTTCTGGGACTTTAGATTAGAGCGATACTGTGTTCTGTGTATCAGGGGACAGGAGACCAACACACCCACACGTCTGTGCAGAGAGTGTGCATGGGGGTCTGTGTTATTTCTGGCCATAGTTATTCTGATAATGCTGTATGATAAAGATAAGAGTTTATTCTTACATGTGTATATGTGTGACAAAGAAATTTGGAATGAGTGTGTGTGTGTGTGTGTGTGTGTGTGTTCCTGTTTGTCAGTAGCTCAGACAGACAGTTTACAGTGCAGATCCTGTGGAGGTGAGGGATGTGGTGTACGTGTGAGTGTGTTTAGGGGAAAGTCTGCGTATTCATGGGTGTGTCTCTGTATGTGCTGTGTCTTCCACATAATATCCGCTTCTAACCTTTGTACTCCAGACTTGTCTGTTTTGTCTTATGACATTTTTAAGGATGAAAGAAGAGTGACGGATGTCTGTCTCTCTTTGTTGAACTTTTAGCAAAAACATTAAACTCACCTGAGACTAAAATAACACTGACCATAACGGAAAAACGCGGTTTCATTTACAATGCTAGTTATTACCAATGTATCTGAACATATGGAATGATTACCTTTCAAAATGCACTTTATAATCTCATAATTTACAAATAACAATTCAGTCCACGTGCACCTGTCCGGCGTTTGGACCCATCACTCAGCCACCTGACTCACCGGTGGCCCATTCCCTAATTAGTCTAATCTTCTGTGCGGTGCTGGGACCACCAGACGATGTTCGTTGGCAGACCGGATTGTAGACCTGAATGAGGGATGTGAGGTTCATTTTGGTTCATTTTGGCTTATTAAAAATGAGGCGTGCTGCCGTATTTTGGATCATCTGCAAGGGTTTGATTGTGATACCGGTAACCCCATTAACAAAGCGTTGGGTTGTATATTCCGTGAGGTAGGGCCTGATGTTTCTGATGTTGTAGAGGGCAAATCTGCATTCCCCAGAGACTGAGGAGAAGTAGTCCTTAAAGTTTAGTCAGTCGTCGATGATGACCCCCAGATTTCTGTCCGACTTAGTCGAGACAATCTCTGTGGATCCAATGTTGATGCTGATGTTATGTTGCATCGAAGGTCTGGCTGGAAAGACAAGGACTTCGGTCTTAGAGAGGCTGAGCTGAATATGCCTCCCTCTAATGCAGGCAGAGATGTCTCAGAGACAGGCAGAAATGCGTGACGATCCAGTGGAGTCGTCCGGTGGAAAGGACATGAAAAGCTGTGCGTCATCAGCATAGCAGTGATAGGAAAGCCCATGTGAGCGGATGATAGAACCCTGGGATGTAGGATAGATAGAAAAAAGAAGAGGACCAAGAACTGAACCTTGCGGCACATCGGCAGAGAGGCTATGAGGGTGAGAAACATGCCCCCCCACACATTTTTCATGTACATCATCATTTATGCGATCTGTTTACATACATTTTGTATCATACATAAATGGTTTTGAAGCAGAATGAAAAACATTTATAACATATTACTACATATTTAAAACGGTTAGTGGAAATTGTTACATTAGGGTCAAAATGGTTCATGGTAAGGCTGCTATTAACATTTTCCTATATTGGAATTGGGCACAATAAGAGCACTTCTTTTAAAGAGCAATGTAAAAAATCAAGACAGGTGGTTAAATCCAGCTTGACACTGGTGTGTTTAGCTTCTTCACAGAAGTAAATTAGTCACCTAATATATTCGTTGAAATGAAATTGAAACAGGATGTTGATGAGTGGCCAGGAAAACAACAATATCCTCTTTTCTAGCAGGAGTCATCTTAGTTTATGGGAAATGTGGCCTTAGGTTGGAAAAAACATTTACACAAGGCTGAGGCTCACTGAGGCTACTAAAGACCAAAGTCAAATTTGTTTTTGGTGTTTGTTCAAACTTTTCTCAATAAACTGCTGCTAATTTTAACTGCTACAGATCGGTCAGCCTCTTGAACACTCCTTTATTGGTAAGACAGGGGTGAATTAGCCAGAATCTGTAGTAAAGGTGGAGGTCAAAGGTCACATAGTACCACATTACGCTGTGATCCTCATATACACCTCATACACACACACACACACACACACATATATAGATATCTATATATATACACTTGAATCATTTGGAGTTTTTTTGCACTTTATTTTTACAGAAATCCCCACTGACTCACACAAACACACACACACACACACACACACAATAAAACAAACAATTTGCCTGGCTTACTGTAATCCAGGAAAACAGATTTCTCTCTGTAAATCTCCCGGCGTAGGCTTTTTTTATTGCCATCCTGCACATCAGAAGTCTTCGTGTGCTTTTTGACCCTCCCTCCCTTGTCGACCTCTCACACTCTCTTTGATTTCTCTCCCTCCACCCACAGATTTAAGATTCATGCAGCAACAAAAGCCAACCCCTTGACACACACACACACACACACACACACACACACTCTGTCCTCACACCAACATCTCAGGCCAAGTTCTTGACAACAGACTCCCAGCAGTCTAAGCCTCCTCCACAGCTTCATAATTGACCTACTGTGTGCGTCTGGCCATCTGTGTGACTCCAGTCGCCCTGTTTGAACATTTTCACTGTGAGTGCTGCTCACTGGTCCATTTGCACTCGCTTTCTTTGCCCTCTCTTTCTCCTTGTCCGTCTGCCTATCCCTTCAAAGCGTGCATGCCTAAATGGAGATGACGGTATCGATCAATTTCCCCATAAAAGCTCCTCCTCTCTTGTCTGATGGAAAATGTTCTGCAATGTCATGCAGTTTCACACCGTCATGCTCCTGTTCTCACTGCAATATGGTTTGAACCATATTCTGATTTTGATTCTGACATAAAGCAAGGCCCTATCCACACATTAAATGACAAGCGAAAGAGAAACTAGTGTTGTTACATTATGACAACATTAAAGGAAGTAATGAAACAAAGAGGAGTCAATGCCATGCTGTGGTGGTCTGTGCTGTAAAGTGCGGAGAGCGGTAAAAGGCAATTCGGATTTTCTTCCCATGGAAACTAATCCAACGCTGCTAATGGTAATGATGTTAATGGTCCTGATGATGTTGACGGAGAAGCACTGCGCCTCTGCAGCACGGTCATCTGGTGTCTTAAAGGAGCAGAGCAACAGCCCCCCTTTGTGGCAGAAATAGAAATGTCAAGCTCAGAGAAAACAACGTTAAGAGTCTTAGCTGCAGGATTCACAGGTTAATGAGCAGTTGCAAACTTCTTTTGTCATCGCAGTTGTATCCAAATATGTGGGATGACTGGGTATATTGAGCTTAAATTCAAATTTAATTAAATTAAACAATTCAAATTTTATTGAAATTTATCGTTGCACTACTCAGCAGTGTCACTATGATATAACTTTCTCCATATTTTATTATCTATTTTAGCTTAGTTTCCTCTTCTATCTTAGTCTGTTCTACTGTATATTTTTCAGTATCATCTAAAGCCTTTTCAGAGGATTCTACTTCAATTAATGGTTTTTAAGAAGGAGGGACTGGGCCTATAAATGTCTATTTCCATTTTTAGTGGCATTTTTATTCCAATAGTGATGGGTTCACTTCAGTTCTCATCATCTCATCTGAACAGAGAGTCAGATAATTTATCCCGTCAGGTCACTTTCCATTAAATGAACTGGCTCAGACTCAGAATGTTTACTTATTTCTAAATTAACCTGGTGGTTGCTGACCAATATTATTGTAATATTATGTGTAAATAAATATATATTTGATGTAAGTAATGTCATTTTAATATGATTTTTAAAGGTCTTACATATACATCAAAGATTGTTTTTTTTTGATGATAATATGAAACATCAAGTCATGTTTTTGAAATTATGGATTAAGTTTATATGTGGAGTTGAACAAATATTAGTGAAACTGGATAAAATGTGAGCTTTTCTATATTTACCATTATGCATGTTCCTGATTCATGTCCCTGCACAACAAATGTTAAATTCACTCATGTTTCATAAGTCTATCAGAAACATTTGTGTGTGTGTATGTGTGTGTATATGTGTGTGTACATGCTATATGACAGATCTACATGATCATAAATGAGGTTGAAGACGATGAGGAGGATGAGGAGCCTGTGGGCTCAAATGGAATGAGATAAAGATGGATTGAGCTCATCACTACAGACCTGAAGTAGACACATAGATCCATCTCTTTCCAGGCCATCTGTGTGTCTGTGTGTGTGTGTTTGTGTGTGTGTGTGTGTGTGTGCATGTTCATACTGTGCATTTCCAAATTTACAGATCAGAACAGTCACACATCTGCTTGTTTATCTTTGTTTGTTTCTGTGAACCCAGTAGCAAACATTTCTAACTGGATTTCATCAGCAGAAACATGTGCTACCCCCTCTGTGTCCTGGACCATCTCACCAACATAAAGTGTAAAGTGTGAAATAGAAAAAAAAGGTTACTGCAGCAGTTCATAGCAACAATTAACACTCTGTGACGTCAGCTCATGTTGTAGTTCCTCGTACAGACCAACGAGTGGCAGCACTTCACAGCACTACAGCTGATCTGGTGCTGATGTTCTAATTCATCTCAGGGAGCTTATAAAATTCAGCATGAAAATACATGCTGCATCACACAGTTATCAAAAAGCAATACTCAGTACTGTCCTTTGTTCGATCCTGACTGCTTTTCCATTGTCACTAAAAGTCTCCGCTCACACCTGCCCTGAGGTTTTAAATACTGGTCCGGATTTTATGGGGAGACAACGGAGACAGACTAATGAATAAAAAAAAATACAATTCTCTTGCTAATTCCAGTGAGGCTTCCTAAGGAGTTACTGGCACAAGTGGAAAGTCTGCAAGTGGAACAAGGCTGTCCTAAAAATTAGTTTTATGTGTTAGTTAAAGGACACATCCCCGTCAAAAATAACTCCCAAAGTAAGTGTATGGTTTTCAGGCCCAAATACAATAACTTTGGTTTTAGCTTATCTTTAGAAGTAGGAAGATAAAGGACATCCAGGCCTTGATGTTTTATGTGCATGCTCCAAGTCTGACTACTTGATTTGTTTTGTCTGGTTTCACAGATTTAAAAAAAGGTGCGTGTTGTCTGCGTAGCAACAAACATTTTCTAGAGTTTTCTCTTTTAATGTTGCCTAAAAGAGACACGTATGATGTCCTATGAGTCCTAGAGCAGAACCATGTGGAACTCCGTAACAACTTTTGTGTGTCTGGAAGATTCATCACTAACATGAACAAATCGGTATCTATCTGACAGATGAGATTGAAACCAACCTAGTGCAGTTCCTAGGTTGATCCTCACGACATGTTGCAGTCTCTGTAACACAATATTGTTGTCACTGGTATCAAATGCATCAGTAAGATCTAACAAGATGAGTATAGAGACGACTGTCTGAAGCTGAGAAAAGATCACTGGTGACTTTCATCAGTGCTGTTTCAGCACTGTAATGTACTCTAAAACCTGAATCCCTAACCTGCCTGCTTATGGATTTTGTTTCCCATCCAGGGCTTCTTTTGCCTGTTTTCCACGTCAAGGTGAACTGATTTACTCCACCCTGCTACTTCGAATTGTGTATCTGTTTACTGAGCTGTTACAGCCCAAGGTTTTGAGCATATTTGTAAAGCAGGTTTTACATTTACATTTTGGAATTAAGCTGAGGAAATTATTTTCTCAGACGCTTCCAGACCAAAAGTGCTCTATAATGTTTGCGAGCTATGAGAATCTTGGCAAATAAAGTGTATAAATCAAACCTTATTAAACCCATTATACTTAGTAACAGCTAATAATAGCTAATAATAGTATGAACCTCTGCATGATTCACAGGGGACGATGATCATGTACCATGTAAGAAGTGGATATAATTTTGTGCTAACAGGAATGGTGTCAAATGAAATGATCAGAAATCAAATTTTTTCCCCTGCATACTCCCCCAAATTAGTCCCACAATGGAACAATAATAAGTGGCCCCTAATTAACAATCTCCCCATGAATGGCTCGGCACGAGATCGCTGTTGTCAGTAATTACACGAAGTAACGATTTACAGGTGTCTAAAATCAGAATTTACTGAGTGTAGGGGAGGAATAGTAGCCCCGGTCCTCAAGGCCCATCTGGCCTCTTCAGCACTGATGTAGGGGGCAGAGAATGAATCGATTAGCAAGTGGTTGTGGGCACAGTTAATGATTAAAGTACCAACTACAAGTAACACATAAAAAAATTCCCCTCTTGATTCATTTCACTTTGCATTTCATTTTCATGGGCCATTATTCCCTCCACACTCGATACTGCACTCAAAGTACTGCTAGTATTGCCAGATCCAATCCTGCCCTTTTCCTGTGCCCTGTGAATGCAATGCTGAAAACATGGTTAAAATAAGAAGCGACACAATCAGCTGGGGCACACTTTTGCAAAAGGCACGTTAAATGAATGTATAGCCCACCTTCTACAAAAAAAAAAAAAAAAAAAAGGGGGTATAAGTCAAACTAATGGTAGGATGTAGCTTATCGGGAAACTTTAAATGGATATCCACCTAACTGCAATCCTTTTCCAAAAGAAATTTAGAATAATGTGATTTCGAAGAAAGCAATCTCCCGACACAACCACGGTGAGAAACAACCACAGCAGGACAGTATCTCACGGTAATGGGATTTAACTGGCCTTCGTGCTATTTTAAGAGGGCACCTACTGTAAGCGGGAAAACTGTTATTCCAATAAGTGAAGATATTACTGCCGTTACCAAATAAAAGAAATTACAAGGGCGAGGAAAGAAACGAAGGTGAAAAGAAGGTCAAGGAGAGAAAGAAGATGGAGAAAACATGGGGGGGCGGGGGGGGGGGGGGGGGGAGATGGCACACAGGAAGCCGTGTGGGGAAATTAACACCATCCAAGTGTGGTTGGTGGATGGTGCTAAATTTAGGCCGAATCTCTTACATTTGTCTATTTTACCCGGCTCTGCAGCAAAGTGAACGAGCACAAATCAAAGCGACGGCTCAGTCTTTGTCAGTCTGGACTCCAGTGTCTGACTCCATCGCAAACAGCTACTGCAAGAAGATGTTTCACACGACAGCCTCTCGCTCACATCTGCTGAGTAAAACAAGATGAATTCCCTCCTTTGATTGAATCACTCACTATTATCACGATACACTAAGTGCTTAGTAAGTAAAATGTGTACTGTACATTTACAAAAACATAAAGTATTGTGAGGTAGAATTATATTTTCAACAACCACCTTATACAGATTGAGACCTCTGTTGTCTGTGTCCTCCTGTCTGTGTTTCATTTCCTAACTTCCCGCTTGGGTATTCCTGACTCCTGCTCCTCCATTGTTCAGTGTTAGCTAGTTTTTGCGAGCAGTAGATTTGCACAAATGCTTTCTGAAGCTACGACCGACGAGTCCTCTGTCTCTGCTGAGTGGCCATGTGTGGAGTCAGCCGACAAAGAAAATGCAACAGTAGCCCTGCTTGTGTCTGGGCCGGCAAAGTTGAGTCTTATGGCCAAGGCAGCAAATCGTTTCAGGTCTTATAATTCCCAGGGTTACTTTCCAGTGTTTAATATCGTTATTTTCTTATTACATTCCTCCATCCGAGTTTTCTCCACCCAACGCTGTCAGCCTCGTGCACATGTGTGGACGAGCCATCATTGCACCACTCGGACACCCTGACCAGCTGTAGGTATCCTTCATCTGTCTTTTAGTTAATCATCTTCAGCGGTGTATGGCAACTTGAAGATGTAAGGCCCAAATGTGCCATTAACCGACCAGCTGATATGAAACCATTAATATGCCTTGACTCCTTACAGCCCCTGCTGAGACCCTAAATAAACCAGCTGTTGCTGAGGTTTCCTCACCTGTAGAACTGCTCACATTAGCTGATCCAAGTGTGAGATAGAACCTAATTCAAAATGTAAAATGAAATGTCATCCCTTAATTTCCAACTCTGTTCTACTTGATCACTTGTTTCATCGGTTGCTTCTGGTACATGGCTGGTCCTCAGGTGGAGATGATTTTGGCCTTAATGACATTCATTATGAGCTTAATTAGACGTACAACAGGCTTCGTGGCAGCAAAGACGAATGTTGATAATTAACTTCTGAGCAAAGGTTGAATGGAGAACATGCTACTTAGATAAAGTCTGGCCTTGCTCACCAAGTAGGTTATGAGACATAGAGAGACCAGAGAAATAGTGAAATATGTCGACATATATTAATCAAATTGTCCTGAACACTGTTACCCATTATACATACATAGTCATACAGTTGCATGCTCTCAACGTTGAAAACATTTCAATTCCCCCAAAGTGGCAGAAGACACAGCTAAAGTATGTCCTGCATCCCTCTGAATGTTTGCACTGATGCAAGTAACAATATGACCTTTGATAATATCAACATTAATACCAACTGACCCTACATGCGCATTGTCCATGTACATTTTTATTGCAATTGCATTAGCGCCACTGTCGTGTATAGATTTATATTGTCTATTTTTTATCACAGTTTTTTTTATTTATCTGACTTTTGCACAGCATTTTCCACCAATGGTGAGAACCAGTATTTTGCTTCTTCACTATGTGCTGCAAATATATTGCGAATTGACAATAAAAGCACTGTTTAATACATGTTTTTAGCTTTGTGTTGGGGCCCTAACTAACATTCCAGGATTTATAGAATTTAACTATTAAAACGGATTTCACATTTTGGGAAATAAGCACATTCACTCACCTGAAAATAATGAAATGAACCAACATTCCTCTGTCATAGTTTCACATTTAGTGTGAAAAAGGCAAATTAGCACTAGATATCCACGCTCTGTCCAAATGAAACACAATATACCTACTATTATTCCTGAACCGGTCTTACTTTGTGTTACTGGTAGAAAAACATAAGGGTAAGAGTGACACATTGTTGTTCAGTGGTCGGATTGTGTGAGTATTTCTGGGCCAGGCCCAGTATACTCCAACTGGAATCTCCAACTCACAATGATGATGACGATCTAGAAAGTTTTTACTGCCTTTGGAAGGAGCCAAACTGTTTTCAGGCCTATAATGTTAAGCTGGGCAAACTTGCTGCTGGCAGTTGCTCCGTATTGACCATAGTTACCACGCTACATTATTAAGGTGAGAATTTATTTAAGGTTTGCCATCAAACAAGGCGATTAGACTCACTTTCAGACAAATAGCAACAACACAGTGTAAGCCGTGTCCTTGAACACAACCTGAAGGCTCACAGCAGTGGCTGAAAGTGGTCACAGTGCTTCATATGATCGTGCCCACGAGACATGTCTGCCCAAAAGGTCCAACTAATGTCACTCCGCTTACCAGCCGCTGTAGAAAGATGGAAATAATTAGAAATATGTACATGGTCACACCGATAGACGTGTCCCCTTTATCCATTGAAATCCCTGTGCTTTCTGATTTACCTACAGATTATTCGAGCTTTGCGCATGTGCTCAATCGTATGTGTCTTTATACGGTGTATCATCATTGTGCTTCCTACCTCAGGGTGAGCTGGTTACAGAACTAACATAACATGTCTGTGACCTTTGCTGCACAGGGTCAGATTGTGACAAAGAAAAAGAAAAAAACGCATTAACACCTTTAAAAACACCATTTACACCAGCATGTGTCCGGGGATCTTAGCTGTATTTTAAGAATAACTGTGTTTTAGCTGTTCCAGAATAACAAAGGTCTAAAGGAAATTTAATCTATAAACATCAAATATATGTTTGGGGATTTATCAGTTTCCCACTAATGATTCGCTCCTAAAAAAAAAAAAAGAACAAACATAAGCCACAGTAAATGGGGTGTTTGCACTTACGTATGAACGAGTATCACTTGCCTCGGTTACACTGAGCATCTTTTAAAGATGCATCACTTTCACGGTGCCTGGGAGAAGTTGTTAAAAAGGAATATGGGGGGAATAACTTTGCATTAAAAATGAGGAAAAACCATCCTGCCAGCAAAGGCAATATCTGAATTTCCTGAGGCGGGTGTGAATTAAATGCGGACACATGGGCAAAATGGGAATGTGCGCAGTGTGTGAGAGAGAAGGAGCCCTCCAGGACACACACTCGCACATAGACAAATATGAAACTTTAACACACTTCTTCATTATCACATAAAGATCCAAGCCGAGTTAAAGATTTTCCTTTGCTGCTCAAAATTACCATAAGATGTCATTAGAGGTTTGACAGAACTGACCAATACTCCGATCATTTTACTTTGGGAAATTCGGATTTTGTTTAGTCCTGTGGGCTTAAGAGGGTGCAAACCACGACCTGGCTCTAAGCAGCTTGATAGATTTTATTAAATCCTGTCAGTTCACGAGAGCTCTGTCTATAAGAGGCCTGTGAATATGTTTGCAATACACAATACTTTTCATTATATTGAGAGAAGAGATTCAGCTTTTTTTCGTTCCTTTTTCCTGCTATAACAAATCAAGTAATGTTCATCACAAACCACATCGTGGAATTTGGGCCATTTTTGGAAACTTGAAAAGGAAAAAAGGAGCAAATCCTCAGATATGAGAGTCTGGAAATTGCTTGAAGTATTAAGTTCTGTTGTTTCTTTATCAGGGCACTTTATCAGCTGTGCTTCAGTGAACAAAGACACATACAATGAAGATAGACAGTTTTAATACCGTAAGTGAAGAAGGGTAAATACAAGCATTTGGGGACTTAATTACAATACTTTCTTGTTTATGTACTCGAGATCACCCTCCCTGGTTAACACTACATGAGCAGTACCAGATTGTGTGCTGCTCTCCATCTCTGGTTTAAAAAAAAAAGCAAGCAATGTGTAAAAATGTTTTAAATAGGTAAAATGTATTGGTTCTGTACTGTATTGCCATGAATGGAGCTGAGTTTTTCATTTATTCTTTCAGGCCTCGGTGTTGTAAACAGAGAAGTCGGAGGAAATGGTGGCGTAAAGTTCCCATGGAAACTGATTGACAGGTCTGTTCACCTTGCCCTCCTGTCTTCGGCTCTCCTTGATCATCAGCTGGATGTCTTCGTCGTCGAGAATACGGATGAGGTCGCCCTCGGGGTCGCGGTAGTTCAAGGCGACGTCGTCCATCTTGAAGACATTCCTGAAAGAGACACAGACAGCGAGACTGTAACCTCACTGGGCTTTTTCAAGATTTCTTAGATGTGTCGACTCTTTCCCTTTTTACTTTCGTAAATGTGAGTATGTGATATCAGAGCAGGTTAAAACAATTACGCCGAGCAAACCTGCACAAAGCAGAAATAAAATGAGGTTAAAGTTGTTTCGTGTAACGTTATAACATCAATGAATAAACATTACATGTTGTAGTGAAGTTGAAGTGCGACGTTCTGCATCTGTTTGGTGTTTAGAGGATATTTCACTTCTCTGAGAGCAATAAAATATGCAAATATTCACTAAAGAAGGTTCTATTATTTTTTATTTTACTTTTTTTTCCTTTACTGTATAAAATATTCATTAGGATTTGTATGTTTTTAATATTGCGATTGTATCATTAGTGTGTGGGGGACTTATTCACACTGTTCATTGACAATAAAGTTGCTTTTTTTTAATAAATAAATGTTTTTTTATTCTTTATTGGGTAATTTACTTTAATGCTAAACCTATTAAAGATATGAAACAGAGGAACATTCTGCAACATATTTCCAGTCGGGCAAATGACTGCCCCCACATGGCTTTTGTTCATACACTATAGTTTAATTAAAATTTAGCTGTGAGAATTATCACCAGGAAAACATGTGCTGCACAAAAGAAAACGGGTAATGAGTTAATGTTGCGCAGCCTTCTGTACATTTGGTGTTTCGCACAAACGGACAGTAAAGTTTATGCCCAGCAATTAGTAATAGAGGGATGTAGAACAAACAAAGGACGTGGTCATTGGGTTCCTGAAGGCACAACATGATGAAATATCACATCTGATGGAGGACGAGCTCAGCACTATTCAAAGTCGCTTCTTTCTGCCACAAACGGTGAAAGGACGAGTGGCAGAGGACACACACTTCCACACAGAGCTATGCAAACACTCGCCCAGATACATGAACATATGTCACATTCTGCTTGAATGAGATGATACAAAAACTGATTGATGCGTGAAGAAATGTAAAAGTGTGCGAAAATCTGCCGACTTTGAATGCACACAAGCAATGATCCGTTCGTTTATGACATTACAGACTCATTTATGTCGAAACCATTATATGTTCGTTTACTAGCTAGCGCAACATCTTCAGTTGCTGCACTCTTGTCGCAATTTCTTTGCTTCTTCCTTTTTCTCACTTGCCACCTTGCAATCCTCTCGCCTCTTGCTTCTCTTTTTCCTACTTACTATCTGCTCAAACTCCCCTCCCTTCAGCCCTTTTATCAGTGCTTGGCCATATTAAAACTCAGGACCAGGATCTCATCCATCCTACTCCAGGGCACAATCGGCCTGAACGCCGAAAAAACAATAATGAGCAGATAAGCGGAGGAAATGAACTGATTATGAATGGGGTGAGGTAATCATCATAGTGCTCACCTATCTAAATTACCAGATAATGAGAGATAGAAGGGGAGGGAGAGTGAAAAAGAAAAAAAGACCGAGAGGAACCGATACGATGGTGTCATAAGCATATGCATCTGATGGTGGTTAGTGTTGTGGGGAGTGAGTTGGAGGTCCCACTGGAACTCATTTGACAAGCGGCCACGATTGGCGACGGGCAATTTGCACGTTTGCAGTGCAAAATGGCAAAATGTGCTGCCCCCCAGGGCAGGCCAGTGATTTAATGGAGTTTAAGGCGTTGATGTTTTTGCTAGAACTTCACTGCAACCACACACACACACACACATAATACTGAGCACGTAAAAAGCTGAAAGTGTGGTCACAAAGGTCAGCAATCACCTTAGTTCAGCAGTACGTCTCAGGTAGCAACACTAGGCATGGAAATCTAAGTCAGTGCACGGACTCGAGCGCAAAAACGTCTCATTTGTGATTTAAAACAGCACATTTCAAAGTCTAATTTGATAAAACGGCCTCAACAAAACAGGTCAAACACTTCAGAAATGCTTTGAAACGCTAAGAGCAAAGATTACCACTGAACACTTAGTACTTTTTAATCGATGCAACTCTGTGACACAATGAAACAAGTAAGAAACTGAGTGAGTGCTACATTCAAAATTCAAAAGTGTGACATGCTCCAGTGACTCCAACCTCAGATCAAATTTGCCAGGTTTGTATCCCATTAGCACATTTTTTGGGAAGGTGTAATTCCCTCCTAGATCTGAGGTTGCAAACAGTCACTTCTCCTGCATAACAAACTGCCACCAACAGCCCCTGCCTCCTTTCCAAAGCAAAAAAAAAACGACCCCTCTCATTGACACTACTGCAAATGCTTAATAAAGCAGAACATAGAACCCACAATTTCAAAAGTCTAGCGAGTCTAGGAAGTAGTGACAGCACCGCCTGTCTCTTACCTCATGCGAGACAGTAGGTCCTTGTATGTTGGCTGGATGGTGAGGTCCTCTTGCACACACACATCCCTGTAAAAAGAAAGATCAAAAATGCAAAAACATTTCTTGAAAGCCCATTTATTCAAGTGTAATTGTGCTGGTAGTTGAGACGCCTGGCTCTCGTTTCATCCCTAAAGCTCAATACATACTGTATGCAACAATCCATTTATCAAGTAACTAAATAAAAAACTTCATAATTTAACATCTTCACATAAATAAAATACAAAACTAACTCAACACTGTAGAATTGCTGCCTGCACTGCATTTACCAAAACCTTTGGCCTTTGTCTAAAGGATTCAGATTGTCCACAATCACCGTACAGTTGCTAAAGCCGACAATGGATCTTCTCTGTTCGTGTTGGGATGGTTGTCGGCCTGCACTTTTCACTATTACAATGAAGGTGGAATGATGGAGACTCTGAAGAGGGTGGAGAATATTTGCAAGGGTCTTGGTTTTGGAAGCGGTGAGTCTGGCTCATGTGTTTTTAAAGGGTTCTTAGAAATCAACAATGGTCTGGCAGCATCATGATATCTGTGAGGTACAATTTAAGCTTTTTTTTAAAATTCAGATTATGTAAGTCTGTCGGTAGCCTGAGTTACACGTAACTTAGTTTCCCACAAAATCTGTCCTGTTCCATGTGACCTCTAAATAGATACAAGTTCAACTGAGGTCAAAGAAGTGTGTCAGCCTAAAGCCTAAGAGCCAAATCCTGCATCGTAATTCCTAACGCGTCAAATAAGTTGATCATGTCGAAGACGACATCCTGCTGACAGTCACACAAACACGCCATCAGCATCCTGAACAGACCTGGTTTCGACTCCAGAGGGGGTGAGCAGAAAGCAGCGCAGACAGCTGTAAGTGTGGCCGCCACCTTCACCTTCAGAGTCACTTTCAGGGAGGGGCTTTATAATCTTCACAAAAGATTCCGGGAAAATTCCCGTCTGATTGTTCACGGTGCCCTGAAGAGAAAGCAAAGGGGAGAGAAAATGGAATGTGATGAGAGAAGACGATGAATGTTTACAATCACAGAGGACGGCATGGCGAGGTACTGAGGATGAGATGAGATGATTTAAAGGAGAGAAAAACAAGAAAGCAGCACGGAGGGGCATCAAGAGACAGATTCTCCCCACTAATTAGCCTGTTCATAATAAGCTGCTGATGTTGGAAACAACCATACACCATGTTTACTACACCCAAGGTGACTGAGTGTGTAAGTCTGGATATACACATTCATCCATTATCTGTAACTGCGCATTCTGGTCAGGGTCACAGGGGGCTGGAGCCTATCCGAGCTGCCATTGGGCGAGAGGCGGGGTCCACCCTGGACATGTCTCCAGTCAATCTCAGGGCCAACACAGAGAGACACACACGGACAGACAACCATTCACACTCACGTGCAATTTGGAGTCACCAATTAACATGCACGTCTTTGGACGATCCACCAAAACACTCACAGTGAACTGCAGTTATTGTCAGCTCATTATATTTATGTTTTTAAGTAAAAAAATGTTATGCAGTAGGAAAGTGAGCAGAACAGTTTTCATTAGAAATAATTAGTCGAAATATTTTCCCGTTCTAGTTATTAGAATTAACCAATACATAGCACCACTTTTAGAAAGCTCTCAGGAAATTATCTGGAAGACATGGGACCAACACAAAGTCTGACCCCTGACCCCCAGTTTGTAACGCGTGGGCTCTCTGCTTTTAATCAGCATCCTACAGTCAGCGACACTCTGTTGTTCTCATTTTCTCAGGACTTGACAAAGTTGGTCCAGCGCCGCAAAAAGACATTAGCTTGGTGTTTTCACAGTTCACCTGCCACGAGGGGGCCTGTTGTGAATAAACCCACTTTGAAATGTAAAAATAGTAAATCACTTTTTCAGCACTTTTCCCCGGAAACCTGCTCATTGCAATGCAGCGACTTGAAGTGAAGAGTGTGTCTCATTGGCAGCTCTGCAGAAGAAAGGGCTTCTGAATTTCTCTGCAAACACTCAAACTGCTGAGGTTTTTTTTTTTCTCCACTTTGGTGTGTTTGAAAGATTCACCTTGATGCGCCAGTTCGCCAGATGGGTTTGTCACGTTTTCCACCCACAGCCGCTCTGTCCAATGACTAAATCAAAGGAACTCAGTCAACTTTTCACAAGTTCCAAGTGTGGCATTAACCTCACCCACCCCTAAAAAAAAAAACAAACCAAACACTTACTACTAATGTGGATGCAAAAGATGCCAAAAAAGAACAAGAGAGTGCTTTGCAGCGTTGCATAAGGATAAATAGATTGTCAGTCTTTTGCATTACGATTTTTGGACCTCTCTAGAAAGCCAGGGGCAGGATAAGTGCATCCTCCTCCTCCTCCATCTATGCTGATTCCCTCTATCTCTCCCGTTTCTCTCTCTCTCTCTCCTATCATGTCAGATTCCACCTATTTTCTCTCTCTCCCACTCACCCACTCCCCGGCTTTTCTCTCACATTCTATCTCAGCACCTCACACATTTTTATTAAACACATTTCCTGACCTTTCTTTAAGTACTCTGTGACAAAGCAGGATTTCTATGACAACTATTCATTGGCACCGATGTTTAGCAGCGGCTAATTAAAATGTCCCATGTCCCGTTTTTTTGTTTTTTTGGACGGCGATTTGCACGTGACACTTGCAGGGTGTAATAAGGACATTTTTCTCCTTAAGTAATTGTTCCTGAAAAGGTAACTGGAGCAGGGCACCTCAAATCACACCAGCCAAGGTACATTATGGTCCCTGTAATGGGCTGCAGCCACGTGGGGATGCTGTGTGCATTTTCTTTTTTTTTTTAAGTTTTATTATAATCTGTAATTAACTTGTTGATTGCTGCAACTCTCTGTTCCGTTTCTTTGCCAGTTTTAATCGCTTGGCAAGAAAAGATATCTTCCAAACCAAACAAACGTTAATTATTAATCAAAGCAAAATAGAAAAATAAACTTCAAAGCCAAAAATATGTGAACGCTAAAAACAAAGTATGTGGACATCTTCACATCACACTTATCGGGTATTTTTGAATACAAACCATGGGCCCCGGCTCTTCATACAACGCCTAACGGGTGCAGGATCTAATGAGTGATGCTGGATCTTTTAACCCTGGATCAGGTTGTCCGATCACGTTTTTAAGCCCACTCCAGCAGGTTAGATTATCAGAGGTAAATGTGAGATCTTATGGTTGTTGACTACACGTATGCAGTATTATTGACACTCAAAAACCGGGTTCGAGAGGTTGTGAGCTGACTGCACCCTAATGACAAATGAGAATAAGAAAGAGAAAGCGAGCGAGACGGAGAGAGTAAAGGGGGAGAGCGGACTTTTTTCGATTCCTTTATGTGTGTTAGCCCATTGCTCAACACACATTGATGACTGATTTACAGTTTTGTTTGTAGACTGCTGGCTGTGACAGAGGAACATGTTACTAAGTTATTTAGTCCTCTGCAATATAAACACCTGTATTAATACACACATTTTAATGGCTTCCTTGCTTAAGAGCATCCATCGTCAGATGGACTTTCTGGTCCAACGTTGTTCCAATCTGAGAGGTTCTCTCTGACTAAACCTGTTCCTGAGCAGGTTTGAGGTTAGACACACGTTGCCATAACAAGCTTAACCTGACCTTTGAGGAAACAGCAGATCCAGGATCATTTTAAATCCCGAACAATAGTATCCAGCCGACCTGTCAGCCAGCGCACCAGGCCCTGCTTCACTCATCTAAGAAGTCTTTTGAAGCTGGTTGTGGAGTCGTAGCCATAAACGTTACGATAATAAGGTTGGACCCTGATTGATTGAAATATTAGGCTTGGGTCAGTGGCAGGACGGTGGCGAATGGGGCTGAGGTCAGGACTCTGTGCAGACTAGTCACACCATGTGTGTATAACTTTATTATCCTGCAATGCTAAAAATATTCACAGGTGAGTCCAAAAACGTAGCCTCTTATCCTAACTTCATGTGGTTTTTGTTAATTATGCATAAATGCCCTCATATACTTTCCATGCACGCAATCTCCCGTGGACATGTCAATTTACAGTATTACAATGACCATCGAGACTGCAACAAAAAAACAAGAAAAGCCTCTTTCCCCCCCTCTGTCCTCATCTCTCTCCCGCTCTCTCTTTTGGAAAGTTTCCTTTCTTCTCTCTCTTTCCTCTCTGACACTCTACATCCATTCTGTCACTCTCTCTCCTCAACCCATCATCTCTTGCCGTGTCCCTTCTTTTCCTCCATCACTCCTTTCATTCCTCCCATCCACCGTCCCATTCCCTCTCTCTTTAAATATTTCCATTCTTCTTCGGAGCTGATCTCCCTCCTCCTCTTCTGCATCGTTCCCATTCATTCCTCTCACTCTCCATCCTGCTTTGATTACCTTCCACTCACCCACTTTTTCCTTTGCTATCTCTACACCTCTCTGTCCTTCGCTCTCTTCTCCCCTTCCCTAGTCTCTCTCTCTCTTTCCCTCACCTCCCTCTCCCACTGTCAGTTTTTAAAAATCTCTGTTCTTACCTCCAGCCAGTCGGTGTTGACTCGTCGCAGCAGGAAGATCACCTCTCCCCTCTTCAACTTCAGCTCCTCCTTGCCGTTGCCGCGAAAGTCAAACATCGCCTAGGACACACGCACCGACACACATACAAAGAAGAAGCCACGCACACGCGCGCACACAAAAGTCAGTGAGAGGAGAGAGGGAAGAGAGAGGAGAGAGACGGACACACTCAACACAAAGAGAGAAGAGACGGAGAGAGCAGACAGGTAAGACATTAAACATTTTTTACCCATTGAGAGTGTGTGTTTGAGAGAGAGTACTAATATATATATATATATGTATATATACGTATATATGTATATATACATATATACGTATATATACACAGTATATATACATATATATATATACACAGTATATATACAATATACACACACATATATATATATATATATAGAAGAAGTAAAGAAGTGATAAGTGATGTGAAAAAGAGTGGAGTTTGAACATATTTGATTTACAGTAACACAAAGACCTTCACATGAAAATGGACGCAGTGAAAGTTGGCAGTTTAATGCTCATTTACTCACAGGATAAAGCATCTGTCAAAATGGAGAAGTATGTGACACCTTTGTGTGCCTGAACAACATATGGTACAGCATACTGTGCGTTCAAGCAGTATCGTGAGTATTCGTGTGTGTGGGATGGAGTAAAAAGCCTCCATGAGGAGTTTGCAAAAAGTAATAGAGCCTGAGGAGATGCCTCGCTCTAATGTGCATGTGTGAGACTGAGGAGGCTGGATGCTCGACCATACAGTTTAGCATCAGTGCATCTGGACTAAAAACCTGCCAGAGTTAAATTTGCATTTAAAGCAGAACTGAGTAGAGTCATTGTGGATGCTTTGAACCTATTACTGTCCCTTTGTAAAGAGACTCCTTGAACAGACAGACGATAAAGCAGCGCTTAACAAACACACACTTGTGTTAAAAATGAATGTGATGTGCAAATCTAAAGGCAAATATGTACGAGCGCTGCGAGAAAGAAATATAGATTTGTGAGAGAGAGAGAGAGAGAGGGAGAGAGAGCAAACACAAGCGGCGGTGAAACGACAAGAGAGTTGGAGATTCAGAGAGGTACAGTGAGACCAAAAAAAGAATGGAGAGCGGTTAAAGCAGTGGGAGGGAGGTGAAGAAGAGGGGGAGGAAGAGGAGGAGGAGATAAGAAAAGTGAAAGTTAAACCGAGGTGTAGATCTGCGGATCACTACCGTTATATTTTAGTTGTTGTATGGGGGACTTTTTTGTGCCGTGTGCTAGTTATAGTGCGAATAACTTGCTAAACTGGCTGCTTAGCACCAAACTATGAAGGGTTTCGTTAAAACCTACTAGCAGGTAAACTGGCAAGTGAGAGTCTAGCTTTTCCTCTCAGGGAGTCGGTGGAGACCAAAGCAAAGCTAAAGGAGAGCGTCTCAGTTCAGGTGCAGAGGGATCAACTAGCAGAAATGAATTGGTGTGTAATCAACGGAAATAAAGAGTCTTCTTTTTTTTGCTTAGAGCGAACCTTTTATTTCTACATGGGGAGACACACAGTCCGATGGCTGCAATCTGCAACCTCACCACTAGATGCCACTAAATGCTACACGCAGCACCTTTATTTCTGCGACGTAAGGGTTGGTCAATAAACTCCCCCGGCCCACTTTAAAATGCCAAAGTCTGGACACACGTAAGACAGCATAATACATGATGGGCACTAAAGCGAGTCAAGTAGTTGAGTTGTTCGAGAAACTGCGGGAAGCGAACACTGCTACTCATTGTTTATTGCGTCACACTGTTGTAGAAAAGAACAAGAGCAAAAACAAATAAGACTCTGAATACGAATGATCATTTTGTCTTTTTCCAAGACAACTAGCACCTGCATGCATCAGGAAATATGCAGAGGAAAGGCAAACTCAGCCTTTAACATCACGTACTACTACTGTTACTAAAAGGAAATCTCCTGAATAGTGTGGACATCTCGACATCACAAACTGGGTTTTGGTGCGTGTGTTCAAACATGTGTGTGACGGCATGTGCAAGTGTGTGTGTGAGAGTGTGCACAGAAAATGAGACAGATTAATGAAGCTGGGGAGACAGGGAGCTGGCTGGATTAACAATCCTCCGAGGTTACCCTCACCCTGAGGACACGTACACGCTCTTTTTATCCATTTCTCCCGATGCTGTTTTAATATAGCCTTGACCCGCTGCTCGCTGTAATTTACATCATGTGAAAATGTGTAGGTCTGTTTTTAATCCAGTTTGTTCCTCTCTGTCTCTCTCTGTGTCACCACTAATCACGCGGCCGCCTCGATAAGTGAACAACTCATCGTACTAGTTGACTTTAGGCGTGTGTGCCATTGGACAGGCTGCACGCTCACTACAGTAGTGTTTTAGGTGTCTCTCTTTTACGGCTTTCAAGTGTCTGGCTAGTAGCCGTCAGCAAGATGAGTGAAAAGGTGTGAACACAGTGATAAGCAAAATCAAAAACCGGGCGCTGGACATGTGTCAGGGACAGATTTCCCAATTATTTCACAAAGAGGAAAAATATGCAATTTGCTTATTGTATTAACTTGTAAAGAGAGACGAGAGGAAAACAAAATGGCCTCTAAGGTAAATGTTGACCTAACCAGTCAATAACAAGTGGTGCATCAGTCCCATCAATGTCGGTTTCAGCTGACACAGAGGTGATGGCAGTAAAGTGTAGGGAGTAGGGAGGTTATGTGGGAAAATGTCATGGAAGTGAACTTCCGTCCTGTGAAATACGAACATGTATTGTATGGCGTTAGTAGCAGCATCAAAAAGCGTCCAGAAGATAAGTACATGCGTTGACACCCAGTGGCTGCCGTGAACTAATGAAGTTAGTGAAGTGAAGTTTCCCACACGGGACCAGAGTTCGAGTCCAGTGTGAAACTACTGGTATTGTTTCTGACAATTTCATCAGACGCCTGCCTCCCTATGTGGCAGCGCTATTTCATCAAACAGCGTATGCGTGTTTACATTATATCGCACCCCATGGATTATGATCCAATGCAACATCTTTTTTTACACTTGGCTCCAGAGTCCAGTGTGTGGTTAAGTTTAGGCAAAATAATAAAAAAAAATAAATAAAAGATCCTTTCTTACCGTTAGGAAACTGCCATTTAACTTCTTTTTTTAAAAGAGTAATTTCTATCATGCCGACAAAGTTTGGGCAGCATTTTTACTAGTAAGGGAAACAATCACCAGTGAGCACAAAAGAAGACTAATTAGATTTGTGTTTTTTTGTGTGTGTTTTTTTGTGTGTTTTTTTGTGTTATTTTGGCTCATGAAACCTCTACACAACTAGACAAATCAGAGAGATGACGATCTCACAGTCAATTTAAAACAAAACAGACAAGAAAAGGAGTCAGTATGAGTGGAATCACTTGCGTGGATGTAAGATAGGTGTGAGGAGCCTTAAAAATATGAAGACAACAGCAGCTATAGACCAGAATTCATTGCTTTTGCATCCTCACAAATGTCACGTCTGTCACGTATGAAATGCATCAGTCTCCTAAATTACCTTTCTATACATTCTGTCTCCTCTCACCCTCTAGAATGTAGTTTATCCAGAATAGCTGCTCAGTGTTGGTGTACCTTGGATGCCCAGGGCTGCTCTCTAAATGTAGCCGCACAACCCTTTGGGCTCAGCCAGCCACTGGAGCAATCATCCGGTACAATTAGACTCACGCCGACCCTGCCTTAATGAGCTTGTTAAACCCTCAGCTCGTTAGTCTGGCAATAGGGAGGTGGAGATGAGATTTTTTTTTTTTTTCTTCTGCTTGACGTTTAATGAAAGTGTATTTTTTTTAATGTAGATGGCCCACTTCACTCCACAAGGCCTGGAGTGACAGATCAGAGGAGGATAGAATTGTGAAAAAACACAAGCACTGGTTCCGCAGGTTGCATGAAAATACCTGTGCAGGTCGCTGCTGCTTTCGAGCTGACATGCAAATCAACAATACGATGCGTTTGCGAATGAATCCAAAATATGTCATATGACTTTTAATGAACTCTGCCTTAACCTAGTTATAGGTTGGTTTTTCCATCTATTTAACAAAGTCCAAACTGTCATGAAACATCATCGGCTCACAGCTTCTTATGACTAATGCGTTTTACACATGCGGATGGCAACACTAGCATCCACTTAGAATCATGTCTGTGACTACCTGACAAATGCAAGTCCAATATCATCTCTCATTGTGTCTTCTGTTTCGCTCTTCATTATCTCATGAGAGGATCGTATGGCTCTTTGGTTGCTGGATGCTTCGCTGTTTTTGCCAGCCACCTGCTAAATGTGCCTGTCTGCCCTTTGGTGCTTGGCTGGCAGAGTGGGATTAATGGGTTCGGAGCCTTTTGGTTGAAAACAACTGTCTGCTGCTGCTGCTAGAAACAGAGTTGATGGGAGAAACGAGACTGAATTAACTGTACTGTGAGGCCAAAACAATGGGCTGAAAAGCTACGCGGAGGTACAGAATATGTCGATGACGATGTGTGTTCATCAGTGATTACACTTTAACACGATAACCACGCTCATATTTATCGATTACATAAAAACACTGGTTTTAGATACGACTTCGTAAAACCGCTGATTTACCAAACAAACTATTTAACATATATATTTAATGGCAAAAAAAAAAAAAAAACTGGGCCAAACTAACATGAGCACAAGGATCCGCTGTGGCGACTCTGAACTCACGGGAGAAGCCGAAAGGGCCAAAAAAATAAAATAAAATTGAATGTTCAAACCATAGGTGTAGGCAGGGGTGGAGCCAGACGGGTGGTGTGTACACGCAGCAGCACTCTCACCGCATAGAGAACTGACCAAATCTGAAGCGCAAATAAATCACGATCATTATAAACAGACAAACTTTAAGGTGGTTTGTTATACTGTGTCGCAATCAGGCAACTTGTTTATGACTATTTGGACTTAGAAACTGTATTTGACATTGCTGACACCGAACAAACACTTGAAAACATATTATTAGCCTATAAATATACAGTGAGTTATTTGCACGTTGGTTATTTATTTATGTATTTATTTTTATTTGAGATCATTTTCAAAATGGGCCACTTCACTGATGGATCCCATTCTGGCCACCCCCAATAAAAAGATCTAACACAGGGGTGTGGAAGTATATTGACTGGGAGAAAAAGGGGGAGACATGAATTCCATGACCCCGCTGGCCTCACATCTTCTTACCAACAGTATCAGAGCAGCTAAAGCTAAATGAAACCTCACCTGCAGTTTCAGTGAACCTCTGATTGGTCATACTTCTCCCTGCCAAGCAGAAACACACCTGCATATTGATGTTTTTTTTTTATTTTTTCACAGATAGGTCTTTATCTAAAATAGGAACTTATTTTGCTCTAATGGCTGTAGCTGGAGGAGAAGATGGGCTGAGCCTCAACTGATTAGGACTTGCTTGATTTTGTCCCCCCCACCTCTCTTGCATACTCTTTTGTCTCCTTAATCCATATACTAGTAATTCGTTTCATTCTTTTTTCACATCACAAACGCCAACCCCCACCCCCACCGCCCCCTCGAGCTTGTGTGTCTTTAAAAGCTCATAGAGCAACCTGCCTCATTGACCTTGTTTGAGGCTTGTAGTGCCACAAGCCAATAACAGTTACTCATCACAACTGTTTGGGGCTAAGCCTGAGCTAATACTAAGTGGAGTGGAATGAAGTGTTGTAGCGTAAACGCTAACATTTGCACCAGCTCCACTGTGACAAATGCCTGCTCTCTCCTCTTATCCATCAGGCTCAGACCAGCCACTGATCATTGTTTGGACGACGTTTAACAGCCACTTCCTCCCGCTGAAAAGACAAAAACCAAAGTGTGTGCAGGACATGCACAGCCACACACAAACACACAGAGGAGCACTAATTTTTCCCACAGAGAAAGGGAGAGAGAGAGAGAGAGCTAAAATAAATGTTGAGTAGGCTGGCAGCTTCGTGAGTAGAGTACACCAGTGTTTTACTTCTGTGTGGGAGAGAGAGGGGAGGCAGAGAGAGAGAGAGAGAGAGAGAGAGGAAAAAAGAGTTGCTGCCCTTAGTTGGCAATGAAAGACCACTGGAGTGTGCAGAGAGAGGTACAGTATGTTTGTGCAAAGCTTAGTGTGTCTCCTTACGTGCAGGACAAGGTTGGGGAACGTTAAACACTTCACAAGGGGATAAAGCACACGAGCCGAAGAGCTGCAGAAACACACGTTTGACCTGCAGACCTCTACTCACACTACGGCCTGTGTAAAGAGTGGCGATGAACACCACCGAAGCAAAGCTGCAACAAACCCTCCAAAATATCCCCAGCTTATGAAGTCATTTTAGAAAGGCTTATTTTCATAAAACCAATTTTTTAAATCCAATTAAATTAAGTAACTTGAGCTATGAAACACCCACTAAAATATGTCTGAGTAGCGTAGCTTCGTGTTGTCGCACCAAAAAGGACGTAAATAATGAATCAATCCCAAGAAATAAATGTTACCGTCGACTGTTTTTAATGGGTTTTAAAATAAATAAGGAAGAGCTCTGCTTTAGAGTCAAGAATTATTGTTAAAATGATTTTAATGCATGGACGGATGTAAACTATTTTAGGGGTGGATATCAAAAACAATGTAGTGCAGATCTGAATATGCTCATATAACATATAGTGTAAAAAATGTCCGATAACGAAATGACGTTGTGACATCGAATGATTGAATCTAATTCAACACGTGGACGTTCGCTAAACAAAAGTCTGAAACATGTTGAATAGTTGACTAGTGAATAAAAAAGTGACAAAAAGAATAAAACACAGAGTGACTAGTTGCGAACACACAAAAACCACAACACACAAATGAAAAGATAGTAGTGTGATAACTGTCATCGGTCTAGCTGCAACATTATTACTCCCACACAAACTTTCATTACACACAGTTACTACAAGGCAAATATTGATTTGTTTTAAAAATAGACATTATAATGCTGATTGTTGCTCTTTTGCTCCCGTCTTCTTCAAACGTCTGCCTGAAGGTTCAGACTTGATCTGGGATTAATGTTTGGATTTTAGAGTCAGGGTAATGGGCCACTGAAGTGAAGGTTAGAGTTCGGGATTGGAAAATGCATTGTGGGTTCTCACAAGTGAAGGAGTGCAAAAGTGTGTAAGTGTGTGTACTATACAGTACGTGTGTTCCAAGGTCAGTGTAAGAATGTGCTGACTGCACAGAAGCCCTTTTTTTTTTTTTTTACCCCTTGGAGAGTTTAATTGGCAGGTCATTACCACTTTAACCCCCACTTTGTTTTTTTTGTTGTTTTTTTTTTTGGTGGAGAGTGTGAGCGGAATTAAAATATGAGGATGGGAAGGAGAAGAAGAGGAGGACGGGAGGAGAGGGATGAGAGATGGTCACAACCTTGGGATAACGGCAGAGGGAGGGAAAAGAAACGAGGACACACTTCAGAGTTGTTTAGGGGGAAAACGTAGGTAAGGGAGGAGAGAAAGCAGCGAGGGGAGAGATGGATACAGAAACTAAAAAAAAGGAAGCGAAGCAGGAACTATTGATGAGGTCAACAGAGTCACAGACATGAGCGAGGAGGGAAAGAGAGGCCGAGCACTTGATGATTTAAGCTTTATTTGCTGATTTGTCGCATCGGTTGATATGCGTTTTTTTCAGTGTGGGTGACTCTGCAAGGTTGCGTGTGTGTTTGTGGTTGTCATCGGATGCAGTCGTGCCAGTGGTGCTGGCAGGATCACATAGTACTTTGGGGTGACAGGGTGTTTCGCTCAAACGTTGTTACTCTGTGGGTGAACCATGGAGACTGTAACCAGAGCAACAGCGACGACGACAACAACAACAACAAAAAAAATCCATTCAAACAATGCTACACGTACCTCCGCCCTCGGGGAGGAGAACAGGTCCATCTTTGGTTTATCCGTCTTCCTAAAAGCCAAAGGGGACAAAGAGAAAGAATGAGAGAACATTGTCTGCAGAATGCATTTCTCTCTAAAGGGAGAAAAAATGGACCATTTGAGGCCTTTAACAGTCTGAATGTTGACCTCCAATTGTAGCACTCGTCGAACTCGGTGCTTTGACAATGAGAGAATCAAAAATGTGGCAACATTCCAAAAGAGGAAGTGTCCGAGTTGCTTGAAACGTTCCAACACGCAAAGCAATCATGGGGTCAATGTGGATAAAGGAAGGTCAGATGCTAAAGCGACGAAAGTAATAAGAGTCTGCCTTTGCATCACTTCCTGTTGTGAGCGCCCCACGTTACCACGCCTCCTGTAACCTGACCACAGAGAACAAGGGCCAACACAAAAGCCTGGCGAGCCACTGCCAAGGAGGAACTAGAGCCTAAAAAAAGGGTAATAAGTCTATTTGGATTCTTCTCGATGCAAAGTGTCTCATCACCTCAGTCGCTTCTTAGATCCTCATGTGTGGCGTAAGAATGACAGCTGGGAAACAGCAGTCTGGGTCTGACATGAAATATTTAGGACTCCTTTTTGCGCCACTGTATCACCGCTCACTGACTGTTTAAATGTGCTGCTAAACGCTGCATTTTCCCGATGCTCCATCTTGAGGATAGAAAACCAATTCCTGTTGAAATGAGGTTGAAACAACAGTGTATTTCGCACCCTGAGGTGATTTAACTAACCAAGCTATATATTATCAATTAATACAAATGTACTGAGATATCAGAAAACTTCCACTGCCTTTCACAGGCTCATTCCTTTTTACTGGTCCCATTACGTCAGCTGCCGTCTCCAATTAAAACCAGTTTCCAGGCCACTTATGCTTTCATTCATCAACAATTGGGTTTGTAACGCTACATCATCTCTGACTGAACTATGCAATGGACTGTACGAATGTGCTGGTCCTCTCTCACTGTCTATGTGCTACCGGCTCCTCATATTCTCAGGGGTGCATTTAACTCTTTTAGGATCCCCATGAGCTGGGAGATAGAGGAGATAAGAATAGATGAACTGGAAACGAGGAAGACTTCAGTTGTGTAAGAGTCAAGGTGAGCCAGGTTTAGCTCTGTTCAGACTTTGATAGTGGCGGATATTTAGGCATCCAGATGTTTAGTCTTACAACTCCTTTGTCCCTTAGGAGCCCTGTTTCCTGTCAAAGCGCTTTTGAGCAAGATGCTGATCTCCAGCATGTATCAAGTCTGAGTCACTAGGTTTGGCGTAAGGCAGATGCCTTGAGATGCAGTGCGCCGGAGGAAATAAACGCTAGCGCGAGCAAAAGGCGGCGTGTTACGTCAACTGACCCCGGAGTCACACAAACTCACAAGCTCTGCTCCTGCCAGCAAACAGTCAGTGGGTCCAAGCCAAGACTCCAGGTACAGAAAACAGGTGCCAATTTCTTCTATAGAGCATTAGATCAATCTTACAGTAACACACTGTAAAAAATAAAAATGATACCTCCAGGGTTTGAAGTGGGATACTTGCTTTTATTAAATTTCGTCTTTGTAACTGAGTTTTTTTTTTGTTGTCAATTATTTAATACGCAGAGCTAATAGCCCCGTGTAGATAATATGCTCAGTGGGAAAAGTTGCAAAGGTGAACAGTTTGCTCAAAGTTCCTCTTTTTCCTCACACAGTCTTTGAAAAGTCAGAATAATGGTCACATCTGACAGTGAGGAACCTGTGCCAGGGATACTGCATTCGTCAAAGCCAGGCCTAAGCGGAGTATCATTTTCAGATACGCTTTCACATTTTGGACGACGTCCGATTTCTGTTTTAAAAATTTCTTTTTCATAAAAAACAATTGTGACAACAAGTGACAGAGACCTGGTCTCAAGACTAAAGACTAGTATCTTTACACAGCACACACTTAACAATGTCATCTGCTGACTGTCAGCACCGTCCAAGCCGGACTGACACCAACCAGGACCAAACTGGGTCCAACTAATCCTCATGACCAAGTAACATTTCGCTAAGTATTTGCCAGCTTTAACTTGTGAGGGAAAAAGAAGCCAATATATTAAGTCAGTTAACAAGTTTACAGTGTACGGTTTATTTTCTCAACCCGGCTTTTCTGGAAGCGATTTCCTACACTTAATCATTCAGTGATGCATCTGATATTTTACAAACTAGGGTCACATTTTGAAGGCCTTAGTTGCTTTTACTAAGACCCAACAAGATTTCTTATTCAGAAAGAAATTATATGCAAATCAATGTAGGGCACAAACCAGCCCTCACACAAAAATAACTAACCCCCTTCAACATTAATTGCAGGCACTTCAGCTTTAAATGTGATTCACCAAGGCTGCCACCTTTGCACCCTCAAACACTTGGTATAATTGGAGTATTATCTCTTCCGAAAGCTTGGATTTAAAAATCTAACATACACATCAAGCAGCCGGTGGTTCTGACCATATCAGCACATTTGATGTCACTGTCTCCAGCCCAAAAAATTATGAGAAATATGAGTATTTCTTAGTTTGTTTGTTTTTTTTTTTCGTCATCACAATATTGTTCAGTTGCTTCATAAATCATGAAATAGACCCTTACGTTACATTAATTTGCTGTCCTAGATTGTGGGGAAAAAAATAAACATTTTTTAATTGATAATAATTGATAATTAACTCTAAGCCTGTGTGTCTTCATATAGATGGATGATATATGATATTTGTTTCTCGCGACACAGAATTATATTTAAATGCATCGGTTGACACCCATTCATCAGACAATTCTAGTCAGTGTTACAACTAACCCCGTCCATTACGATGAACCCTCATCCCATCTTAGGTTGAAACAGTCAGAAAGGTGACAATTCTACTGTGTTTAGTACTGAGGTCAAAGTGGGTAGTGGAGTCGTACGTGAGTGCATCAGAAGAAGAGGTGCTTTTAATGTTTCGCCCTCCCCTTCACTAATACATAGTTTCAACCTAAACGCAGATGCATTATGACCTTGTTTAAGTAGAATTCATAATGTTATGCCTGATCGCTGTGTGTTGTATGTACTAAAACCTGAGTATCACAGTATCAGTATCCTTCATTTTTTTTGTTGTTTCACAAAAACCCCTGTGCTCACCTACCTATTGCAAACTCACCAGAAGTCCTGAACCAATGCCTTCTTTTTACTGTAGGCCCAGTTGCTAAAATGCTTTGAATTACTACTGCTCTGTCAGTTTTGTGCCCGTTAACATGGTGTGCAGGGGGTCTTACACTTTGCGAGTGGGTGGGCGGAGACGCCTAAGGGCTCGGGGTTGTTGCTGAGTATCCTGGTCCGTCTGGTAGAAAAACATCCTGAGATCTTCGTCGAGCAGAAACCATGTCGGCAGCCCCAGCAGCCTCTGCAATAGAAGAGGGAGGGGGGGCAGTGAGGCAAGACAGATAGGGTTGAATAACAAGAAAGGATGAGGAGGACAGAGTAAAAAAAAAAGGATGAGGTGAAAGATAACGAGGCAATGTTTTGGCGGAGAGGTGGAAAGAGGGAAATCAGGGTGGATGGTTGGAAAGACAGTGGGAATTCGATGGAGGAGGAGAAACCGAAGTTGGGCAGTGGGAGATTTGAGTGAGAAGGGTGGAAGCAGTGGAGGAGAGGAGAGAGGAGTTGAAGTGGGACAGATTACAAGTGCAAGGCGAGCGAAGGCGAGTGTGTGGCAAAGTGAGAACCACGTAGGTTGCGGGAAAAAAAAAAAAAAAAAAAAAAGAGTAGAACAAAAAAAAAAAAACAGAAGTGAGTGAGTGGGAGAAAGAGAACCTGATTGTGTTTTTAGCGATGGAGCAACAGTGAAACATGTCAAAAGTCCCACAACTACAGTCAGTCAGACGTGATGTGGGCACAGGGCAGAGCAAAGAGAAGAGAGCAACAACGCCTACATGTTGAGCTCGATCTGCAAACTACTGCTGAAATATCCGAGTCAGTGCTTATCCACCTACAGCATCGCTCAGCCCACCAAGTTGTAGGCTACTGCACCGCAACGCTGCAGGAGATACCAAGCGTGGCAACAACACTTTGTCCAACAGAAGACATAAGACATACGTCTGCAGAGTGCAGGAAATTAAAAGTAATTACCTTCATGTATGTGTTGAGCTCAGGGATTCTGCTCTCTGCAATCTCTTGTTTGTTGCCAATGAAGACTTTTCCTACAGAGACACATGTGCACAATGAAAAAAAAACAAAAAACAGTGTAGGTAATAAAATCTCTGAGCCAAACATTTTTTTGTTGTTGTTGTCCAGGGGTCAGATGTATAAATCCGAGCCTACATCATCTCCCACACAAAAACTGATACTTATGGAAGAGGAAGAAGTGGAATGTGCACACCTCACGCTCGCTGCACTTTGAAACACGTGAGGAGCGGTGTTGGTAGCACCAGTTTACTAAAGTGTCAAGTGGAAGTGGAATAATTGAGGGATAACCTGAATTAAACATGCAGAGTTTTCCTTTTAAACTTCAAGGATGCACACAATACACGTTGGTGCTTGTAAACGGAAGCTGCGTTTACAACACAAACTATCTATTCAAAAATGATATGAATGACTTGCTTTTTCACTGACAACCTCTTGTTTGCAGACAGAAACAGCTGAAAACATGTACGTCTATCTACGTCCGACTGTGGATTGGGAAAGGTTCATAAAGCAGAAACATGCATTTGCATTGCTAGGAATCGGATAAGTGTGTCTTTGTGTACACACACGTATCTGGTCCTGGTATTGGTTCAGTCGCTGGTACATTTCTAAAGCAATGTGATACAATCAACGCAGTGTGTGTGTGTGTGTGTGTGTGTGTGTGTGTGTGTGTGTGTGTGTGTGTGTGTGTGTGTGTGTGTATGTGTGTGTGTGTGTGTCGTTATAGAGAAGTTACCTAACGCTGTGTTAACTGTGTGGGAGCTCGTGAGGTATGCAGTCAACCTGCCATGATGGCAACAGTGGGTTGATTGATCGACTAAAACCGTCGATTGAATTGTTCAAAATGAAGGGGGGCATAGATGAGGCGGCACTGGCCTACGGCGCCTCTCTAACTCCTCGGCCCGAACGTCAGGAGGATCCTCACAACATGGCGCGTGGAAGCCAAAATTCAACCCGGCGTCATGTCGACTTCACATTCTCCAGTGGCATCATTTTAATTGAAAATGATTTCCCTTTACAAAGCACATCTCCTTCGAGACGTCTTCCCCTTCATCCTCAACATCACACAAAGCCTGTTCAAAAAGGACGAGGCGCAGCACAGACTCCTAATGCTCGGATTCAGGCCCGTCAACTATTCATCCAAGGCCGTCCAACAGTGCTGTTAAATCAAATTTAGCACAGTCTTAATGACCTTCGGCCACAATATTCAGCCCTCTCGCTTCTCTCAATTTCTCTCATCTCATTCACTCTGGAGCCCAATAACTCACTCAATCACTCGCAGACACAAATTCACTCATTTACTCACTTACTGATGAATCATGCGCTCACCCCTCTCAATCTCCCGGGACCTCCATGAATAAAGGATCTTTTGACCTTCCATGTGTCACACGCTAGTTTCTATTTTTATTTCCTGTAGTAATATGCGTTATAGTAATATTATGTATGTATGCAGCCCGGACAATATTCCCAAGACTCCGAAATTGATCAGGTAAAAAATGCGTATTTTAAAATCAAAGGACCCTGATAAAGAAAAAAGCCTAACAACAATCAATCGGTGCTTCTGTCATTTTGCATCAACACAATCAAAACGGCTTCAGTTTGAACGATCAGACCCATATGCTCATTTTTCCTTTCACCCATCCTCCCCCCCCCCCCCCATCGCCCTCCTCTCTCCCCACTCCTCCCCTGTCTTTCTTATTCCCTTTCCATCCTGATGAGATGTGGCACCGCAATTAAACCCATCAGATCTAATATTATCCAGCAGACTCCTCGGTGGCAGATGCTAAATCAGAGTTTGTGGAAAAGTAGAACTTTCCCAATATAGCAAGTGACAATGAGAGATAAAGCCTTCAAGTATAAAAAGCCTCTTTAAAATATAATTGCCACTACAAAAAAAAATAAATAAATTTAATATCAAGCTTATTTATGGCTTCATTGGGATGAACTATGATTGGTGCAAAAACAGAAACGAAAGAAAATCTGCAGTATTAGTGTATTAGATGTATTGCTTGGAAATGTTCAAGTATATTGTTACTCTATGACATAATGGCTGAATTATTCAAAGGTTGGACACAGCTCACATTCACTTACAACCCTGTGGAAAACCCCACTCTGCCAGAAATCTAAGCAGCTTAAAGGAAAATGCCACAAATCCACCCATCAAAATCACATCATGGGCCTGGAACACAAACACCTATAGTAAACACCACAGCTCAGTAGGGAAGAAACACGAGGGCCGAGCACTCAGTAAAAAGATCGGGGAACAACCGAAGCCTTGTTGCGATGGATCGGATCGCATTCCGCTCTGGCAAAGCTCCAGGCATGAGACAACGCCGCAGGTGCACCGTGAAGATGAGTCGGACGGGGATACTTTGAAAATGCAACTCTGGTATTTGTTTTTGTTTTTACAAATAGTAATGTGCGGGTACAGTCTGATGAAAGCATTGTAACTTGCATTTAACAGCTGATTTAAAGTGCAGGTCCACAGTCAAAAACAACAGCAATGAATCTACAGTCTGTGCTAGAAATGCTGCAACTTTGCAAGAATCAACTTAGTGTGACTACTTTGGAAGATTGAAGCCTTTTATTGTCTTGAGATAAGAGGCCTCTTAAAGGTCTGTATGAACACGATGAAAGCAAAACGTGCACAGTGTGTGCACTTTAGTTCAGCAGAGCTTCAAAAACCCTCCAATCTCACTGCTGAGTTTTTGGAGATGAGGTCACGGACCTCTAATCTTAATAGCGATGAAAACATGGTTGCACAGGAGACAAAGGTTTTCCCAACGTGCCTTTGACGAAATTCTACTAGTTTTACTTAGAGGTCACGGGGAGAAAAACAAGCAGTCGACACTTTTGTTTGGCGCCGAACAGTAAAATCTTCGGGTGTTTAGGCAGCACAGTCGAGTCGCCGTCCTCTTGCTCGTCTTCTACTGCATAAGTGTTGCTGAACAATACACAGTTATGAAACACCGCTTAGACTAAAGTGATTAGAGTCCAAACAGAAACAAACCTGGAGTGATTTCATTGTGATTACACTGCCGCTTGATTTTCCCTCTCAGCCTTAGCACGTGCGCGGACCAACGCCAAATCGGCCCTCATCTCTTGCTAATCAGTGGTTCGAAACCGCCCATTCAAAAGCCTTCGGGCTTTTTATTAGTGCAGACGTTACTATTCAATCTGGACGTTAGCGGCAGCTCTCAGACGGAGAAGGTGGGAGCAGGACAGATTAACTAGTTCCACCGATGAGTGTAGCCTGAATCATGGAAATCCTGCACACGCCATATTAGTAGCATAACTTTATTTAAAAGAAAACCTGGGGTGGAGAACAATAAATAAAATAAGGATGTTACAAGCACGTTTAGTGTCTGGTGTCATATTTATTTGCCAATATCTACCTGCTCTGTTCTTTGTCGAGCTTTAAACATAACTCTTCAGTTTGTGCACGTAGTCTTCAGCAGCTCATGGGCCGGTGACTTTTCGTCCCCCGTGGTTGGATTATTAAATATCCAAACCTGCTCTGTTGGTTGGATTTCTTTCTGGTTCTTCTTTGTCCTTACGCCACTCGACTTGTCATCTTAACACCACACAGTCTTTTTTTTAGCAAAAATGTTCCACTCCTTTCTACAAATGGCATTAAATAATAAATGGAAAGTTATCACATGAAAATAGTCGCACACCACAGATAGCCCCATGCTGCTCTGCAGTATGTTGGACAGCTGCTCTGGAGTCGGAGTAAGATAGTTGCCATAGTTTCCCTCTGCATTCTAAAATGCAAAGAGCACTGTACAAATGAAAACCTGCTTTGACAAAAAGTTTCTCAAAATGGTGAAGATGATGGTGGGGGAAGAAAGAGACGTTGAATGATAGACCATTGTTTTCTTCTCCTATTTGTCTGTTGCAAATGTCATTCACTGTGTTACCATCTTCAGACATACGGTTAAACTGACGTGAGCGGCATAAACGTCTGAAGGCTGAATTTTCTTATGAAGGTGCATCACACCTAAAGTACCACTTCCATTTGAGTTCACTGGAGAATGCCTCATTAAATCCGAATGCACAGACGAAAACTGGATGAGATCTGGAATGCCAGCTGTCACCACGAACCCTGTCCGGTTCTCCCCATATGCAGGAAGCAGAGGAGAATGAGAAAGTGAAGGCTGCGGCATGACAAACCAGAATTGATGCAGTAAAGTGCAGCTCTCTGTATCCAGTCAGCAGCCGACCAAAAGCAAAATCAGTCATCGCTGTGAAACTTTCACAGTAGCTCTGCTGACTTGGTTCTATTCTCCCTGAACAAATAGGACATTTTTATAACTATTAACTTGTCACTATAGTGGAGAATCATTTGGAGAATTTGTTCAGCAATGCAACCTAAAATATAACCATAACCTTCACAGTAAATGGGACAAATATAAAAATTTACACAAAGTACCAAAAACTACAGATGACCAACTGCAGTCTGGCCTCTACACACATTGTGTGTATGTTCAAACCTCGATGTCTCTTCGCAAAAGAGGAAACTATTATCAATCATGAGTGAGAAGGTTTAATGTGCAGGTAAAGAAAATAAAAGCATAATCCTCAAAAGTATATTCATACACATAGCTTCTATTTTATGGTGCTCATCAAGCAGTGTTTCTCTGTATTACTGCACTATTTGACCTTTGAACTACTGCCTGACTGGACATTTTTAAGCTCATATCATAGCTAGAACATTACATTCAATAATAGAGTGTGTCCAGTATTCCCAGTGTGTATTTATTAATCATACAACATGTCACAAATCAGCGTAGATTACGAGGATTTGCTGTAGTGGCGCTATAACAAGTACGGTGGCCCGGAGACCTCAAAGCACTGCAATACATGCAAATAGCCAAAACGCAGGCAAACATGCAAAAACTACTTCATGAAATTGCCAAGGCAGGTGCAGCATTACGAAACATGCCAGCAAAAGCCACGACACAACAACTCAAAACAACTTTACACATCGAAATATTCGTCACTTCTTTCTGGTGTGGACAACTGTCAGAGCAGTGTTTCGAGGGGAACTAAAAAGTGACGGGACATTTCGATTTGTAAATGTATTTTTCACTTGCTCCCTCGGTTGTGTTGGATCTAAATAATTATTCTAATTATAATCAAAATAATGAGAGTAAAACGGGAGAAGCGAGTTCACAAAGTAGGTTAACTCACTTTATCAATCCTGTTGCTACATGAACCAAAGGAAATTTAAATGTAAACGTTCAGTTGGATAAATACAGTACATCGCTGAGTTTGAAGGTTTATCCCGAACTAAAACACCCCAGCGGTTGAATGTTTCGCCACTCAATGCTGAAATCTAGCAGGAAGCTGCACTTGCACATAGCTGATCCAACTGCACCCACGCGTTCAAAGGTGATTGTCACATCGAGTTGCTGCTGAATCTGACTTTAAGCAGAAATCATTTTCCAGACCAGTGTGAGTTTTTATCTTCGCTGGAACACCACATAATGTGGAGCAGTTCCTGCATTTTCTCACCATTGGACTGTTGGCTTTGGTGACGTCATACTGTAGTTAAGCATTGTAGACAGGGAAGCAACTTATCAAACGTTCAAATCAGAGATAACACAAACAGTCATGGCCTTTGATTTATGACATAGTGTCTGTCAGGCCTTAAACAGCATCAAATCAGTATCAACAAATGTAATGAACAGTGGCCCCCACGCAGATGTGCTTTCTGTGATGTGTCAAACCTCTGGATACGCACCTGGTAGAGGAGGCAGGATGCAGGTGTTGGGACCGGGTTTGTCTGGGTTTTCTGGGGAGTATTTGGACTCAAGGATCTGATGGAGGTTGAAAAACTCTCTGTACCTCCTGTAGATCAGATACTTACTCCCTCCTCTAGTCTTCACCTCAATCACAAACCTCTGGGAGCAGAACAGAATCGTGAATGACACACACAGCTCATCCTTACTTTCGAAATGGGCTCAGTTATAAGTTATTAATGTCCCACGTACAAAATAGTAGATGAAGCCTTTCTTCTCCTCAGTATCAGCTATTGTGGCACTGACAGGGATGTTGTGAGGCAGCTGGTCAAAGTCACTGAGGAACACAAACAGATGCCGGTTACACAGTTGTCACGTTGATAGATTGAGACGCGTCAAATTGTAGCATGAGCTGATCTATGGTTGCAGCGAAAAAACAAGCGAGATACATCGCGTTTAAACAGGACACAAAGCAGCTGCAAACCAGCTGCGCGTCTGCCTCTGGTTTCGCTACCCTGTAATATTTTAGGCGCACAGATCAAAGAAGGCGAACTGAAACCGGACCAAAAGTACCAAGTTATGTAGCCATTTTACTGCCAGATGAATCTGTGAGTCAAACATTCAAAAAAGAAAGAAAAAGAAAGAAAGAAGTATTTGGTGATTTTACGCACACATCCAAACTCACTCACCTTTCGTCTCGTAACTGCTGAGGCAGCGACATGATGATGTTGCGCACACGACCGACTGCAGACAAACGGAGAAAGTTTGGACTTTTCTCTGAGTAAAGATCGCACAGACTACAGCGGACTGCGCCGACTAACTGCGCCTGGAACAGCCCGCAGGCGCAACAGTGCGGAAACAGACAAGAGGAAGAGGAAGTTCCCCAATAAAGTCCAGGGGGGGGGGGGGGGGGGGGGGGGTCGTTTTATGACAAGGGGCGTAGACGGTGTGTAACATCGGTTGTGATCGAGCAACAGCTGGACGTGTAACATTGATGCAACACGCAGTCACTTGTGGTTAGGGGCGAGCTTTTGAAACTGCTGCAATCATCCAAATCCGCCAGCAAATGCAGTGATGGATGTTTGAATTCAGCCAGGCCAAACTTTGGAATTGGTTTCTTTGCTTCTCTGTGCCAAACTGAAACCCAGCAGAATGTGCTCATGCGTTCACTTTCACTGGGTGTTTCCACAGCTGTTGCTATAATTATGCTTAAAGCAGGGTTGTATGTTCTGCATCAGGGTTGTGTAGGGAAAAAAAAGATCTAAAAAAGAATGACACTAGACGTCCCTCCCACCTTCCCCTTCGTTAGTATATCTCTCCCATTCTAGCTGAAAAATGCCTCCAGATGACATCATTTGAACGGCTAATAATGACAAATCTCCTCCTGGTGATGTCATGGGGAGGAGTTTTTCAGCTAGAAGAAGAGAGAGATGGGATTGGGGAAGCCAGAAGGATGTTTGAAAACATTAATGTGCATTAACAACTTAAACTAAGTCTATAGAAGGCAAGTTGATGATTTGGTGACGTTGCCCTTTAAAACACTGAGAAAACTCTACAGCTGCCTCCAGCCTTTAATACAATATGCTGGAAACCTATTTTAACTACTGTAGTTTTAATCTTGAAAATAGAACCGGCACTGAGACTGAAGTTCTTTTCTTTTTTTCCACAGCCCTGGTTGAATGAGACGTGAATGTGAAAAGTGAAAGAAGAGAGTCACACGCTGCTCGTGCAGGCAGTTTGCTGCGGCTCCACATCGTTTTCCCAGCTGTCGCACTGAATTCAGTGTTGCTTTGAATGCAAACTCTCCTTCATGCTGCTGTTTCTTCACTCCTCATGAAATGTTACATCAGCAGAAAGGTTCCCAAGAAAGCCAAGATCAATAATTGGAGAAACTGATACCCAGTGGGAGCACGGGCTTCTGCCTGGAGACATATTGGCAGAGTTAAAACGTTCACGGGCTTCACCTGTACATCATTCGGCACATAATGTGCCTCCTCCACCTTTAGTCAACGTCAGCTATTCTCTCGCCCTCACTCCTTATCTCACTTAAAGCACAAAGTGCACATTGTCCAAATCACTAACAGGAGACGTGCACGCACGCACCCTCGGACGCAATCACGCCGTGACTCACTGTTGACCTCTCACCCGTCCTTTGGTAGATGAATACAGATGAGCTCGCGCTAATGAATATAGTTTCAAAATCAAGTGTGAGGGGATTAAAGCTTAGAACACTAGATGTCAGCAAAGTTGTGGCTGTGCTAGAGGTGTGCTTCTGTCTGTGTGTGTGTGTGTGTGTGTGTGTGTGTGTGGGTGGGCGGGTGAGAGAGAGACTGAGACAACAACCATGATTTATTGCCTAATATTCATTTTCAACTTCACTTAAAGGATGACGAGTAGGTTACTGAATATGGTTTTAATTCCTAATCCATCATGATCCATCCACTCTGCCTTTGTGATGTAGACTCTACTTCAGACACTGGCAACAAGAGAAAGCGTATTTATTCATACTGTGTCAACGCATCACATGGCAAAGTAACACTTGCAGTACACTGGGATTGCAGGCTGCAGTACTGGCACGAAAAACAGAACCCACTCGGTCGCTCAGTAAGCTTCAGTAGTGCTCCTCCAACACGTGTTTGCACACCTGAAACGCCGCATCAGTGGCTACACACACAGACTGATTAGTGCAGTCACACGTTTCAATAATTTCAACAAACACTGGGTCATGGTCTGCAGCTCAGGCCTGGTTCTGATGTCGTGCTTTCACTGAGACACGAGCATTTGCATAAACGTTTCCGAGTCGCGACCACGTTATTACTGGCTACATAGAACTATCAAGATTTCAAATTGAAAGTGTGTGTGAGGAAGAGCTCGTTGGTGCGTCAGTGACCGTGTATGCAATGGTTACGGTGTACGGATGACGAGTAACACATATTGACTCTATTGCTATTTTCATGCAGCCTGAGATGGATCCTCTGAAACACTGCTCGTATAACAGCTCAACGCCAGCCATGAATTGCAGAAACATTTTTCAGGGGTGTATTTTTTTTCAAGGTCAGACCAGCTGCTAGAGTCTGTTGTGCTTGTTTATGCGTGTGTGCATGAGAGAGAATTCCGGGATTGTGAATGTGCATATGTGCGAAAGAAGATGTGTGCGCACGGGTGTAATGTATCTACGTTTGTATAGAGTGCATGACATGCTGGCCTTGGAATATAACACTGTGAAACAGAAGTACGCTGTAGAAAGTCTGCTGATGAAATATAATAAGCCATTGAGTTGACAGACAAACATGTACCAACACACACACACACACACACACACAGCAGCACATACACACAGAAACTCACAGAGTGACTGAAAGTCTCAACAAACACATTGCTGGTGCTTACAGTGTTGATAGTTGGTCACTATGGAGACACCAGGGGAAGTAGAAAGAGGAAGAGGAGAACATGACAGCAGTTGTGTTTTTTTAAATACCACTGATTTTATGGTGACTCAATGTCTCCATGTTAATACTGGTGATACAACTTAAATGCTTTTGTGCAGTATCTAATACCCACCACTCGAAAATTATTATTCTGGGACTTTAAATGAACTTAAAAAAATCTGGTTATCATTTGTAATTCAAAAGATATAAGCTGATATAAAACGTGGTTATCAGATTTATGATGCATTGTTAGGCCCCAAACATGCTTCAATCAAGTACCAAGTGCCTGTGGAGGTGATCAAGCTCTGTCCACAAGGTGCAGATAGAGGCCACTGAACGCTCGGATCAGTTCCATGATGCGGGAACTTTGACGCAGAGCTCAAAACATCTGCTTTAGTACTTGCGTGAATCAGGTTTTAGGGTCTCACAGATAAAATATCCATCCACCGCTTATCCTATTGAGTCGCGTGGGGGTGCTGGCGTCGAGAGGCGGGGTCCACCCTGGACAAAACGCAAGTCTATCTCAGGGCAAACACAGAGAGACGTACACAGACAGACATTCTTTCGCACTCGCCTTCACACCTACGGTGTCAGCAGTTGACCTCAAATGCACCCGGAGGAAGCCCCATGCAAGCACAGGGAGAACAGGTGAACTTCACACACGAAGCGCCACAGTCAGCCGGGGTGCGAACCTGCGACCCGCAAGCCAGCAGCACTTACCACTTCACCACCGTGCTGCCCGGTAAAACCTTTAGAAGAAGTGAATAACAAGAATAATTAAAAAAATATTGATTTTAAGTACATTAAAGCGTAACATCATTAATCTCTCCTTCATCTAGAGTTGCGTCTTGCAATGACAATAAATATGAATGCTCCAAAACAGAAATACTTAAAATTCACAAATAGATTGAAAGGGTGCGACCGGCTTCAAACGGCTGCCAGTGCTGTTCGGAGTCTGCATCCCAGGAGGCCTCCCTGTACACACGTGCAGTTACACCTTTAAGATGAATATGGAGGGAACATCACACGGAAGAGTTGAGACAAAAAAAAAAATCTCAAGTCAGACTTTCCCACTATTCCACTGATCAGTCTGTACAGTCACTGGGTTCCCCCATTGGTTATTTTTAGGGCCAGTATCTGCTGATCTTTAGGTGAGAAGACGAGGGATACCCCAGCGATATCAGTGCTACACACACACACACACACACACACACACACAAGCACACACAGCTGTGGCTTGTCTCTACCCTGCCATGACTTAATGTGGCCACCTGTTGCTGAATACTGAGTCGGTTGTTAGAAACACATTTGATTCCTCTTCCTCCCTTTCTCTCTATTTTCTGTTTGATCTGTGGAGCTCTGGGAATCTAATATCTCTTATTTCATCTATATCTAAGTCTATGACTATCTCCCTTTGGTTTTTATTGTCATTGCTGAGTTTAGGGCTGTTTGCTCGTTCAACGGTCTCTGTTTATTCTTATTCTTTCCAGTAGTCTTTGCTTTGCTACTCCTTCGATGTCGCTATTAAAAGTCTGTGTTAGTCTCCGGTCTTTTGCCGGACTCGCCTTTGGCCTCGTGTATGGATGCACATCACTTGCCTTAATCCATCCGTACATACTGTATCTTTGCATATCTCCATCCTCCTCTACCGACTCGATCTTCTCTTCCACAAACACGTCCGGTGTGTTGTCGTCTGTGTCTCGCCCCTCCCATTCCCACTCCTCTACAATGCTGGAAAATGCTGATGTGCGGTAATTCAATAGAGAGTAGAAAGCCAAGAGAGTCTCAGCACAGGACACTGGGCGAACAGGGTCAGCACAGGACAGGCAGTTGAACAAATGTTCGGCATCGAACATTTTGAGAGAATTTTCTTTGTTTCTCAGTCTTCTCAGTGTTCTTCCACTGACGATTACACATTGATCAACCAAAAAATTAATACCAACTTGCCAGTCGTAGTGCCAGTGCTGACCCCTGACCCCCAAATCATTAAACCATCAGGTGGTGTTAAAGTTGTGGCTGGTTGCTTTATGTAAAGGTAACTATAGGTTTACATAAGGTCGTATGGTTACGTAACTTTAACTTTGGGGATGAAGTGAGGACGAATGTTTCCATGCTTCAAATGCTTAAAACAACCGACAGCAATGTTACATTTTCCTCCTGAGTGGCCTCTTGTGTTAATGGGAATAAAGACAGTTATCTCTAAGGAACCACAGGTGCACATATCATGACATTATTAATGTGCCAGGGTGGACAGTTGGATAAACACATTGTCTGATTTTGACAGCACAGTCCCCACTGAGATGGTGTCCACTATTATGTTCAAGCTCAAACAAGTAGGCTACATTTTGGGTTCCATCAGCTAACAGCAGCCTAGTAATAGCTAAAGTGTTTCACCATGACTTTTTTTCATTGCTTTTACATACAGCTACTATAAATAAACCCCTCACTGGGTCTTGACTTGCTGGAAGCAAGGTGATTCACTGCATCGCTGAACAAATGATAGGAAGGTGTAATGGAAAAAAAAGGAAAAGAGACTCGGGGAAAGATATACGAGTTATGAAAGGAGGCTGAAGAAGATGTGAAAACAGTAACAGGAAAATGGGACGAGTACGTTGTCAGACGGGGGGCTGACATGAAGGAGAGATAAGTGACGGACAAGGTTTAATCGAAAGAGGTTAAAAGAGAGACAGCAGGATTAAGAAAGTGAAGAGCATGACTTTCCTTGAAGGGAATCAGAGACAAGCACGGGCCTACACTGACCGAGCCTTGTTCCCCTGTGTTATACAGGTTTGGGTTCAGCACATTTGTTAGAAAGAAAACTTAAGAGTGATATGTAACTTTTCAAGCGGAATTCTTTGGGGCAGAACTTCACAACAGGCTCAAATTCCCATGTTTGTATTATGACCTTGTGTAGTGGTTATGCCGAGTGTGTCAGCCCATGGTGCACACACACGCACTACACATACCAGCCACATACAGCAACCAACCAACTATATTTTAAGTATCTGTGCTGTAAGTCAACATTCAGTCATTTTAACTCTGTTTTGTTCTCCACCGACATATGAATATGAATATCTATTCATTGGCTGCTGGGTGCTTTGCCACGTTCACCAGGTTGTTGCTGACTCTGGTGGCTTGACATCCGGTGCTTAGCAGGTATCGTAAAAGCAGATTTATGGTAGAGGGTGGGAACTAACGCAGCAGAATTACAACAAGCGGAAAGATGAAAGGGGGCATCACAAAAAGTGATGCAGCAGTGGGAAGACATTTGCTTCATAACGTGAAGATGGCAGAATAAGGATAAGCCGACAAGTGTAAAAGGGATGGGGGTCACAGGAGGAAAGAGAGATGACCCGGGTGTAGGTCTGGTCCGAGGGCAGTCAGATAAAGTCGTATTATTAATAGGCCTGCGTGTGATTTCTTAGTCCTGCAGAGAAACTGATCACACTCCAGGGCCAAGGGTGTGTGCGTCATGTCTTGACAACCCCCCACCTTTTTAAAAATAGAGAGAAAACTGAGAGGTGGGTAAGTGGGGGTATATAGAGAAAGTGTGTATGCATTTAGCGGAGGCTATAAAAGACTCATTGTGTCCTCCCTACAAACTTGCTCATCTTACCTCCATCACTGACCCTTCTCTCCACTCCATTCTCCCTCTCCATCACTTTGTCTGTCGCCCTCTTTCTCTCCTCTCCTGTGCACTCATCCACCCCTTCATTCAGGTAAGCCAGAAGAAAGACTCTAAATGTTGTAGCAGAGAATAATTATTTGAGCTCCAGTCGACTTTGAAAACTAAAATGAAATGCAATGGTTTTTTTGGGGTTTTTTTTTTTTTTTTGTGGTTATCTGTAACAAGCAGACATTCTGCAAGTGGAGGAAAGTACTTTATTAGTTAAACGAAGAATTATGCCAGGATACAACAACATAATCCATACTCATCTGCAGTGGGAGCTAAATATGTTACTCGTTTCATTTGTAATTGTTTCAATGGCCTTAAAACACTGGGCAGTTTTTCATGTGGTTCATTTAGTTTGATGTCGGTCCTACACTTATGCAGCGGGGTGTTGTTCCTGTATTGTTCTCTGCATTATCCTGATTTTATTCAAATGTAATTTCAGGAGCAGGTGTTGGTCCATTGAACGTTTACTTGGCTCGTGTGTCCCCATGAACAGGTGGAATAGACATAACTCCAACTAATTTGGCTCAGATGATCCGGTTTGATAAAGTTGCTATATATTTTACATTACGATTGCTGTTCTGTGAAGCACTGCTGCTTGTTCCCATTTCTTTAACTCTATCGTGCTGCAGGGTTTTATCTGTTGCCCAACAATTTTGAACTGCTTTTCAAACACTGCTCCGAGAAAGAGGTGACCGAGTGTGTCGAAGTGGAGCTACTTTGTGGAAGACACTCCGGTTTACTTCTGGTGTTATTTATAGTGTGTTCACTCACAAGAATTGGCTTTCAATCTCCGGTGAAGGTCTGTCCTTTGCTAAATAGATGTACTACGGTGCTAAAAGGAAAACTCACTTATCCATCATAGCAGTTGTATTTGTTCACAGTGGGCCAGAAAGCAGAGTCATCATATCTGCCGTGCAATTCCTTTTGACATTTTAGAAAAAATGGTATGTGGTCAAGGACACTTGTAAAGGATGACAGAGGCTTTGGCTTTTTGATTACAGGACAGTTTCTAACCACAGCTGTCATGTGTAAGTCAAAGATGCTGAGAAAGAAGCTGTAGACTTTACACTAGAGTAAAGCAAAGTTGTCAAACATATTACTGTCAGTGATGTCTGAGATGCAGAAGCCATTTCGTCTGGGAGGATACTTGCCAGACGATGTTTGGTCGTCGTGTATCCGATCAAACTGACCGTAACTTGCCGTCCGTTTTCTCATAGATGGGAAATGTTAGCGCCTTAGAAGACATCTCAAAAACCACAAATAGATACTTGCTAATTGGCCTTATGCTGCCAAAAGTCTGAGTTATAACAGGTGGACAGAAAGTTGAGAAGTAGTAGATCGGACAAAAAAAAAAAAAAAAGAAGAGGATGTATGTGAGTCATTTAGCCCTTTACTTGGGGAGGGTAAGTATTCTGTTAAGGTCAGGACAGTGCAACCTGCAGAGGGACTATCAAGAATACTCCTCTGGGGTTATGTAAGTCTTGTTTCCTCACTAAGGCACTATGGGGCACAAGAGTCTGTACACATTCACACAAGCTCTCTTTGCCCTGTACAGCGGATACAAGGAGCCTGAGAGGCTTCAGCTCTGCTCTGACACCTACAGGCCGCTGCAGGGTACTGCAGATGACTGACGTTCACAGTGATCTAACCTTCGGAGACACACTCGAGATCCATTGCACTCCTCAGATACATCCCCCAGAATTAGATGCGCACCGTATACTTAGCCCAGGACTCCGTTCGGAACGCTGAAAATGTTAACACAAAGGTTAGAGGCCTTTGTGATTTCAATAAAACCACAAGAAGCTAACATGCTTGTAAACTCTGGCAAATTTTGACCCCAATTTAATGCGAAAAAAACTAACAAAAACCTCAGTTTCTGTTTTTCTGGGGTCACATAATCGGCATTAGTTAGTGGGCCTGTTCATACAAGAATATTTCAGGGACTCTGACGCTGAACATTTTACAAATTACATTTTAATAAGCAACAAGTGTGGCTGTGTGTGTGTGGATTTGATACCATTCATGTTTGAGTGATGGTATTGTCCTACTAGATCTAATACCTCGGCAGCATCACGTGTTCTCGTTTAAATAAGACACTATATTTGTCAGACTGCATACGGCAAGGAATGGAAAAGAAGATCCAGTGAATGGTTAGATAATGTTTGCAGAGGCCCAGTGTCTGTCAAACTGTATTTACTCTCACACTTTAAATTCTAAGCTTGGGCCTCCGATCATCTTCCACGTTGTGCCAAATTCCACTGAGCGCATCTTTATAATGCCTAAACGTAATCCTACCACCTCCATCAGGGTCAAGATCCTCTTTGTGCATGTCATCCCCCACCCACAGACTGCGTTCATTTCCTAGCATTCTTCACAGTCTTAACGGATTCCTAGGCCGCATTCCTTTTAGCTCACAGGAAACATGTGCAAATGGTTACGTTTTTGTGCCTAATCTGCAACTTGTCTTGTCGTCACTCACGTTTTTCAAACATTCTTCTGTTATTTCTTCCTTTGCACCTTTTTTACCCACCCACCTACCTCCACCACTTCCCGTCCCCCGTCTGTCTCTACAGCTGACAAAATGGCTATGACAGATCTGTTGAAAGCTGAGGAGATCAAGAAAGCTCTTGATGCCTTTGCAGGTATGTTACCCTCACGGAGTTGACATGATCTCAGCAAAACCGACCTACCACACTCATTTTAACTGAAACGTTTTTTTTTAACAACTTGAACATTAAATAGAATTTATATTGCTCAGTTAGACTGATTATGATTACATTTGCTAAAGGTAGATGTTAAAAGTTATTTGATGGTTCATCTTTTTTTAGCAGAAACATTCAACCCTAAAAAGTTCTTTGAAATGGTGGGAATGAAGGCCATGTCAGCTGAAAATGTCAAGAAAGTCTTCCAGGTTCTGGATGTGGACGGTAGCGGATTCATAGAGGAGGAAGAGCTCAAGTGAGGAACTCACACACACACACAGGCATACAAAAGGGACGCAAGGCCGGTCTAATTCAATGTATGCCAATCCAGGTCGGAACACTGTCCTACAGTTTATAAAACTATAAAACACTTCTCTTAGGTTTGTACTGAAGGGCTTTTCCAAGGATGGCAGGGATCTGACTGATGCTGAGACAAAAGCATTCCTCAAAGCCGCAGACAAGGACGGAGACGGCAAGATTGGCATTGATGGTGAGAGAGGAGAACATTACGTTATAAATGCTGAGCTTGTTATAGAAGGATATGAGAGAGAATGTAGAGGAGTACAGAGGTTCCACAGTTAAAGAAAGACAACGATTCATATTCCCTGTTGCTTCTCGCTACAATGAAGATACTTCTTTCTTAGTTTCTGACTCTGTGTGAATAAAGCATCTAAGTTCACAGTGAGAACAATTAGGCTTCAATGCATTTTCAACAGCAGAAGTTACGAAACATTTTACACAGGCGAAAGGCAAAATCTAGCTCATTTGTTCATGGAAATGATCATGTGTGAAAACGAATGAGCTGGTAACTCTTTGTTACAAAGCTCTAGTGAGTGTTGGTGTACGTGGAATTCACTTAAAATAAGCAACAGTGTTTGATTCACAGTTTTTGGACAATACTCCCGCATTAGGCTTATTAGGACAAGTCCAAATGTTTGCAATAGTGGAGCTCTATGGCACCGTGCTGTACGATAATCAGGCGCCGCAGACACTATTTGTTAGGAGGATCAACTGTATTATATTCGCTGAAGGTTTGTCAATTGTGCACATTTTCATTTTTCTGTTTCAGAGTTTGAAGCCCTGGTGCACGAGTAGGGGAAAGCCGGACAGCCCACATCTTCTTCCTCCTCCTCTTCATCCCTGCATCCATATTTTGTAACTGCCACCTTTAAACTCCTCTCATCTCCCATAGGACCCCATGCATGGAGTCAGACCAGGCCTGCTCTCTAAAGACCACTACTAGAAACAGGCTGATGGGGAGCTATCATGAGGAGGCACATAAAGGCATTGCAGGAACCAGCTTCGTTTTTTCATTATTTACATATATTTAATCACTTATGCTGTATGGGTTTCAGAATCATTCTTAATGATTAGATGAGGATAGTTTGTGGTCTCAAAACAGGTGGTGCTAGTGCTGTAAATGGTGTAGATGTTATAAAGACTTCTTAAATCTTAATTTCCTTCCTCTGTGTATTTCAGGTTGTGCATTTTGTCAAATTGGTTTTACTTCTAGATGTTCCCATATCAGTTCACTTTTCTCCCACTCCTCATTCACTTTCCCTCACCTCCCCCCCCCCCCCCCCCTCCTCTTCACTCCCTGCCTCCAATCAGATGATGTAGTAAATAGGATGATAACATGCTATAAGGAGAGCTGTGAAGACAGCAACGATCTGAGTAAAAACTGGTAATAAAAAATACTTGAGTTATAACTGCCTCTTTACTTATCGTTGCTCACAGTGAACACAAAACATTCAGATCACACAATATCACAAATAGCACTGAACAGTGCGAGATTTCAAATTTACAATCACTACGAGGCTGCAACCATTAGGAAAACTATTGCCGCTGTGTGAGAGGTCAGATACAAACAGTATTGCAGTGCATTTAGAATCAAATGTAAGTGGCCTAAATAAGATTTAAAAAGATCAATAAAATGTAATAATAATGATTTTTATGACCTGTTTACTCGGATCATCTTATAAAGGTTTAGATTGAATTTGACAGCTTAAGGAAAACATATATACATATGCTATTATCAAATGAATGCGATAGTTCCACGTTTTATTGTTCCCATGATTAAAATTAGAGGAGAAAATCAATACCACTCTTGTGTGTATGCTGAATATATTTCTGAAGCATATAGCTACACAGCTTAGCTTAGCATAAAGCCTGAAAATGGAGGGAAAGCCAATCTGCTTCTGTACAGAGATTACAAAAAAGGCATTAATCCTGTAAAGTACAGCAGCTCTCTGCTTGTCTAGATGTTTTTTTTTCCATAAGTTAACGATCAAACTATCTATCAACATAAAAACGTAAATACTGTACAAAGAGTTGAAAAAAACAACAACTATTTGAATAGCAATAGTGTTTGATATTTAATTATTTAGATGTTCTACTGTATCAACTCTGCTGATGGAAAATTTAATATTTTATATTATTTCACAATGTACAAAAATGGTACCAGACCCACTTCTGTCGGTGCGGCTTACGGCCTTCACATTTCACAGATCACTACATTTTCCTGAAACAAAATACATATCCCGTCTCCGCAGCATGATCTGGCAGCCCTGGTTACAAACGCTGCCTTCACGTGTGCTGCCGATGAATCAGTGGATGTGAGGAGCAGATCTGTCGTTGGTCGATGTGGGGCGAAGCTTTACAGTGGCAAATGGGTTTGTGCCCCTGAAACGAGAGGATGATGGAAAATGTTACACAACACCCCACACGCTCGACTGCTTTCTGCTAACACACAAAAAACAACATGCACACATACATGCGCACACTCGAGGTAAGAAGACTAACCCCAGCCAGCGGATGATACATTGTGACTGTGACTAGAGAGCATGCTTCAGAGGCCCAATATCTTTCTATAATGTAAACAAATATTTAACTACTGTTTACTGATTTAAAATGTTGTAGTAAGATTCAAATAATCTTAATGAAATGAAAACTCATCACACAATGAAGTTAGATGTCTTTTTTCTAGATATTGACAATTACCTGGGAAACAGGGGATTTTCAGGTGGCCCATGGGGTGATAATGTCTAAGAAAAGAAATATGAAACAGTAAATAATGACTAGTGTAGTATGGTTATTGTATGCAGAACAGTGCCATGATTCAAGAGTAAGTTCTCTTCAGAATTAAACCTGGAAATCAGATGCTGATTCACCCTTCCTGTCAGGGAGGGGAGAGATTGGTCGAAAATCTGCGGAGCCCCTTCTGAGATTCTGACTTGAGGATGGAAGAGGTGGTGGGGGTGGCGGAGGAGGTGGAGGTGGATGTTCGTTGTAGCTCTTGGTCTGTCTAGGTTTTGTCTCCATTTCTGCCTCCGGTTTCTTGTCAGGGAGCGGAGGGATCGGCTGGAAGTCAACTGAAGCTCTACGGTCAGGGGTGGCTGGGGGCGGGACATCGCCATAACTTTTGCTCTCTGATTGGTCAGTGTAGGTGTCAGGGGCGTCCAACAGATTGTTCATACTGTGGCTTCTGAAGGAACCACCACTGAGGGGTCAAAGAGACACGGAATACTGAAAATATTAAAGATTCTTAACAAGACATTGTTGGGCTCATGACTCAAAAACCGCAGCATATTATTGATTTCTCGTGTTCAAAATCAATATTATTACTTTGCATATTATGCCAAAATAAACTTGTTGCATAATTAGTTTTATTACATTTATAAAGGCTTAGGTTCTGAAAGACAGTAGGTGAGTCAATAGTGGAAATGGGCAACATTTCAATAATCACATGTAGCCACAAGCTTTGATAATTCTTTGCTGCATGTCGTTGTCTGTTTTACAATCATGTGGACAATGGACATTTACATGGACATTTCCAATCCATTTTTTAGCTATTTGGCCATTGAAGGGCTACACCCATCCTTTGCAGCCGCAGAGGGCCCACGGTGGTGGGTTGTATCCCCACAAACTTCGCATTGTTGTCCATCGTTTCAGAGGTTTGAGGTCTGGTTTTTCACAGTGGAAAGAATCATGCACCTGCACACAATTTACATCCTAAAATGTTGTTCTTATCACCTTCTATCATGAGAAAATCAAAGTAAAGGGAGATGTTCCCAGTTGCTGAAGGGCAGCTTACTGCTCTACGGGGGTGTGCAAGTGGGACCACTACAAATATGAAATGTCAGATTTCAAATCCATCTTTACCATGTTGACAACAAAAGTAACATAGCAGCCAGTTGTTCTTGGAGGGAGTAACTGCAAATGTTACTGACGTTACTGCTGAAACTACTTGTGACTGCGAAAAGTTATATTATTAGAATAACACTACTAGTAGTGCATTTCCAGCCCAACACTAGCTGTGACAGCTGGAACATCTTTGTAAAAGATCCTAAACATAGACAGCTTTTCTAACAAAATGCAATCTAAATATGCATTTTAGATATTAGTACAGAGATTCAGTGAGGTTATCTTTGTAAATCAAAAAATGTTTTCCCTAAATGTCTGGTATCATGTCAAAATGTCTGACATGCGACAGAACAGTGCTCCTGTAAGTGTTGGGTGTTCAGTTTCTTGCTCAAGGGCACTTTAGCAGGTCACATCTCCTCAAAGGTGCTTTTTTCACACTATCAGCAATTCTTACCTTGTCGCCAAAGTGTTGGACACATCTTCAATAGGAGCCACATAGGCGGCAGGGAACCAGCCCTGACTGAAGGAGAAAAAACAAAACAGCAACAGGTGAGGCAGCAGAAACAAAAGTAACTCTCAAAACAACACCAGTTCCTGCTCTAAATGATTAATAACAGCTTTTCGTTGTGCTCGTGCCACATTTTAGATTTAATGTCGTGGCTTTAAAGTGGTCAAAACTAAATGGCCTCGACAGTAATAGATTTTTTGGGGGTTGTTGATCAGCACTGATGACTCCATCACCACGCTGAGGTGCTTTTTCAGCTTATTCTGTGGTTTTCAAGGCCATGGACCTACAGTCCATGCAAATAAGTACAGGTACAATTTTCAATATAGTGTTGTTTTTTTCTAATAATTAGTCGTTGTTTTTTCTAATAATTAGTCGTTGAACAAATAATCCTTGATAATGTGCAAAAACTCTTATGATAATTCATTTCGGATTCCTGTATCTTCTATTTTGTCTACACACCGCAGACTGCTGTCAGTGCGTCCATAAAGCCAGCCGTTGCGTGGCTCCTGGACCAGTACAGTTACAGTCTCTCCCCTGTTGAAAGGTAGAAGCTTTGGGTTGGATGAGGTCGGGTGAGACACTAGGGCTCTCATGGTTCTCCCTCCGCCCAGACCCAAAGATTCTCCCACTGAGCTGGAGCGGGAGCGGTTGGGGAGGGGAGACGGTGCTGGAAGAGAAAAAAACATTATGAGCAACAGAGAAAGAGAGAGGTTAAGAAAGGACAGAGGGAACACAGGGACAAAGTTTGACAACAAACTGTGAGAATTATTGTGCTTTATAATTAATATAGTGTTTAAAAATTCATTCGCAGGTTCAGGAAAATGAGACAAAGGGATATTTTGGGGATTCATAAATGAAAGGCTGCCCACAGGCATAAAATTAATTTCCTCAGTCATTAAAAAAGAAAAACATTATGCTAATGTATTATTTGACGAGGTACAGAATTGTATCTAGTGGTTGATTAAGTTGTCCAATATTGTAAAGACAAATACTGCTTCTTTCTCTGCTCAGAGGCTGTCAGTTAATTATTATATTATTAAATATAAATTGTGATTAGCACAGTCTATCTCTCACCTCTGGAGGGTACTCTGCCAAGTGCCTGTTGCTCCCTCCTGGCCCAGGACATGTCTTCATCTCTGGCTACAGTCTGCAGCAGGGAGCTCACTGAACCTCGCAGCTGGTCAGAAAAAGTACACACGTGTAAAATTACTTCTGTTCTCACTCAGTTTGAACGTCTGAATTAAGAACGTTCCCTTTGAGGTTTCGGCCCCCTCATTTATTTTAAATAGGGTCATTTATTTTGAATTTAAAATGAAGCATTGTAAAGTATGAAGTATTGTAAAGTACTGTTTTATGTATTGACCCTTATGTCCGTCTCCACAATTTTCAAAACAGTATAAAAGGTATTGAGACATCTTTCATGCTCACATGCCAAAATATTTTTCAGGTCACTAAAACAGTGAGGAGACAAACATTTATGTAATGAGTAGCTGCTGTGTAGAATAGAACATTAATTTACAAACGTATAATTTGATTCCAATGGGTCAAAATAATAGGCTAAACTATGTCAACTGTTACCTGTACCTCTTGGTCCAAATAGGTTGGAGTTCGAGGTCTGGATCCTCTGGTCTCGTTCACTTTCTCTTTCCATCCATCTGCCTTTTGCTGGAGAGATGTACCAGTCTGAAAACGGGTGAAAACGTCTCTGATAAGGCAGCACCGGAAATACCATGAACACCAATGGACAGTGCAGCATACGTTTCATTTAGTTTGCTATCAGATGGAGAAATTAACACAGGGCATGAGGATAAAACTTTCTGCTAATATTTCAAAAGGTAGTTTCACATCATTACATGACATTGAGTATGCATTAACAAATAGATTTGTTTTTAGTGCTCGTCAATTTTATAACGCTCCTCACTTACAATTCAGACGGACTGTTTGCATACTGCACTTTGAGTAAGTAGGGTGGGCTGAACATAACCCACTCTAAGGGAACCAACTTAAAAGCTACCTCTTACATTTTAGGAGGCAGGGCCACAGCAGGATGAATGCAGGCAGCTGGGACTTGCCCATAAGTATATTGCATTATACTGTACATGTTTACCTTGTTTATTAGGAAGAGCAGTGACTGAGTGAGGCCACAGTGCTTCTCTGCCAAAAAGCGATACCTCCTCTCCTCCTCCTTCAGTATCTCCTGCTGGCTCTGCCTCAGGTACAGCATGTACTCACTGTTCTCCTGAGAACACACACAGGCGTGCGAATACAAATAATAAATGGCGTCCACAGATAAGGCTCAACAATAACACCACCTGGTGGGTTTTAATGTAAAAACAGTACGTACTAATAAATGCTGATGTAGCATCATGGGTAAATAGCTATGAGCACATAAAGTGGTTACACATGAAGTGGTACTGGAGAATGTTTTTTAGGCTATTTTGCTGTATATGAGGCTCCGTAGCTGCAGACTGCTCAAAGTGACCCTGCTGACCCTAGTCCTCCATGACCAGTGTTAATGTTGTGGCTAATTGGTGTATATTTTACAGTAGCACTTGTACATGAGTAAGTCTGGTTACAGAACCATTGGGTGCATGTACAGTAACTGGGTGCAGAATCATTTGTATAGAATTGTGTTATACCGGTGTGTTTGAGGAATCTTGCGTAGTGTATAAATGGTGTGCAACTACCAGTGAGTCTCTGTAGGCTCCTCGTCTGAGCTGTTTCTCCAAGGCCTCTGCCTGATTCCTCACCTCCAGTTCATATACCCTGCGACTACCCTAAAGAACACCAAACACTTTGAGTTAAAAAAAACTCAAACCCCCCCCCATGTGTCCTGAACTTGTACACAGTACAAATGCAGAAACTTTGCACTTTAAGTAAATACCATAGAAAAGGGAGTTTTTTCAGTTAACTTACGTCAATGTACTCCTCATCCAATTTGACGTTTTTCTCCATAGCTTGCAGCACTTCTATCTGGAACCATCGAAACTGTACCAGAAAGAAAAGGATGTCCCGGTGATATAGTCATGTAAATTATGGAAAATGTTTTGATTTGTACTTTTTCATTTTTGTGCAATAACAGCATAAAATGAATGAAAGGTGTAATATTTGTGATTGCAAATTGTTTATTAAAACTATTAATTTAAATATCGTACTAAGTGTGAATACAAAGCCCAGCACTGTAATTAGTTTAAGATTGAGAAGCTTTAACCTTTCCAAGACTTTTGCTATTGAGTGTTTTGGCTTTAATAAGTAATGTAAAGAAATGTACTGACCACACCCTCCATTTCTGCAGTAAGCCTCCTCTGTGTTTCTGATATCTGGATCAAAACATCCCCTGTATGAAAGAAAAACACTCATGTCACTCTGAGACCTGACCGACCAGCCATGGGCAACAATCCGAAATATCAAAAAAAGTATAAGATGTTTCTCGAGGTCAAGATTCAGGATTCGAATAACTTTATTAATCCTAGAGAAACACTGCTTTGCTGTATTGATTGCTTTGCTCTTGTTGCAGCTCCTCTACAAGACAGAAAAAAAAACAAGTAATAGTAACTACTACAAATGTCAACATCTTTCAAGATTAAAAAGAAAATCCAAAGATTAATAAGTAGGGTGTACAATAAACAGCAGTGGTATGCAGTGCAATACTTAGTAATTATAAAATGACACTCTGTACTTATTATCAAAATACCTACAGAATTTGGATGGAAGGATAATAAAGTGCTACAGAGGAAATCATATAATAAATTTGACATAATTAATTTGATGGCAGTGTATTATATTTTGGCATTAATACATGAATATATGACATGAATGACAAGAAAGGCGGGATTGTCCTGTTTTTATTCCAGTTTCAGTCTTAGTCCAAATTTTAAAATTAAGTCCATAAATTAATATATATGTACATTCAACACTGCTCCACGTATCTTGGGTTTTTTTTTTTCTTTAATCTTAGTAGCTGAGCTGCTAAGACAGTGGACGGTTAGCCAAGCCTTTTACAGTATCGTTGCCTTTGGCCATGTCTGTTGTCCTGCATTGTGTTTGAGCTAATGAATTGCGTGGAGCTGAAAGACTGCACCTATCTATAATTCAGGGGCCGTCACTCAATAGGGCCCACAGTCATGCTGTGCTTCCCTGACATTCAGCCCACCTAGCAGAATTACATGTCACGCTGATGACACAGCATTGTACACAGCACTGACGTATGGGGATGTGTTAGCATATTGCTAATCACTGCCAACAATGCTATGGCACATCTCTAGAGGCAGCGTGAAAGTGAGGCCTGTGGAAAATATGCACTCATGCATGCACTGAGGACTCTGCACAAACAAACAATGGACACAGATCAATACACAGGAGAGCGCAGGAAAGAACAGCAGACTGATGAAAGCTTAAGGTTACCGAGTGTGGTATTTTATAGTCTAGGCTGCATCAGTATGATTAGGCTTCACATTAACTTGATAGAGCACTTTGCCATCTCCAGAGGTCGATTTTGTCTCTGTAATGAAAGTAATAAATTAACACGCACGCACGCTTACCAAGAGAACGAGATGAAAGTGTGTGAAGAGCCTGGTCCCCCATCTTTGCAACAGCACTGAAGTAGGCCTCACTGCAAACAGCTAAGGCTGCAATTCACACACACATTTACACAAACAAAGACAATAAAACAAATGTGTCAAATAATTTCAACTATTCACCTACACGCTCTGAGGTCACATCGAACACAGTTTTATTATTCCCACAGTAATTGGGTCAATGGATTGTGCTTTAATTCCTTCCATTAATACAAGCTTCACAGGGACGACAGGTGATACGTGATTTCGATCAAGGAATAGTCTTGCGTCAGTAGCTCTAGTTTTACTAAACTGCCTTGGAGCCTTGTGACCGATGGCCTGTTCTTGTATGTTGTGCCACATAAGATGACTATAAAAAACAGGAGGGAGCACAATGAAATACAGTGGAATACACACAAACATTTCTAATCTGAAAAGATTAAGTACAGTACTTCTTTATCAACGTATGAATGTTTGTGTCACACACACACACACACACACACACCTCAACTCACATTCGGTCACTTCTACCCACATTGTCACACATAAACTCACTCACCTTGGAAGGCTTTGACATAGCTGTTTCCCAAAGCAACGAGCTTCTGGAGTCCGGGATTGAAGTGTTCCATCAGGTTCTACAAACACACACACATGCATTGTAAATGCACAGAATACACACAGACCAACAAGCCAAGACAGTTGAATCTAAACCTTCTTTACATTTAAATGCCATTCAACAGACCACGAGTCCACGCTATTCACAGACACCAAAAATAGAGCCCAGCAGCCAAAATGAACTTACCGAATAGACAGTTAAAGTTGATCTGTGAAGTTGGTCACTGCTGGCTGCTGACATAGTTCCCAATGGATTGAAATGGATGAACTGTATGAACTTTAAATATTAGCGTCAAAAAGTTACAGACAGAGCAAAGTTTTGTAAAGCGCCCGTTTTCCCATTCAAGCTTCTGATGAAATTTCCACAAGTGTTTTGTGAAAGTCCCACTGTTCCTGTCCCAAAGACCAATAATACCTGTGTGATAAGATAATAGTGCTGTCCTCCCTCTCCTTTCTTTAAACGGTTAGCCCTTTGGTGTCAGCAGTATTAGTGGAAAGAGCGAGCAGGTGAGTGAGGCGAAGGGGAAAAAAACGTAGGTGCCAGTGATATGACCAGGCCAAATAAATTATTGATTGAGTCCCTGAAACGCAAGGAGAAGGACAACAGCCAGCTGCCCAACTAGCTGCGACGCAGACTCACACCTAAGAGACCGACTTAACTTTGGTGCCATAAAAAGCATTCATACACCACCATTTCATGATTTGCTATAGTAAAATCCTAAAGAAAATGATAAAACGATTAAATAACACTTTGCAGAAGGTGACAAAATGTGGAGCCTATAAGTCCTTATAAATGTCCCACTAAAGTTTGGTGTCCACAAAAGAACATATATTGAAATAGCCAGTGTAGATTTTACTTGCTATAAAAATATACATTTGAAATAAATCAGGTCAAGAGAGTCCATGTCCGTGCTTATTTTATTCACTTTCTACTGACCAGTAACAGAGCAGTTTTGTTATCTTCACATTAAAATTAATAAGCTTTTCCAAATAAATTACAAAACCATTATATGTATTTCTGACATCCAGTACTTAGTAATGGTATGTATATCTATCTGTATAAAAAGTGTTATTATAGTTTATAACATGTATTCATAATTGCAAATCTAATACAGTCTTTTGGAGATTTTAAACTAAGCATTTTCCAAATGTCCCAGCTCAGCTTTTTGTACCATGTGGGGAATATGTCACCATTTAAGTCTTTATGAGTTTAATGTAAATGCTAACACTATTTTGCGTGTTCTAGTGTAATCGAACAGATAGATATTAAGGAGGTGTAAGGCTGACCTAACCAGCAGGATTGACCTCCTCTTTCAGGTAGGCAGTGTCGTCAAAGAAGACATCATCCACACCACCACTCTCACGCCGTTGCCGTTGGCAACGACTTACAGTCTTCAGCACAGTTTTCATACGTCGATCAAGGGCAGCGAGATGGGGCTCTGACAGCAGCGGAGCCACACTGTGAAGGGGATCATAGGAGAGCGAGGCCCGCATGACATCACTTAGACAATACTGATGTAGGGACAGGAGACGCAGGCGTAGCCAGGTGGAGCGGCGAATTCTGAATAAATACCAAGGTGAAAGAAAAGAAGGGTTTTTGGGAAAGAGCAGAATATGGTTAATTTGAATTATAGAAAAATCGGTAACAAGACATTCTTTTTTTTGTGTGTGGTTTCAACAAACAACCAGTCTTTCATACCTTATGACTTATTTTTTTCTTGGAAACATGTAAAAGCAAAAAAAAATAAAAAATAAAAAAAATTCCACAGAGGAGGAAAAAGTTCAACTGTGTGAAGTAAAATACAATCTTTCATTAATTAGGATACTTATGAAAAAGATTTCATCACATACTGTTTCATTCATGTTTTCTTACCTGCAGCACTGTTCTAGTGGAGCTAGGATAGAAGGCTCGTCTTTAGAGTGACGCCCAAATCTGCAGCGAGGACAGAACCAGAGACAGTCACAGTCATGCCAACCATTTCAGGAAGACTCTGCCTTAAAAAGTGCCTTAACACACACATACACACACACACACGCACACTAAAAATACTTACGCCCTCCCATTGTCAAGGTGCAGTAGAAAAGTGTTGTTCCCAAACTTCTCAAAAGTTTCATAATGATGTCTGTCCATGTTACCTAGAGGAAGAGAAATAAGTGTTTACTATTGTCAACAACTATATCTGCTGCAACTATCAGGTCATACGAATTATACAGTACTGTACTGTTATAACTCATTAAGCACTACAATTACCTGTTGCCCAAAATTAAAACATTTGCATGTGTGTTATTGATTGAAGGCCCTGAAACACAAGGAGAACAGCCAGCTGCCCAACTAGCTGTGACATAGACTTCCACCTTAGACACCGACTTAACTCTGGTGCCATAAAAAGCATTCATACACCATCATACTTAGCTATAATCTTAAACTCTAGGTGTCAGTCGCAAAGCAGAGACGCCAGTTAAAAGACCACGAAACAACTTGCATGTAGCTTAATGAATCTGAAGGTACCATTCAAAATTTCGAGGCCGCTGTACCATACGAATGTAATTATTTTCATTATTTGCTGTAGTCAAAAAAAATAGTTAGAATAGAATTATCTTTATCAATTGTCTTCACAATTCTATAGAGACGAATTCCTTTGTCAATCAACAATTAGAAATAAATTTATAAAACGAATGACTCTGTACTAACACTGAATGTTCCGGGCCTGAAGGCGACTGTAAAAGGTTAAATGGATTCTGGGTAATTTATTTTGGTTTGTGTGGTTACCAGAACATACAGGTCTAACTTTCTTTAGAGTAAATAAACAGCAGTTATTTGGCTTCTATAAGACTCAGCTGGAGCACAAGAATTACCAATAATTGTTTTTAATATATTGTGTTTCAATGAAAAAAATTTAACTATTACGAGACATAATGTATAAACAGACATTATACAGTAACTGCAAGTTCATGTTCACAAAACTTAAACTGAATGACATTTCATGTGTACTAGCTCATGACTTTTCAATATAAGGTTTTTTATGCAGAAGACAAAAGCATCATAACTACACCCGTTTATTAAGGCATCGTTCTGATAATACAAATCGCAGAAGGGGATGAAACAGAATACAGGATGGTGGTTCAGTAAACAGTCTTGTGCCAAACACCAGTAAAACAAAAGAGGCTTCAGGAGACAGAGAGGAGGGATTGTGAAAAGTGCGACAATGTGTCTGAGTTTCCCTCTTTTATTCCCATTTATATTTTCTATCCTCTATTTTTACTCAACAGCGTGTGACCTGCTTGTTTTTTTAATGTGATACTTTTCAATTTAAATAAGTGCATGGATGAGAGCTCCTCCGCTAATTTGTGTTCTACGACTGTGTGTGCAATGACTGCCTGGGTAGTCAAAGGATACTTACTAGCCTCACCCTTCTCAAACTACACAACACAGGATTTAGCTCAGCATGAAGGGGAACCTTAGTGATCATATTAACATCGGCCAGCCCCCAGTCTCCCGTCTCCTGCTCTTCGTCAAAATAAAGGGGGCAGTGGTAGACTGGTAGCTCAAAAGCAGCTGAGGGTGAAGCATCTGAGACTTGAATATTATGGATATTTGTTAAAAATGTACTTTGACAAGGGAAGGCGACTTGGGCAGTTTTTTTTATCCTGACTTGCGCCTTGACACAAACGAGGGGCATTAAGCACGAATGTGTCCGTGTCCCGCAGTGTCCTCCTGTGTCCCGCAGTGCTTCTAGCTGTGTATCCCACGATGACCCTCTTAGTTCCAGCCCACACAAATACACAGTGTCCATGGGATGTGAGGCAGGGCATGTGCTATTGCTCTGAACCTGAAGAGACAAGAACACTAAGTAATGCAGAACCTTCACATTGTTAAGATAAAAGCAGAACATTAACTGCTCTCATCCACTGGTTTCCAAAATAAAATGAAAAGCCGTTTGAGTATTATTAGTGTGATTTGTGTGCCTTACCTGAAAATGCAGTTCTATATCACTGATTTGTTTGTAATTTATTTTAGCAGCCTCTCTGATCACTGCTACCAGAAAGCCTCTGGCATTTTTGAAAGCCGACAGCCTGTAGGCACCAGGTGGATCTGGAGTGTTGTGGTGCCAGAGATAAGCACTAAGCAATTCTGCCCTCCTCTCCAAGCGAGACAAGTCTGTGAGCTTGAGGAGGGAAGCAAAGGTCAAGGCGCTGCATTGAAAGGGCTCCTGGAGCTGTGAAAAGAGCGAGGACACCAAATCAATGAGATCCTCCCACTCATCCTGCAGGAAGTCACGTAGGGGACTTTGAGGAACAGCTTCTGCATTTTTAACGGTGCTTGCGAGGTTTGCAGCTGCGATGTAACTTTTCAGAGCCCGCAGTCTGTCTCTGGCATGGCTGTAGGTTGGCAATATGCTGGGCTTCATTAGCTGAGGGTAGACACTCCTCGATGTTCCTAGGGGAGTCTGGGAGGCCTGAAGTAGTAGGTTTAAATTGTGGCTATTGATCTTGATTATTTCATCTGCGACATCTGCACTGAAGCCCAGCATGACAGGGTCGCTGCTGTTTGCGGAATCCTGAAGGCTCTGATCCACAATCCGCAGTAATTCTGACAAATCTGCTGACATAAAACACCACAATAAATACATTGTGCTTATACAGAATACTTAAGAAATGAGAACTCCCACAAGTAACTTCTTTTTCTTTTATTATGTGGAGGAAATTAATAACTGAACAGCATTCAAGGACAAATGGAAAAATTTACTAAGTAAATTCTTATAATATCAGAAACTCATTTCATTACCAAAGTGGCTGTAATTGCTGACAATATTTAAGAGGGTCTTTGGTCCACTGCACCAGAGAGGTGATACTCTGCTGATGAAGGTCTTGGCAACACTCTCTACCACCTCCAAATCTTCAGAGTCGAGTACATGACCACCATGTAACAGACTGACTATGAATGAAAAGTACAAGAAGGTTAAGTTATTCTCTAACAGGACTGCAGAGATTTATGATATAGTTAGTTAAATTATACATTGTCTTTTTCAGCCTTAACTCAATCTTAACCTTTTTGCTTTCAAGGTTTAACAGTCCTGTTAAGAGATTTATGTTCACCTTAAAGCTCATTTACCTGCAATATAGTGCAGTGCTGTAGTCTTGTTATCGCAGAGTCTGGCAATGGAAATGTACGCATCCACCAAAGCTAGGAGGTCTTCCTGACTCCTTTGAAACCAAAATACACAAGACATCTTAACATATGCACCATTTAATAAAATGTTTTACATTGCTAAGACATAACTTCAGGTCAGTTACCTGTCAAATAAATTTCACAGGCAAATATACAAATAATATATTTTACTCAACAGTATGGGCTCATGTCCTCACCAGTGGTAGATTCTCCCTTGGCCCAAGTATTTATAGGTCTGTCTCTGCAGTAAGACAGAGTGGAAGATGGCACAGGAGAGGAGCTCTGTGTTGTCTGCTGTAACATCCAGTTGTGACTGACATTGTATGGTGGATGCCACTTGTCGCAAGGAGCAGCTCAGCTCCTCCTTGAGATCCAATGGGGAGTCACAGACCAGAGGCAAAGCCCATATTCGTAATTCCCCTGTTTAAATATGAAAATAATCTTCATCATAATCGTAATCATTATTACAACCTTAGCAAAATGAAGCAAAACATCTTGCTAATAAATTACATACACAAAATAACTATCATAAACTTCTATTGCTGAGAAGAAAAACTAAGTCCAACAGATTGTTTGATTACTAAGAAAACAATGAATATATATTTTGCTCTGACTCAAAACCAATGTCATGACCGTATTTTATTCATGAATGTGACACTAATTAACACTAACTCTTTTAATTGGAAAATAATTCTAGCTTGGAAGGAAATGGTCACAGTCAGTTACAGAGACTTTCCCAAACTGCAGCTATGCTAAATGACCCTAAAAGAGAATACAGTGGTACTTCAAAAAAATCGTAGACCTACCCGGAATGCAGTGTGATATATTTTCTTGAGTTATAAACCACAATCTGAAGTCTGGGTGAACCAGGTGTTGCTCATCTGTAAAGTAGATATAAAGGCATCAAACAGAATTTCTTTGAGACAATAAATGATGCAAATCTAGTTTTCAGTGGTTGTCAATAGCCCATCTACCTTTGACAGAGGCAATCAACTGACTGAGGTGAGCCACTACTTTATCATCCCATTGATCCAACAGGTGACAGTCATTAAAAACCAACCAATGACCATGATTTACTGCCTTGTCCAGTGCTGAGAGCATGGATTCTCTGTCATACAAAGCCCCAAAGGAAATCACTCTTATCTGCATCTGAAACAGAAAAAAAAACACTACACAACTACTCTAACGCTTACAGCAATTAACTTGAAACAAAAATATATAATAAATATAAAATATTACCTTCTTGCTTTGTTGTACACAGTGGGCCAATTTGGTTATTAAGTAATAAGGCTGAACGCTTGTCCACGAATCACCTCTTTGACTGGGAAATGAAAGAATGATGGGTCCCTTATGTTTGACAAGATAATTGGAAAGGGCCTCTGGGTTTCCGCTGTTGGGGACCTGAGACCCTGCCGTCTGTCCAGGCAGGCAAAGGAGACAAGTAGTTATTGCCTCAGCTAGGCCCTCTAGGCCGTTTGGGATAATGGTCTTCCAGAGAAGAGCTCGCTGTAACAGGGACAGATGGGAGTGTGAACGACAGGGAACAACCTCTGTCGCAGTAGATGAAGGGAAGTGTAGGTACTCCTGCCACTGTATGGGGGAAGTGCAGAGAGAGGCAATCAACCCTTTAAAGGAAGGGATTTTCTCCAAGCAGAGCAGATCTGGATGGATATGAGGAGGTATCCAGTTAGGCAGTGAACTTGTGGACTCTGAGGCAGATTGAGAAGGGGGGTGAGATTCAACATTACTGCCAGGATGGTCTGGGTCTTGAAGGCCCCTGAGGAAAGCCAGCCTTTCACCCTCAGAACACAGCTCGTTGTATTGGAGCAGAGTCAGGGACACTAGCAGTTTCAAAACGGCAAAATGGCTCTTGAAGAGACAAGGCCTGTAATGGACCAGCAGCTGGGCTACCATCCTGTTTGTGATCTCAGGTACTGGGTCTCCTAGTGTATTGCCAAAGGTATGTGGGATTATTGGTTTGCCCTTCACAGTAAAGGCATCTTGCATAACTGATATGAAGCTATGTAGAGAAAAGTAGTAGGTAGGGGAAAGGCGAGACAATTCTTGCAGAGCTTGGTAGAGGGCAGCAGCCAGCCTCGGAAGCTTCCGTGGAGCAGCCACTAGAACCCTGTGATACTCCAGCTCTTTACAGAGCTGATGGATTTCAGTCCGCAGTTTCTCCATTGATTCTTGACGAACGGCCATACAAGGGAGAAAATCTGAGTCCTGCAGTAGTGAGGTGTTCGACTGCAGGATGAAGTCCATCAATGCATCCTAAGACAAGAATGTGTACAATCAACTGTATCACTACATATACTGTAATTACATTGTAATTACATAAATTGCAGATTTTGTATAAAGTGACACTGGTTGCTCTTCTCTAGTGTGTTAAAGATAGAAAATAACTTTTTCATTTATTGGCCACAATCACAGTGGCAGATTGAATAAAACAAAGCTTAACCTTTCCCAGTCCATCATTACAGTGGCCTCTACAACAATTCATATTCATGTTCAAATTAATGAAGATGTTTTCATAATGTTTTTGTTTTTCTTAATTGTCACTGTATGATGTGGATAATGCACACAAGCCAGGCTGCAGCATGTGGATTCAACATATTTTAGAAGATTAAAATCTGGACATTGATTAACCAAGGACGGACATCAATGTATGTTTGTAATATGAAGAATAAAACTACTTGGTAAATTTAGACAAAATAGTATTTGCTTGACGTTGTGGTAAATGATGGTGTCTTCACCTTTTCTTTGAACAGTTTCTCCTGCAGCAACTGCTTTTCATTTTGGAGCTGCAAGTGTTGATTCAGCAGCTTTTTACACTCAGGCTGCGGGAGCTGTGTCAGCATCAGCTCCTGGATTTCTTCTGAGCTCAGAGAGAGGTCAACTACATGTACCTGAGCCAGGATGGATGGATGTATGTCTGAGAAACAAAAGCGTAAACAGACACATTTACATTTCAGATGAGTTTAATATGCATATTTCCAAAATCTCCAGTGTCCAGGTCCTTATTTGTTTATTTGTAGATCCCATGTTAAGAGTCATCTCAGCCAATTACAGAGGGATTTTCGTTTTTATTTATTGTGCTGGAATAATAAATGGAATAAAAATCAATAATTAAATATTTTAAAAAACTGAAAAAAGCTAACTAGAATCATCTTTATTTTATCAAGCATTTAGATTTTCTGGTCAAGACAATTATTAGATTGTGTAAAACAGGTACTTTACAAGAAAGCTAAATGTTTGGAAGTTATCCTGCAAATTTATGGCCAATGTTACAAAGGTGCCACAACTGTAACACGGATTTGTCAAATTAAAATTTAAAAAAATAAAACACAAACAGTAAAAGATAAAAACTATTATAGCCACAAAGGATGTAATTTATACCGGATTTGAGTAACTGATAATATATTTGAAAACTATAAAACCTCAACTTTATATAAAACAGTAGAAGAACTTTCTAAGACTGTAATCTAATGAAATTATGTAATCTAATGAAACTGAGGTTGGGGGGGATGGGGGGGGGGGTGTTCTTACCACTGCTAAGCATCCGGGCAGGCAGACAGGTGCTGAGAAAGAGGCAAAACTTAGGGTGGGCTGACTGAACATGCTGCTTTTGAAGAGGGCGGACTAATCTCTCCAGAAATTGAGTACTGGGGACCAGATGTTCCACATGTGTTACCAGGACTCTTAAACCTTGAAAACAAAAAGGTTAAGATTGAGTTAAGGCTGAAAAAGACAATGTATAATTTAACTAACTATATCATTGTATTTAGTTGAGCATCGTAGTATTTTTCTTCTATAGTATATAAAATCCCTTAATTCACCTTGAACAGCAGCCTGGTCCAGCTTTTCCAGCAACTCTGGATCACTGGCAGAAACCACCATCTCCCACTCCATCTCAAGTTTGGCATTCTCTCCTGCAGAACAGACTGCTTTCAGAACTCTTTAAGCAATTTACAATTCCGATCATATTTTATATGAACGCTGTACACTACAACAGCCAGTGGCCAAAAACTACAGTTGGGGGTAACACAGGATGCAACAGAAGTCATGTGACAAATGTTTTTTGTAATTAAAGGTAACTACCTGTGACGGGCCAGCTCTGAAAGCCTCTCTCAAGGTGTTGCTGAGTGTCTGCCAGTAGAGGCCAGCGCTGAACCCAGATATTTCTGTAGCCCCAAAGCAGGAGCTGCACCAACAGCCTGGCAGATACAGTGTCCTGAAGCTGCCACTCGTTCAAACCTAATGCCTGACCCAAAGGCTGCTGCAGCCTTTCAGACACAGAGATGGGAAAGCCACGAGGGGGATGAGGAGTTGCAGGGTCTGAGTGGCTAAACAAGGAAGTTCTAAGGTCCTGGGGGTTTATGTTGATGCTTCCTCTCTGGCATAGCTCTCTCCACTTGCTCAGTAGTTCTGTGCGTATATCTGGTGGAAAGGGGCCTAAATAGGCAATGACTGCAGCCAAGGTGAGGGCATCTCCTGCTAGGTTTTCATTATGTCGCACTATTTCCTAAAAGGAAAACAGAAAAACTAAATTATCGATTTAATTTAATAAAAAAAAAAAAACGACCAATTATTAATTAAAAAATAACACTGAACACTGAAACTAAGTCAGTGCTCAAATTCTTACCTGAGCAGCAGCCTTCCAGTTTCTGATTTGTATCTCCACCTCCTGAGCAATGGCAGTAGCTTCTTTATTCATGCTCTCATATTTCCTCAGCTCTACCAATTGCACCTCTAGGTCATTTTGCACAACATGTAGCCGAGGCTCAATATCCTGTAGGTCATAATATGCATTCTTTTTCTGCTGCCTGGTCAGGTGCAGCTGACCTTGCACCTTTAGAGCCAGTGTCTCCAACTCCCGCTTGACTGACAGTTGGCTTTGCATGCAGCAGTACTCATACAACGCCTGGACCCATCGACAGAGGGACTCACAGGCCTTGCTCACCTCTCGCACAGACTCTGGCACAAACTGGGGACTGTGAACTATCTCGCCAAGCTGCTGCAGTTGTTCACATGTCAAGCTGCAGCGGTCAAAAAATTCAAGCTCCTGGGAAAAGCAAATATTAGCGAAAGAGCAATACCACAACAACCAATTTTCATTTGTAAAAACTGTATATGTTTTTCCACACACCTGGAAGAAGTTCGATTTCCCAAGAAGCTGTTTAGAACTTTCCCACCCTGGTGGATGATTAAATAGTAAACAAATAGCATCCATGATTTTCACTACTCCATCAGGTGGATCTCTGTAGTGACGCACCTCCTCAAAGTCAGACGGATTTAGACACTTAAGAATATTGAGGCCTGCCTGGAAAATAGTTTTTTCCTGGCAAAAACAAAAAAAGACTTAAAATATCATCTTCAATATCTGTGACACTTTATATTAAATATATTATCTTCAAAGTTCTACATTTATTAATATACTGTATTAAAGTTCCAACTTATTCCGAGGGATTCGGCCACCCAGCAATTTAACCACTCCAGATCATTTTTAGATTGTTGAGATGTGTGCGTTGAATGTGTTAGTCTACAATAAAGTACATGTTATGTTTCCATGTGATTTTGGATGAAGGTAAAAGAGGAAACCTGTTTACCTCCATCGAAGCCTGATTTATCTGCTCTTCCAGCTGATCCAGCTCGTTTTCCATAACTATACATTTCTTCTCAAATTCTTCAATCAGGTTTTTCTGGTCATCTACAGCTCTATGGAGCTCTTGCTTACGCTACGAGGCAAATACGTTGGGAAAATGCATCAATGAACAAGTTGCAAAAAAAAAACTCTGGAGTTTGACAATATAAAATTTTTCAATTTTAGAAGCCATTGACATATAGAACCATATACAATACTCATTCCAAGGGTGTTAAAATCATTTTTGACTGTGCAGCTGTCAATACTGCTGATCTCCCAGTCTCTCTCATACAGAACGCTGATGCTACTTGGACTGCATATGCTGAATTGCTCTAGATTACCTGCTGTGTCTCAGCAACCTTCTCTTGCAGTCTCTGTAGGTTTTTTTTGTAGTTTTCAGCTGCTATGTTAATAGCATCCAAATGAGCCAACACAGAGGAAACTCTGGGAAAAAAAAACAAACAGCATTAGTAAATTTGTCACCATATACCTTTAAACCTGTATTGTCTGGTGCGATCAAATTAAACAACCCTGCATCACATGCTAACTCTGTGAAAGATTCCGTGTTTTGTGACTGTGTCAGACATTGTTCAGAAAGTGGTTTGGAGTGCAGCTGTGTTGGGCTGTATGACTGAAATTTTTTGGTACTCAACAGTTCAGTCTAGGGTCACTTTATGACATCAAGCTAGGTAGCGATTATATTAGTCTATGCATATTAACTACTAGAGACAACAGTAAGGAGGAACACAATCTGCTTAATTTCAAGTTTAAAAAACTACCTGTTGGCTTGGTGCTGCTGATTTTGCAGGTGCTTGCACAGGTAACCAAAGCAGGCAATGAAGTCCATAAACGTCTGTGGGCTGAAAGGCTGGGCTTTTAGAAGAATGGAAGCATACTGACATGCAGATTGATGAATTCCTGCCATAGCAACTGGTAAACTGGATTCTGAGCCTTCTCTCTTCACTAAATAAAAAGAAAAGTGAAACGCATAGGTCCTGTTATAGCCCTGAAATATCACTGCTAGTAAATAATAAGATTTAAGCAGAGGCTTCACTGGATTTGGTGGTCTCACTTTTCTGGTTTATGCTTCTGAGGCATTGAGCAGCAGCTTCCACTAAAGACTGTTTTGACCACGGCTGGTACACCTCAACACAGCAACTGAGGGTCAGGGCCTTGGCCATTTGTCCCTGGTAAAAAGTTAACAAGGCATTAGTCCTTGCTATTTAAATAGCAAATGTAATGGCACAAGCTCCATGTAGCAGGTGAGGCTGTGTACAGTACTCAGTTATATAAATTATCAAAATGTGGACCTCTCTGACTCTACTGTGGTGTGACAGTTTAGTTAAAGAGGGTCCTTTGCTAGTCAAAGGTTGTCCAAAGTTGTCCTATGGCTAATTTCCCCACCTTATTACAACCCCTATTTAGAAAAGTCTTCAACCCATTTTATTCAAAATAGAAAGTAAACATCATATCAGTTTAAACAGACATTTTACCATTTCATGGAAAATATTACCTCATCTTGAATTTGATGTCAGAAACACATCTCAAAAAAGTTGGAAGAGGGGCAACAAAAGGCTGGAAAAGTAATTGCTGCAAATAAAAAACTAATGGAGGAGTATTCGGCAACTAATTAGGTTAAGTGGCAACAGGTCAGTAACATGACTGGGTATAAAATGAGCATTTCAGAGAGGCCGACCTTCTCGAATTTAAAGGTGGGCAGAGGTTCACCGATCTGTGATGAACTGCATCTCAAAATTGTGGAACAGTTTCAGAAAAATGTTCCTCAACTTAAAATGGTGATGACTTTGAAGATCTGACCATCAACAGTATATAATATCATCGAAAGATTCAGAGATTCAGGAGGAATCTCGATGCGAAAGGGACAAGGCCAAAGGTCAAAACTGGATGAGTGTGATTTTCGACCCTTAGGCAGCGCTGCATTAAATACAGGTCTGATTCTCTACTGGACATCACAGCATGGGCTCAGGAACACTTCCAGAAATCTCTGTCTGTGAACACAGTTCACTGTGTAATTCACAAATGTGAGTTAAAGCTGTATCATGTAAAGAAGAAGCTGCATGTGAACGCGATCCAGAAACGCTGCCGTGTTCTCTGGGCCAAAAGCTTATTTAAAATGGACTGAGGTTAAGTGGAAAACTGTTCTGTGGTCAGATGAATCAAAATTTGAAATTCTTTGTTGAAATCATGGATGCTGTGTCCTTCAGACTAAAGAGGAGAGGGACCATCCAGCTTGTTATCTGCGGACAGTTCAAAAGCCTGCATCTCTGATGGTATGTGGGTGCATTAGTGCCTATGGCGTGGGCAGCTTACACATCTGGAAAGACACCATCAATGCTGAAAAGTACATAGAGGTTTTAGAGCAAAATAAGCTCCCTTCCAGAAAGTTGTTAAAAGAAGAGGGGATGCTACACAATCGTAAGAATCGTCCTGCTCCAGCTTTTTTGAGATGTGTTGCTGCCCTCAAATTCAAAATGAGCAAATATTTTCCATGAAATAGCAAAATGTCTGCTGTGTAGTTTGCAGACTAATGTAGTTTCAACATGTAATATGTTGTTAATGTTCTATTGTGAATAAAATATGGGTTGATGAGATTTGCAAATCAATTAATTCTGTTTTTATTATAGTTTTAAATTGGGGCTGTATTTATTTTTTATTGCCTGATCATTGCTGCAAATATTTCTTGAAAGGTAGTCTTTCTTTTGTTTTATGAATGTGGTCTGAAAAGTAAATTCAGTGTTTTCTTCTGTAATACAGGTAAATAAAGTACATACTTTCCAGCTGTGGGTTTCAAGATTTGCAGGTGTCTCACTGATGTCTAACATCGTGGAGGACATCAACAGAAAAACATGGACATTTCTATGGACTTGACTCAGGTACCTTTGTCAAAAAAAATAAAAAAATAAAAATAGACTGGTTATTGTTTACAATGTCTAAACATCAGCTTAAAATCAGAAATTCAAATTCAACATAATGTTTATTTAAAGATTACAAGATTGCCTAACACAGCAAATTTTCTCCTATTATACTTACATATTGTTCCACAGAAATAACTATACAAAACCAAAGTCATCATAGCTACAGTACTAGTGCAGTATCAAGACTTGTAATAGTGGATGAACAATGGGATTCTTTTGGTAATTACAAAAAACTATGATATAAGGAGAAATACATCAGTAAAGTATCTTACTTCTCAAATGTCCAAGTATCCATTAGGTATTTTCTTGAGTTGTTCACATTAGTCACTCTAGATATGTAGTTCTTCAGCTCCTCCTCAGTTTTGAGCGCCGGGTATGTTCTGTGGGCCATTGCCACCAATAGTTCTTCTCTAAAAGACTGATTTACTTCTTCATGTACCAGTATTATAGCATTACAGCCATCAACTTTGGTTTGATTCCCAGCTTCTTTTAGGATTTCATGCAACTTCTCCTCATTACCAGAATGAATCTCCGTTATTTGGTAACCTGTAAGGTAGGCCGCTAAGCGCACAGTGGTTTTACGGCCTGTACCTTTGTCCGAACCAAACAGTACTCCATGGCCCCCAGGTATGAGCAAAGCCCTGAGAATATGTACCAGTTGACTCACTACTTGTTTGTTTATAAGGTATTTGTGTGTAATATTGTAGTTATTAACTGGGTCATTGCCTTCTTCTTTTCTGTCCATGAGAGCCGACAACTTTTTCAGTAATGTATCAAGGTTTTGCACCTTGTAAGAAGAGGCACACTTGAAATTGTGTTGCCGATCTATTAAAATGAAGGCCTCAGAGAGATCAGGACCATATACAAGCTGAGGAATTATGTCCTCCATATGCTGATGGATTTTTTGTCTCGTCTCTTCTGACCAGTCACTTTTACTCAGAAAGGAAAGTTCAGTCAGTGTATTGTCCTTCTTTGAGTCTGACTGTCCAGCTGGTTTTGGCATTTGTGGTGGACTTACTGTATCTTCACTCTGACCAAGTTCCTTAGAGATTCCTGCTGTTTCTATAGATAATGTGGGAACAGCAGGGCTTGTGTCTATGGGTAAGACATCAGCATGGTCTGGTCGGGCCTCGTAAAACACTCTAATTCCATAGTGGGTTGTTGCTGCCTTGGCTATGAGTGACACAAGAGTTCTGGTTTCATCCTCTGAGCATAATCTATCACTGAAAGTACGCATGCACTCATGCAACCAGAGATGTACTATATTTAGTACCGAAACCGTAGATCCTGGTAGTGCATTATTATGCCCCTTTATCCCTGTGGTTGAAGTGTTAGGCTGCCACAGGCACATCCCCCGAAACACCTTGTGCAGGTCACGTTGGGAGAACATAAAATGAGGCCTTTGCCTAGGCCGGAATTGGTTGGAAACTGCATGATAGAGATTTGTTGTCGCAGTGACTATACAACATGCCATATCCTCACCATTCTGATTAAGTAATGTTTCTTTAAGCCAGACTTGTAGCCTAGGTGACTGAATAGACAATATAACATCTATTGATAGGCTAGGGAGTACAAAGATGGAGAACAGGCGGGACAGCCGGGGGGATATCACATTGCTTTGGTGACTGTCCAGTCCAGAAACACAACAAGTAGCCATGTAGTTCATCGTTTTGGAACTTAATAACTTGAAGCAGTAGGTATCAAATGTTAGAATCTCTCCCTTTGACATACTTTCACGTAGGGACTCTAGAGCCATTGGCGTCTTCCCAAAGACATCTATCAACAGAAAAATGTATCTTATAAGGCTTTGCAAAGTGCAAAGTCAGATTCAATTTTAATCATATTAGTCATTTTTCTTACTCACCACAACAGGCTTCATGCAAATCATCCACAAACAAAAGCAGTCTTTGCTGTTTGGTCGCAGCATCTTTACAGTAGTGCGGATAGTTAAAATGTTTTAGTACATTGCGCAGGTCTTTGGAGCTCAGGAGTGGACTGGCTGGTAAGCTAATGTACAGCTTGTCAAAAGTCAGCATAGCCTGGCACAGTGTGGACTTTCCAGAACCAGGTTCCCCTGCAAGCAGCACTGGCTGGTTTGCGTCCAACATGAGGTTCAGGAGATAGGCGTATTGCCTATGCTATGCAAGCACATTTAAGACACAGTTCAAGTATTAAAATGTGCTGGCTATCATATTTCTTGTGTGTATTCCCACTACAAAATATCCAGAACAAACCTTTGGAATGATGGAAGTTGTCAACAGGGTGTTCTTGGGGCACACCTCACCGTTTATGCTAAAAAAGTGTTCAAACACAGTCTCCTTGTCAGGAATCGCAATTGCGTACCTGGAGGTGAACAGGACTTGACGGACTATCAAGTCAAACTGTGGCCAATGGCTGATAAAAGAGACATAGCAATGATTACTGAAATTAAGTGGGGAGACAGTGTGTCATATAAATACACATTGTGTACATAGGTTGAATGTGCATATATTCACAATGGTACTTTACCAAGGATGCAGATGTCCACCAAATCCCCAAATATAAGCCACCAAAAAAAGACTTCTGACAAACAGCTCTTGTTTACCTTGTTCGTCTGTGCCTGAAAAACGTGACAAAGTTTTAATAAAAGTACTAACACTAGACTAATAATAACACGGTTCTAAGTTCATAATTAATGGCTTCACCTCTGTTCTGTATTTGTGGCACTGGCTCAGCTTTTCCTTCTCTCTTTCCAAAATGTTGTAGAAGTGCATGCAGAATTCGAACAAATGACATGATTTCTTGTAGTCCATTTCTATGGCTTTTGCTCGATTTTCCTTTACTATAAAGGGCAGGGGTTAACGTCTTTTGTCTAAGCAAACTTAGAGTGCTGGAGAAAAGATCTTCAGCCAGACGATTCCACATTTTCAAGGTGCCTTGGTCTATTCTGTGTTCACAACAGAGAGTATCCATTTCACTCTTCCACACAGCTTTCCACAGATCAGTTCCTGTGAAATGAACAAGACTACAGCGGGTAACTGTAGACGGGCTTGCCTCACTTAGATCTGTGACCTCCATAAGGAGCTTGAGGTATGTCTGGGATGGTACGAGTGTTTCACCCGATGATAGGAAGAGAAACGGTTCCTCAAGGTCACACAGTGTGATTAAGTAATCCAGCCAGCCGGGCCGCCCCACTGGTTCACCATCCATTACCAGCCATTTCACCATTGGCGTTTTAATGTAATTTTCCCAGAGTCTAGAAAGTGTATGTTCACGGCGTTCTGAATTTTTTAGCACTCTTGTAACAGCTCCATCTCGCCATCCGCTCTTCTCACACAAGTAGCCAAAAACCTCTTCATGGGACATAGCATTTGGAAATATGACCATAGGGTCAACATTGTTCCAGCTTGAAGCAGAGCTATGTGGCTCTGCCTGTGGGGCATCTTCTTTAATCCTACCGTCATATTCAAATACGTATTCCACTGTCTTTGCAGCCAAACTGTTGAGTGCTCCAGCCAAAGCACAATAACAGGTTGTCTTTCCAGAACCCGAGGGGCCTATAAGCAAAACAGTTTGAGAGAATTTCATGGTCTGGTAGAGTGTCAGAGCACTGAAAATCATTTCATTGTCAGGGTGAAGCCGCTTCGTTTTTAATTCTTCTGTAATTGCATGTTTAAGTTGGTTCTTCTCTTGTTCCTCAATATATTGTTGGAAAAGAGGAAACTGGCATGCTATAGGGAATGCGTCTTTGAAAATGTTATAGAACTGTAAGGCTTTTTTACGCTCACAAATACTGGGTAATAAGACAGAAAGAACTGCTTTGACAATGGCTGTCTCCTCCATTAAGCCTTGTACAACTGACAAATGAGATCTGTGCAACCTGAAAGTCTTTTCAGTTTCTTTTCTATCCTTCTCAACAACCCTGGTAGTTGAAAAATCCTGTGACGACTTAAGATCAGTTTGTTCTGTAACCATTCCTTTAAATTGATCTAAAAATTCTTGCTCCCTTACACTTCGGTGTAAGTGTATTTCAGAGGCAGAAATGATCTTTTTCAAGATAACGAGATAGCAGCACTGATCATCGGAGACCAAATCAGTTAGGCAGAGGGACTCCTTGGCCAACCCGATGAGGGACACTAGGCGGCGACTTAAAGACATGGCCTCTGAGAAACCAAAAGAAGTAAGCATTACTTCTGCGATGATCCTGTAATCTGGATGGGTTAGCGCAATGGGTCTGGTGGCGAATCGCAGACTCTCTGGAATCTCTGTTGCATGCATCTTCGATGAGGTGAGGACACATCCATAATTGGGGTTAGCAGAAATCTGTTTCCCTGCAAATACCATTGGGTATTCTGGATCAGTACTGTTTGCAGAACACATGACTCCATCTGTAGCCCTGTCCTTTGGCTCATCATTTAATCTTTGCTTCACAGAGATTAGATCAGAGAAGGACTGGTGGATGTCTGATACATGCTGTGCCAGTGATGACAGGATCCCTTGTGTAAGTAAGTCCACAGAGTCCAACAGAAGCAATGCTCCAGTGTGGAGAGCACCCAGTAGCATCTTCTGAACAATAGAGGGGGTGATGCTTTGACAACACTGTACAATGACCATCTGTCGCCCCAGCGCTTTTCCTACATGGACCACAGTCTTTTTCTTTCCAGACATGCATGGTCCCCTTATAAACCCGCATCTGTAGCTTTTCAGCGCAAGAAGAATTCCCAGTATCGCTCGATCTGTGGAGGGAGTAAGCACCGCCCTGTCGTCTGGACTGAAATACTCATATCCATATTGGAAATGATGGCCCAAAACATCCACATATAATGGTGAAACCTCACTGGCTTTTACACCTTGATCCTCTGACATTAAATGATACTTCATCAAACTTAGAAACTCAAACGATGACTCCAGCACACATTGTACCTCCATAAGGCGAGACAGCTGCTCCGCATGATTCATTGTAAGCTGCACTAACGCACGCAGACACATCATGATGTACTTGGAAACCAGAGTTCCACCTTTAGTCTCCCTGATGCTTTCCCTTATGTCACGGCCAAGATTATTCAGTTTTACAGAGTTGTATAACCTAAGGTTGCTTAACTTCCCAGAGCTTGACTCTTGGGAAGCTTGTAGAAGGACATTGCACCATAACACCTCCTCAGCCACTAGCACACACTGGAGAGGATATTCAGACAGCAGATCCAGCACAGGTTGTGCATTTTTACTATTAGCAGTAAGGTGGCCCATGATTACTTCAGATTTGTTATCACATGTCAAATCTGAGATGGAAAGTTCAAGCTGGTGTCGCGCAGCAGCACATTTTTGCATACGCTGTACCATAGTCAACCCTAACTGATTCTCAAAGACACTTAACCAAACCAGGGCATTAGGATGTGGTTTTAAAGGAGACATAAAGATAATGTGCTCATTGAAGTTGCCAAAAAACCCAAGCACCTTCATCTGCCTGTTGTTTTTAGATGTAGCCCCACATCTTTTAACACCTTTTTTATTAGATTGTATTTCATTATCCACTTCGAGACGGTGTATCCCTATGAAGCATTTACGTACAAAGGGTTCCAGGGTAAGAGGTGTTGGGTGATAGGCCACCATTTGTATTACTTCCCTGTCACTCAAGAACCAGAGTCTTGGAAACTGTTCACGCAGCGCATCCAGGAGATCCACCACCTGATTGTTAATAGCTTCCATTTTAGACAGACCATGAGTGAGTATGTGGCAAAGACTGTTGCCATGAAATTTGTCATTGGTCTTTTTGGAATTAACAAAGTTCACCACATGAGGGTCGGTTGATACGGTGTACATGATTTCTTTGAATGTCTCATCAACGGTTTGGAACTGCTCCAGCTATAAAAACAAAAGAGTAAACATTAGTCTGACATTTTGACCTTTACGAAAGTTCTCAGATGTATCATTTTCAACTCATTTCAAACATCAAATATGTTTGACTATGACACAGGGACATACCAGATCAACTCTTTGTACACTAAAGGATGTTTGACTAAATATCTTCATTAGGAAGGCCCATACTTGTTGGTATTTTCCAAATAAATCAAGCAGCCGCTCTGTTAACATTGACAAGAAAAAAACAATGTCGTGTTAAAAGGATGCAAGCATTTCAGTTCTTTTTTCATTTTCTTCCTCTGACTATCTGATTTACCAATATCTTGCAATGACTGTACCCAATCTTCCATCTGCGGCCTAAACTCAACGCTGTATGGGGACTTTGACATGGTGTACAGAGTCATCAAATCATGCTCTACATCAGCACAGTATATTTCCAGACCTGAGTGAAAAAACACATTCGAAAAACAAGAAATTTCACAGCAGCATATTACTTTTACTTATTTCACGCTAGCAATGGAGACACATTAGTAGTCCCACAAGCATATTTACAACAGTTACTGCATCTGTATTCTTAGTCTACTCTTTTATCAAGCTTGTTTTTTTGGTCTCACCAATGATTATCAATCTTTCCTGCTCCTTGGATGAGTGTTGACTGATGTTTTGCAGATGTGAAACGATGCCCTCTGCTTGTTTCTGTTTGTCTGTTAATCCATATTGCAGCTCAGAATGCTGCCAAGCAGGGAGACTGAATTTGTCCAGCCAGAAGAGTCTGCTTTCCCATCCCTGTCGAAGCTTTTGGAATTTCTGCTCCATGTCACACTCTGCTCGTGCATCATTGCATACCTGACAGTGTAAAAGGTACCATATGTAAAATGAATCAAGCATCACATGCTACTTATATATAAAGATAAATTATTACTTACTGGGTAAGTTTCGAAAAGCAAGTAGTGAAACAAATTATTTCACTCCTTTTGTTTTCTTATTTTAGGAACACTGCTATACTGTATCATATGCATTACGTCACCTTTTTCCAGCTCTTACCTTAGTAATAAGTTTTTGGTGAACAACAAGTTGTTGAGACATCAGCTCAGCAACAGTCACCTTTTTCTCTGGGACATACAGTAGTCCCATGCCTGTGTGGAGTATTTTTAGTCGTTTTAAATATGCTGTTTACAAAACGTGCATGTGTTGCATTATAGGCGCAGTGTCTAACCTTCAAATATAGCTCTCCAGTGTTTATGTCTGAGTGCTGGGCTCTGTAGCATGGCCATGACTGCAAGCTGATGGCTTATGCTTTCCAGCATTCCTGAAGTCTTCTGCAACACTGGGTCATGGGGAAGGATGATACTTGTTAGGGACAGGGCTTGCTGTTTCCACTCGGCAACTTTCTTTTGAGCTTGTGACACCACAACCTGACCGAAATTTTTAAAAGATTTGTTGGTTTTTGGTTTCTCAAAACAAAAACTTAATAAAACATCATTTTTTACACTCAATATTGTAGAATGATATTGCTAGTGGTTATTAATAATTGACTACTTCTTTAAACAAAGTTTAAATAAATATCAGGCAAAATTACAAATTCATATAAACTTTGCCAAACATTACATTATAAGAAGTAGAGAATTTCATTTGAGAGGTTACCTCAATGAAAAGCATGTCTTTCCATTCTTCAATCCATGTTTTGTACATAGCAATCAGCTCCCACAATTCTTTGCGGGCTTTGATCATCTGAATCTCCGTTGTGTATACGGTCAAATCCATTGCATGTTCTAAAATATAAACACGTCACATGCCAACATTTTTACAGACTTTTTTTTATAATGGATGTAGCCAAAGCCAAGTACTTCAAGATCAAACGTAACCTTCTCAAACGTGCAACACATATGATCCACAATTTATACGATCTCACCTTGGAGCGTTTGACTGTTCCTAACAAGTTCTTCCAGTTTTGCAATTAAGTGATGGACTTGCAAACATATAGGTTTCAGTTGGGTGACCATCTCTTCAGCATTCTGATTTGGGTCGATGAAAGGTCCAGATGTACCTTTAGACACTGTGCTTTTAAGGTCACACACCAGAAATGAGAACATTGTGTCCAGTGCGTTAGCCATTGATGGAAGACGCTGGCACACAACGTTGTCTGCATGCTTCAAGAGAGCAATAAAGCAATCCCACAAGCCCTGCATCTAAACAGAGAACAGCAACAGAAGCACACTCACCGCAGTTGAAAAGGCCGTACAATCAAACAGCTGTGATGCATAAAACTGAGTGAATGGTGACATGGTTATTAATCACATAAATTTAAATGTTATGACTGCAGACCTTTCCCTTCAATTTTAGCTCCTGTTCAGTCATCTTCCTATAGTTTGTACAAACAATATTCTGGAGGGAGAGAATGTACTCCAACTGTTTCTGCCCAACAGCCATTAATTTCACAGACTCCCTCACCTACAGAGAAAAAATATATATCAATATGTTTCACGTTTAAATATGCAACAAAAAATTTTTGTTTAACTAGTGTTACAACAACTCCCATTAAAAGAGATATAGATGGCCAGGTCCATGCAACTTCAGTTCAGCTGATTGTAGTTTGTACTCAATAATACGTTTAAATTATATGCACCAAAGGTATAAACTCTTATTCTGACAGTGTTTTACAACTCATGCCAGCATACAGTGCAGTCGAACTCCTCACAAGTGTACATCCAAATAACAGTGCAGCCGGACTTCACTGCACTATGCATAATCTCGTTTTTGGATAACCGGATCTGAATTTTCGCTGAACATGCAGAGATCTTGGAATTAAAAATTCATTTAAAGAAAATATGTGACTAAATAATGAATCTAACAGGATTTGTTAAGAGGAACTACAAGAATAAATAGTATGAGATCTTTGCCCTGTTCTTTTTAAATTTTCCCCTCTTCCTTCTATTATTGATTTTTTTCTATCAATGATATGAAATTTAAAGATTTTTTATACCACGAGAGCATATTTTGAGAGACTTTGTAAGTCTTCAGGTTCCATCTTGAGTTCAGCAGAGGCCCTCTCCAAGTCTGATACGAGGTTCTCTGACTGCAGCGTTATCTGCTCGACTAGCTGATCGAGCACTTCACTCTCAATCACCCTTAGTCGTTGCTCTGAAGAAACAAAGGTGAAGAGCATAAAAAGAAATATTCTGAAGCGCAGAAAGCAAAGCTATCAACGAACCATAGGTGATTAACTTTTTTCAAAACCAGGGAATAACCATTCATTTCTTTTAGACATACTGCTGAACTTTTATGTTTAAGTAGGTGGATACTTGGCTTAAAAAACATTCTTTATCAGGAATACTTTAGATTATTTGGTAAAGGCATAACTTGCATTTATTCAAAGGACACGTACCTAAAGTTTCTTTTATGTTGGTGCAATTGATGACAAACACCTGGTCCGATATAGATAATGATGAAGGAACTGTATCCATTCTTTCAGCCCACACGTGCACCTTTTTAATGTGCTCCTCATACAGGGATGCAGGCTGACCTTTCATGGATTCCAAAGACGCTCGACTCCACTGGCTAACAAACAAATAGAGGTCCACCAACCAGGTGTGGCTCTCACACAGCTGTTGGCTTTGTAGTTCAGCATCCTGTTCATAGAAAAACAAACAAATGAGCACCTTACGTAAATTCTTATACGTGGCGACAGTACGGTACAGTAAGAGGCATTAACGTTAGCTAGTCTTGCATCTGAAAAATGTCTTGCCTGCGTGCTTCTTGCCAGCTCCTTCTTAACATGTTTTGTAATGTCATTGATGCTGATGTGCCACTCAAGCTGGGTCTTGGATAGTGGATAGAAGCAGCCACGGACCATGTTGCCCTGCACAGTTAGCAAGCTCTGCCTTGGCCGTGTTAGCCAATGATAAGACTCGTCCATAAGCAATTGCCAGCAGCAGATTTTCCTTTTACAAGTTATTCCCCCATTGTTTTTAATATCTTCTGAGAAGTGAAAAAAAACATACATCGAGAAATCACTCCTATATAGCAATAAATGAAAAAACATAACCAATAACATTTCAGCACATTGCTGATACTAGGCCTCACTGATACACTGACCTCACATTAGGTTTATTCCTGCATTGGAATTTTTATTAACTTATAGTTTTTGTCAGGTGTGAAACATAACCCTTAAATCCACCACAATCAGAAAAGTGAAATCCATATAACTTCAATGAAAATTGTCATACCTGTAAGCATTCGATTCTCATAAGGATCCGATGTTAAATCATGTGCAAAATCAGAGCTGATCACATTGTTGCTGATATCCTGGAAGAATCCACTAGTGTCACACATCTATCAAAGAAGAAGAGATAATTTCATGATCAAGACTGCAAAAAGTCTTGCCCTGTGTTGTGCCCAAGTGCAACATATTACTGATTGCGTCTGGGTATTTAGTGTCCGTAGGATGGACAAACTTTAGCCTCGGCGTGTTGTTGGATGGTTTAAAATGCTTGACGATATTATGAACCTCGTGACATTCTCTGATACTCCATCAACATAAGCAATTACATTATTGTTCTGTGTGTTGTTATTGTTCCCCCTGTTCTCTACAGAAATGTTCTTACTGGATCTTTTTGTAGAAAAAATGAAGTTTGGATAGCCACAGGTTTAGAGTCACGTGCATGTGTGCCGTCAAGAATCCTTAAGATGTTCCACAGAGGTTAAATATTGTACCTGAGACTTGGGACTTTCAATCAGGCAGTCAGTACTAAAGATCCCCAAGCAAGTCCACTTGCTTGAATGGACATACATACATATAAACACATATAAATCGTACACTGCTTGTTTTGTCTTTATGAAAATGATGTTATTGAGGATGTACAGCAAAGTTTATATCATTCATCATAATTATTCAAAGCATAACATCCTTGCAAATTACATATCTGTGATTTAGTGGTTGTCTTTTTACATGTTTTAGTAGCAACTTGATTAGGGCTTGATTAGCAGCTGTAGCTCAGTTGTCCACGGACCACAGGGATAGTGGTTCGATCCCCGCTATCCCCGGCTATATGTCGAAGTGTCTCTGAGCAAGACACTGAACCCCCAACAGCCCATTCCCCTCCCCAGCTGTGCAGTGATCCGAGCCCAGTTGTGCGGTCAGAGCCCGGTAGAAATTGGGGAGGTTGCGTTAGGAAGGGCATCCGGCGTAAAAAACTGTGCCAAATCAACATGCGGACAATGATCCGCTGTCGTGGCCCTGAAATCGCGGGATAAGCCGAAAGGACAAAAAAAAAAAAAAAAAAGTAGCAACTTGATTAGATTTTAAACAAGAAGATTACTGTTATTTTTTGCGGGTGTCATTACATATAGTCCCAAATATTATTTACAGCCATCTTAAAAAAAAAAACATTCTGTGACCTCAACGAAATAATATTATGTGGTGTTGCTGTAAAAATATAAATCACCTGAATTATGGTGTCACCAACAGTCAGGAGTGTTTCACCGATTGCTTCTTTGAAAAGATGAATTGGTGGATCCACAGTCAGTTCACTTTTGGCACCAAAACACAGCTCAGTGTTGAAAAGACAGCACCCCTGAGATTTTTTCCTCTAAAATAATAAAAAAATAATAATAATAGTAAATCATTGTAAAATTACTGTAGAACTAGTTGTTCATAGTAATTAAGGTATCATAACTATATTTATCTCTTGGATACAACTTGACAGTATGTTGCAGTAATACTCTAAAATGTGTGTCACAGGTATAAATGGCAAGGTTACTTTGCTCTGATCAATTTTTTTAATTGAAGCTTTGCGTTCTTGTAGTTATACACTGCTACGTGAATTAATGCTTTTTTTGTTACCTTCAAAACATTGTTGAGAAAATATGCAACGTCCTCCTTAATGATCGTGATTAGACTCTGCACTATCATGTGATCGACGAGAGAACCAAAGTTGCCCAGCTTCTGCAAGGTGCATTTAGACTGGGCCAACTCTGTCTTCAGCCTCTGCTGGTGAGTCAGATGGAGGTAAATGGGTTCGTAGCATTTATTTGGCTTTTTAGTAAAGTCAATATGCAACTGCAGCTCCTTGTGTGCCCTATAGCTGTTTTCTTTCACCTGGGGATAAAACAGCAGTAGTAGACATTATTCCAGACGGAGCTAATCCTTAGATGAAACTATAAATGTTCGTTGTAATTGTTGCAACCATTTATATAGGCCGGATAATAAAATAATAAATGTTCTATGCTGTATTTGACTAAGAGTAACTTCTTCAATATCATGCTAGATGCCAGAGGACCTAATTGATTGCAATAATTTCTAAAACCAGCTGTGGTCTGTAGTAGAAAATTGTGCCTCTCACACTAGTTTAGTTTAGTTTATGATCCTACAGAGAACATTACATTTAGAGTGTCCTTATGTAACATCCCTGTTTTTCCTTTATTAATGGAATTAAAGTGGTTGAACCACCTTTTTGGAAAGTTTCAGAAAATAGTCAAAATGAAGGACATGGACTAAAGGTTTTTCATGAAGCACGTGTCAGCTATATGCTCAGACTCTAGGTTTTAAATTGGCATTTCAAGAAATAGAGCCACAGTAACGGTAACACTGAAATTTTGCCCTCACTGCAGTGCAGCCATTTACGCATTTTCGTTGATGTGATTCTTTACATTTTTCACCGATTTCAGTTTGTTGGACTGTACTGTTTCATTATGAAAAAAAAAATTACCGTGTTTAGGATGACAGTACGATACTGAGATAACTTCTCCAGCGTTTTAAGAAACTCTTGGCGCTTGGTTGTCATTGTGTTTTTGAATTCCAGCAATGTGTAGCTTTTGGTCACTTCCAGGGGCAGGTAGTGTGTTTGCTTTAGATCTTCAATTACTCTGTAATGCACAGGTCATTATTGCTGAGTATCCTGAGCATCTATTGGTCAACAAATCCAATCCGACCATTACTTAAGTATTGCGACAAAAACAGGCAATCGGGAAATATTACTTCAACAGTACACCTGCATGCTGAGAGCCAGCGCTCAAATATCATTAGTGATCACTGTGATTCAAGGCTTGGGTTTCCTCTACCTGATGAGCAGGCGAAGAGCACGTCTGAATTGAGGTGCAGCTATGAACAGCATGTCCTGCAGATCCTCACACCGGCGCTGAAAAGAGATCTTGCGCACATTTCTATGCCACCTGCCATAACAAAACCAATACAGGCAAAATGTAAAGACAAAAAAATAAATAAATAAATCAAAGCAAAGCATAACAGTAGTAAGGTAGACCTCAAGAACAGCTTATACGTATTTACCAGTTGAATGCTTTCTGCCGTCTGAAGGACCTGAAAAATGGTATTTTCTGCAAAGCTGCCCACAACACTGATTCTCTGTACCACTCTGCCAGACTGATAAGTCCACCATAACCCCTCTCCGTCACATGAAAGACATAATTTGGGGAAAAAACGTAGTGCTCGGATCCAGCATCACTGGAAGGGACCACTTTTAGGTCATAGGGTCTAAAAGAGGATACATCAGTATAAATTCAGAGTTTGACTGCATTCCAGCATGCTTACTACATTAGAATATCTACAGATGTATTAAATTTAGGGGTGATAATATGATAATATTATTACTATTATTATTATTATGTCATACCTGTAAAAGTACTCATCCACTTCTTTCAGGTAATAAAGTTTTAAGTCTGTGGAGTTTTTTTTCTGGACAAAAATCTGAAGGACCTCTGTGAGAGTGCGAGGTAGGTTTTTTGTTTTGGGCACTTTCCCGTCTTTTGCAGTTGTTATTTTTCCCTCCTTGCACAGAGTGACTTTTGTTGACTCGTGTTTTTCTGTAAAACTGAAATAATAAGGAGTGATTGCAAACAGCAGAGAAACTCATCAAGGCCTCATATAGCTTATGACATAAATATTGATTTAGCTCAAAGCTATGTCTGGACAATATTCCCTGCAGACACTGCATAAAACTCGGCAATTATTACATATTTCATCATGGTGGCGACAGTATTGCAACGATGTAAGAACTGACTTATTACATGTACCTTTGTGCCGTTGACTGAGCAGCAGTTCTCATAGGGATGCACGTTTCTAAGGCTGCGGCCATTAGTCGAGGTCCTTCTCTCCATCTTGTGGTACCTTTGCCTATGTCAGACTGTACTTGGGATATAAGACGGGGAAGTTCCACCACTGATAACGATCTGTCAGTGCGAACACTCTGGATGGTGCTATGACTGAGCAGAGGCCTGGCCGCAATGGACGATGACGAAGAGCGTGGCTCCTTAGACAGAGGTGGCAAAGTCACCTCAGGAGACGGGGTCTTTTTCCTAACTTGGGATCCTGGCCTCGTAGTAATGTTTTTGCCTTGAATCTCGACAGGTACATCACGAGATTTGTCCACCGATGTGGCACCAAACATGCTTCTGGTCACTCTATGAACACCATCAGGGGGGACAACTCAGAAAAAAACTACATTAGGTTTGCTGTGGAATTTCTGAAAGAAAATAAAGACATTGATTAACCTGTATTGATCACATATAGAAACGTTTGACCTCACTTCTACTTTGTAAGTTTGTCAAACAAATCTGGCCTAGTCTTTATTACATTCAAATGCCTGTTCTTAGTGGAGCACTTTCATTAGATTTAAATCCATTAGTGAGCATCCACGGGCAGGTCACGTTTTGGAGTCTCGTGTTATCTTCTAATGCATTTAATGCAGTTAAGACACAAAACCTTAAACGAGCGGGCAGTGTTTGTTTGCAAGTTAGCTGACTGGCTAACGGTTTCTGCTAAGCTTCCAAAGCTAAAATGTGCAGTAAACCGACGACGTCACAATCTCGGCAATTTCACACGTGTCGTTAACACTGCTGGAATTCACACAGCAGGAGAATTGAAGGCGGGAGTGGCGCGGTTCGAGTCCGCTACGTACTTTAAAAGGACCAACTAAGGTAATAATATAAAGACACTAAGTAAAGTTCGGAGACTTTCCTACCTGTCCGTGATGAAGTTGTCCTCGCGACCACAGCGACGGCTCGTTGCCGCGGTAACCGTTACTCCAAACTGAGCTGGTGAAGGTCAAGTGTGTCAACTTTGAACTGCTTCATAAATCTCAACCCTGTCGTAGCTGGCTAACAAAATAATAATAATAATAATAATAATAATAATAATAATAAGTAGGCCAACTTTTTTCCTGTAACATTTTATATTCTTTATGAAAAGGATTTCTCCTGCTGCCTGTGCTCTGTGTCACTTCAGTACTGTAACGAGGTTCACTGATTCCAGTACTTTGGTACTGGAATCTTGTACTTGTACATTACTAGAATATTTCTACTTTATGTTACATTTACTCCACTTGGGAGAGAAATGTTGTGAATTGTACATCACTCGACATCATTAGATACACCTGTACAATCCAATGGAATCTAATGAGGTGGCTCGGCCATGAATTCTACCTGTACAAAGTTATAATTTCTCCGTTTTAAGCTGTCAGAAAGGTGATAATTCTGCCACGGGTCTTATTGAGGTCATGGTGGGTAGTGGAGTCGTATTGGAGTGCATTTTATTAAGAGGTCACTACAGTACCAGTTCATCTAATGCACTCCACCGCCCATTATAACCTCTGTAATAGACACAGTATTATTATATTATATATATTATTATTATTATAAGCTCGTAAAATTAGAACTCATGCCACTTTTACTTTCTGTTTCTGTGCCACTTTCTGTGTAACAGTTTTGGCTCCTGTTTCCTTTAAGGAACATTTCTTCATCATATTTTTTCACCGTTGAAATATTACAGTTTACAACAAAAACCTGAAAGAAATTCACACCACAATAGATATTTCCTGCGTTCAAAGGGTTTAGTTCCACCTGTGTGTAGGCTCCAGCATTTCTTTATTACTATTAACCTAATGGTCAGTTTCTGATCAACTAAATGTTGATGATGTACCGAATGAAAATCTCATAAATAAGGTTTTGAAGTCATACTCTCTCCATGAATCTGGGCATTGTTTAGATCTTAAAGGCCTAAACATTGAACCATTCTAACCAGTCTATTTCTCAGATGTGAACTTCTACTTGATTACATTTTTACTGCACGTACTTCACACTTTTACTCGAGTATTTTGAAGAGATTCTCCTACTTGTAAGAAAAGTCCTTTTTTGAGCAAGTACTTGGACTTTTACTGTTATTATTAAGTATTATTATGTGTATTTCTACCAGGTCAGGTTTTACCCTAAAGGTAAGATGTAATAAATAAAACTTATCATGGCTGAATCACATTTAAGATACTTAAATAGAGCAGAGCCATTAGATTTCTCTCCTGCTTAAAAGTTTAGGGGAAACGTCCTAACCTTAACAGACATTTTTGACTTGTCAAAGCGGCAAACCATACAAAACAGTTCAATTTAACAGAATCTCTGTTCCATTAAGTGTCCTAGACTAATGAGCTATACTTTGAGTCAACATGTTAAATACATTAACCAATACTGTGGTTCCTGCTGTGATATGTAAAAATATCTGCTCCATTACCACTGAAAAGGTTTCAGTAAGAAGCCAAAACTCCTGCTAACTCTCCTGCTGTGTTCATTAACTCTTCTATGTCCTAGGCCAGGGGCGGTCAACCCTGGTCCTCGGGAGTCTCAGCCCTGCTTGTTTTCCACCTATCCCCGCACTACCCTCTGCTGATTACCTGGATCAGTTGTTCTACCAATTCAACTTGTCTAAGATGGTACTGTCAATGACTGACCATACCTGATGAGCAGTAGGTGCAGGGCCAGTTGGAAAACAAGCAGGGCTGCAGATGTTAAGACCCAAGGTTGTCCACCTCTGAGTCCTTAGAGACAAATATTTCCCCAGTATAAACATACTCATCAGGAAGTCCAGTATAACCATATCTATGAAGTCCACCAGTCTGGTGCCTTTGTTATATGGCGGAGTTTCTTTCACCGTCGAACAGTAGTTTGGTTCTGTCTCCCACCTGAAACAGACAAACAGAAAATCTAATATCTCAAAATCAAGGTGGTAATAAATTAATTAGTGATGATTTATTAAAATGGAAATGGGACAACTGCTCATGTTCTCACATGGAGGGATCTACTATTTAGTTTTCAAGGCTGTGCTGAAGGGACATCTTGAATCCTTCATTTCATATCTTACTCATCTAAACCTTGTACACACTAACTTTGCCAGCTTGCTGCGGCTGTAGGAGCGTCTCCAGGGTGATCTCCAGGTTCTCCGAGGGACTAGAGAAAGATCTGGGAGCATAACAGCCACTGAAGTCTCCAGTTTCCTGGGACGGCCACACACAGCATGCTCTGTTGAACAGTAATAGGAGCACTGGCCATAGAAACACACATTTCCCACTAGGGGGAGCCAGAGGAACATAGAGGACAGAAGAGGAACATAAAGGCCAGGGGAGGACAGGAGAAGAGTGAAAATGGGATGAAAGAGGTTGTGTGTGGTTGTGATTAGTACAAATTAGAAGAAAAGAAGAATCCTAATCAGATGACATATGAGGTCATTCAAAGCATGGTACATGAATAATAGTGGAGTGCATGAGTTTACCGGGGGAGGTAAAAAAGGTTCGGGCCAGCTTGCGGTCGGTAGTGACGTCTTTGATGTCCTTAACCACGTCCACCAGCCTCCCAACGACTGGAGGTATCCTCCGGTAACCCAAAATCCTGCAGAGAGATGGAAAGTTAGAAATGAGGACAAACACAAGCGGGCAGGTGCCGACAGAAAGAGAAAACCAGAGAGAGGAGGGACAACAAAAGGAAATACGATACAGATTTACATAACATGCATTTATTCTCAAGGTGCTTACTCTAACAGTGTTACGTAGGTCCTGGATTGAGAAAAACAAAAAACAAAAACAGCATTTGTACCTGTCCAGGTGAAAAGCTGCGATTTCTGCATTGTGTCTCTCAAAATCTGAGAAGTAGTAGAGGTTGTAGTTTGTTTCATCTTCTCTCTCCTGTCTGCCAGGGAGCAGCCAAAGTGGCCTTTAGTAAATAATACTTTTAATAACCATAGATTTTTATCAGACAAAGCCTGTTGTTTAAACTCGGTTGCATTAAAACGCATAAATAGCTGCATAAGTTTCTATTCACCATAAATGTGACTAATCTCACAAACTCTGGTTATTTCCTTTCAGGATTTTCACCTATTCATTTCAAGAGGACCAAAATGATTCAGTGTTTCTCTCATTTTAAACAAACACAGCGTGCACTTTGCCACTCACTTCATAGGTTTCACCATGGCTTGTCCATAGTTAGGAAATGACATCACCAGCTTCAGTTGCGTCCCCCCAGACTTCTGCACTGAAAAACAGCACTGAGAGGGTTACCATAGCAACATAGCACACAATGCACACACAAGCACACACCATGCTGTGACTGAACACATGGACCATTACTGGGGAAGACGCAGGCAAAGCAAAATGTAGCAGATAACGCTTGCGCCATCGTGAAGACAATACACAGTTCAGCCGGTTGGAATTAGACACACACCAATGTGTGCTGTATACACTCATGGCTCTTGCTATATTTAGCAGGACACGTTGCATTAATTGTCATGAGTGTGACCCACTTTAACCTGTAACATGATGCAGTTTATTATCAGATGCTATTATCAGGTTTAGGAAGTTAGAGTTTGTTCTTGATGTTAATTTATACACGTGGACATGATGTCATCCATAGTGCTTGGGACAAAAAGCCCTCCATCATTTATTTGTCTCTCCACCGATTGACAAAAATTACATGTTTTTCAATTTCTTATTTCACAGTTTCACAATGGTGACTTTCAACAGGTAAAGATGGCTGCAAAACAGGCCTGGCAGAGCATCATTGGAGAAGAAAACCTACAGCTGATAATGTCAATTATCCCAGACTTTACGAAGTTACGCCCTATAAAACATAGTAGCTTGTTCATTACAAGCTTCAAAACTTATTATTATTACCTCTTTCTGTAAGTGTGCTTTGCTTTCTGATCTGTTTCTGTATTTCTCAGCACTTAACAGTATTGACAAACAACCATTTTTGTCCACTAGTCAAAAAACTAATTTAGTGCTAATCATTGTTAAACCCAGTAATGAAGATGGGCTTTTCTTAAAGGCAATTCTTTAAAGATTACAGCCCAAAAAAAAAAAAAAGAAAAAAATCACCATTACTGGAACTAATAATGGCTATTTTACTCAACTATGAATATATTTTTAATTTCTACTGCCCTGTTTCGTACACACCATTAGACCAGTCTGTGCTTTTAATGTTGTGGCTGATTTTTATAGGGTATGTACCAAAATTTACATCATATTTAAATACATTTTTAAATCCAATCAATGCTGAATGACTGACATTAATAATTAAGTTATTTACTTTATGACTGCTGCTTGTTACACCTGTGAACACTGTCTTTCAGCAAAACCTACATAGTTTCACTTTCAGTTCAAATTACCAATTAAGCCCAATCTAATCTTTATAGCTATACATTTCCTTTTTTTACTGTAGCACAATACACCTCTATCTCAATATGGCTATGACACAAATCCAAACCAAAATATAATAATAATAATAATAATAATAATACATTTTATTTAAAAGTGCCTTTCAGGTCAATCAAGGTCACTGTATAGAATAGCAACAATCAATAACAATAAAGTATTTAAAGAGCACAAGAACAAACTACCTAAGGATAAAATTGCATAATAGGCTAATTAGGTCAAAGTGGGAAATCACAAAAAAGAAGCCATTTTAAACAGATGAGTTTAAAGTCGTGATTTCAATAGGGATAAAGAGTCAGTGTTATGAACATTGTCAGGGAGAGAGTTCTCAAGACGAGGGGCAGTGCCACCACGGTAGAGAGCAAGGTAGTTAAACATGCAGTGGCTGTGGGAATAAGACCCTATGTAGAAGAACGAATAGTACGGAGGGGGTATATGGGTAAAGTGGTGCAAGGTTATGAAGGGCTTTAAAAGTAAGGAGCGGGATTTTAAAGTCAAGACCATATTTAATGGGAAGGCAGCGAAGCAGTTGAAGAGTGGGGGTGACATGTTGTATGTCTGGAGTCTGGATGATAATATGAGCAGCCGAGAACAACCAGATAACAGAGCCTGACTGTAGTCAAGACGGGAAGTGACCAGAGAGCGGGTAAGGACAGAAGTGTTAGGGCAGGGTAAGAGCAGGACGAAGGCGAGCAGTGTTACGAAGATGGAAGTCACATGTTTTTGTGGTGCTATTGACACGGGGCAACAAAAGATAAGGTATCAAAGAGAACAACCGAATTCCTAATCTGGGGTGGGGGTGAGGAGTAACACAAGTACCCATCAATGGGAAAGGAGAAAGTCCCAGACTTTGAGAGGGTGGATTATATACCCACTTCAGCAGCCAGTCCCCACAAGTTTAAACCAGACCACATCCAGACTACGTTGTGAAAAAAGTGTAAAGAAACGAATTGATTTGCACCGAGATGTTTGCTACATGCCCGGTGGCTCCTGTATTCCTGTATATGTTTTGTTGAGCCTCCGAGGACCCTCAAAGCTACACAGTACCTTTCATTTCAGGAAAACTTCAAAGTGAATCTACATTTGAAAGTCTAACCTTAAACCCCAGGTGCCTCACAGTCGCAACAACCATCTTCTTTTTTCTGCCCTCACCCTCCCTGAAGCCCACCCATGGTTACAACAACATACAAAAAAAAAACAACTTTGGCTTCTGTTAGATCTGCTTTTTTTCGAGCGGTGGTGTAACTTTTGAACAAATTGGGGTTTAAGAGAATTCATTAATGAATTTTTTTATTAATTCATTTAATCAAGAGGTTAACTGATTCACCCTGTAAACCGACTCAGGCCCTTTTGAAAAGCATCTCAGCTTTGCTTGTCTGACAACTCACATCAAACATGATCATGTAACAGTGTCAGGCTTTGTGCTCTGTACCACTCTAACACTTCACACGCACATACACATGCACACACAAGATCTCCCAGCTGACTACAAAAGCTTTGCGTCACACCTGCACTGACAATACGATGCGTGGCGAGCTGCTGGGTCAGAGCCTCCATCTTGGGGTCACGATGCGGGTAGAGCTGCCAGCGGGAGATGTCCAGGTGGAAGCGAAGCCAGGGAGGGTGGCTGCTACCGCTGCTGTTCCACTGGACGTCCTCGTAGCCATCCTGGCTAGCGCTCATCCTGGAACAAAGAAAAAGAAAAAAGGTGAAAATAGACCAGAGTGTGTGTCAGCATAGTTATGTTCTGTCTTTAATTTAGTTTATGTGAAAACATTTTTTCTGTACCGTAACTGAAAGCCACATGTCTGTGGGTTTAGGAATTATTACAGACCCCGATTTTTTAGAAAAAATAATAAGAAACTGAAGAAGTAAATGATAAATCATGAAAAGAATTCTTTGTTGCAAGCATAATAGAAATTTTATATAAACCAAAAGACCCTGTTTCACAACATGTACCACCACAAAATTGTTCCCATTTTGTTTAGACCCCTGAAGACACAGTCTAACCAACAACATACTGGAGCTATACAATCTCTTCAGAAACTATTCACTTCCATTCTGTTAACCTTTCAGAGAGACAATGACATGATGTACACAGCCAAAACATCGTTGGACCCTATAGAACATCTGTGGAGAGACCTGATGATGGCAGTTCACAGAGAATTCCCGTCTAGTCTTACCAAGTTTTCCAGGATCTGCCACAAAGAGTGGGATAAACCACCCATATCCAGGTGTGAGAGGCTTGTGGTGACTGTATTATGTAAAGTGCCTTGAGATGACTTTGTTGTGAATCGGCGCTATATAATTAAAGTTGAATTGAAGAAGACTATAGTAAAGCTATAATTAGTGATACAGGGCTTCCAAAATGTACTAAATTAAGGCTGTTAAGAGGTAAAAACACACAGCACCTATAAGATTAATGCATTCACCTCCTTTGGACATTTTTACCTTTTATTATTTTAGAGTGTTGAATCATGATCAATTTAGTTTGGCTTTTATGACAATATGCAAAAACAATATGACTAATTTAAGTGGAAACAGATTTTACAAAGTAATACAAATTATTCTAAAATATTAAACTGAAAATAATAAATACTGCAAATCAGTTTAGGCTTTTTAAAGGGTGACTCCACCAACTTAACTTGGTTCCTATGGTTCTAGTTTCGTGAGTGCAAATTAGGAGCACTAAATTCCCTTTGCCTTATTTAGGTCATCTTTAGGAAGAAGGTAAAAAAAGAATTTAAAAAATCCTGGTGGCATCATCTGAACTGAAAAGTCCTGATGTGATATAGAGGAGTTTTTTTTTGTTGTTGTTGTTGTTGTTTTAGCCAGAAGCAGAAAGATATTTCATTAAAGAAAAGCAGAGAGAGCTTTGACCACTACTATTCAGTTTTAGTTCATATACTCTCCAAAGAATTGAGCGGAGATCTCCTTTAAGTGGAGATCATGTGTATCGAGGATCGTAGTATAACTACACCTTTATCTATAAGGCCCAGTAAATTAGATGATGTCAACACATACGCCGTCTTTATGCACATGAACGGTATCACACTGACCACATCTGGGAGCTCTTGTCACTGGCCTTGATCTTTGGTTTCACTCTTAGTAGCCAGTCTTCCTCAGGGACAGGAGTGTTGGGCATGCTGTAAAGAGGATGGTCAAACAGCGCCTCCAGCTTTGATAACCCAGACTCCAAGGGTTTAGCTTTGTTGGCACCGCCATAGCAACCCGCACTGGCTGCCATGTTGACTGAGGTAGGAACCTTTTTTCCGTCACCTCTGGCATCCTTGTTTGAGTCTTCGATGGACGAATCTCTTTGTGTGGTATCGATGGGTGGCACAGCTAGACCACTCGTCCCCACAGCAGTGTAGTGGGTACGTGCCAGTTCTCTGAGAATGTGTGTCCTGGGTGCTGGTGGGGTGTCACAGGCCTGGTGGTAAACAGATAGAGAGAGGAGTGCCAGGAGAAGGTGGAGGAGAAGGGTGATGAAGGCCAAGGACAGACAGATTGTCCTGGAGCGACGGCGCATACGCCACATCATCCTACTGAGAGGAGAGAGAGCGCGACGAGAGAGGAAGACATGAAGACAAGCAAATGTGGTGTAAAAGAAAAGTAAAAACCCTGGAAGAGCTACAGTACAGTATGAAACCCAAATAAAGAATCAGCTCGAGCAAACTTTTGCTCGATAAAAGCATTAAGCAAAACTTTTTACACTGTTACCAAAATCTCAGTGGTATTCGATCCTTCTCTACTCCTGTTGTTGCAGGACCTTGTAATACATTCACCGAAACCTTTCAGAGACAAGCAAAAGGCAACTTACAAAAAGCTTCCTTCCTTTTAAAATCTTTCCGTCACCGCTCAGTTGTTGTTGGCCCTTGCAGAACAAGACGGGGATCTGTCCAGCATCCAGTCAGCCTTTGCTCAGTTGTTTGAACTGCCACCACGTTCAGGTGGGGAAATGTGCCAGGTCAAAGTGATCTCCACATGGATCAATGTGTTTACTCGCCTCTTTTTAGGTCGGTCCGTCAGTTAGTGGCTCCATCATCAATTTGGAACTTGTCATCACAGAAAGTCACTCCATACTAGAAAAAGCATAATGTGTCTGGGCATTTTAATGGAAATGGGCGGTTTTAAACTGTTGATTGATGAGTTGATGAGTCACTTCAGCACAAACACATAGTTGCTGTCCATAGACTAATGTGTACCCTTAATTTTGTTGGTTTGAGTTCCAACTCTTAAATGCAAGTATCACTCCTGCCCTTCATTTCAGCAATTTCTCAGTCAAGTTCTGCACCTTTCCTTCATGGGCTGGAAGTCGCTTTCGCATTTCTGTCTCGAGCTGAAACCATCAACTCTGTAACACTTCTGCTAACAACACATTCAGTGGAAGAAGGGTCTGTCAAAATATAAACATTTTGCTTATGTGTGCCATCCTTGAATGGTCTTCGACCATTACAGGTGTTCAGTGAATAAACTGAATCTCCAACTGTCTCCCACATGCATCACAGCAGCCATAGTATTCATAGCTCCCAGCTTTTTCCACATTTTGCTATGTTACAGCCTTATTTCAAAATGGATTCAATTCAATTTTCCTCGAAGTTCTACAAACAATACCTTATAATGACAACGTAAAAGAAGTTTGTTTGAAATCTTTGCAAACTTATTACAAATAAAATAAAAAAAATCACATGTACATAAATATTCACAGCCTTTTCTTAATACTTTGTTGAAACAGCTTTAACAATAATTACAGCCTCAAGTCTTTTTGATTATGAAACTATTTTTGGGCACTTCCTCCCATTCGTCTTTGCAGTACCGTATTTTCAGATCTCTCTAGAGATTTTCAATCAGATTCAAATCTGGGCCAATCAAGTCCCAGTCTGAGATCCAGAGCTCTCTGGAACAGGTTTTCAAGGATGTTTCTGTACACCCTCGACCCTGACTAGTCTCCCAGGCCTGATTGCTGCAGAGATGGTGGTTCTTCTGGAAGGATCTCCTGACTCCACAGAGAAACACTGGAACTCTTTCAGAGTAACCATTGGGCTCTTGGTCACCTGCCTGACTAAGGCCTTTCTCTTTCAATCGCTCAGTTTGGCCGGCCGACCCGCTCTAGGAAGAGTCCTGGTTTCAAACTTCTTCGATTTATGTATGATGGAGGCCACTGTGCTCATTGAGACCTTCAATGCTGCCGAAAGTATTCTGTACCCTTCCACAGATCTGAGCTTCGAGACAATCCTGTCTCAAAGGTCAACAAACAGGTCCTTGGACTTCATGGCTTGGTTTGTGCTCCGACATGCAGTGTTAACTGTGGGACATTATATAGACAGGTGTGTGCTTTTTCCAAATCATGTCCAATCAACAAAAGTTCCCACAGTTAGACTCCAATCAAGTTGCAGAAACATCTCAAGGATGATCAGTGGAATCAGGATTCACCAGAAAGTTAAGTGCTGGGAATAGTTTCTGGCTGCACTGTATATTTATGATGATTTATAATTTACAGTGTAGGAAAAGTGAGCATGAATTGAGAAGTCTGGAAGGAAAACTTTAAACAGGCCTTATTATTAGCTTTAGGTAAACGCTCTGTTGTGGTTATTGGGGGGGAGAGGTTTGTCTCTAAACCTAAGAGAAATAAAATCAGATAAGAGCAAAAATGAAGCCTTAATGAGTGAGTTATTACAACGTTAACGCGTAAATGCTACTTGAACAGTAACTTATCTGAAGTCTGGGGTTTTGATAAAACCGGTTTCATAACCAGGCAGTGGGAGAGACTGATGTTTCATATTCTGTGCATGCTTTGATTCAGGCACCTCAGACTTCATGGAGAGTCCCGCAGGACAAACTGCCTCTGTGAAGTATGGCTATTTAAAGTCTGTGTGTGTGTGTGTGTGTGTGTGTGTATTGTTTATGTGTCTGTCGTGCACAGAAATCCATGGGAAAGATCTGAAAGGCTTTAAGCAAAAGCAAGTGTCAGATCCACGTCACCATCTGTACAAATCTGTATCTTCATTGTGCATAAGAGGATAATCTTTCATTAAAAATTACTTTTCCTATCATCTACATAGAGTGGATAAGACATATGCAAGATTTCCTCTGGCTTCATGCAGGTGGTCATATGATGTGCTCAGCCCTTATGAAAAATGCATGATTGGATAACAGCATGAGCTACATGCAAATGAAAGTAATAAAATTAACATGAGAAAAACAGAGGAGTTAAAAATAATTGGAGACAGGGGAAATTAGATTTGTTTTTTTTTTTTGTTTTTGATTGGCATAAGGATTAGTCTTTTCTTAATGAGACAATATGTGACTAAAGAGAACAAACAACCAGAACTAGGGTTTCTTTTAGTTGGCAGGACGTCTCACTGGGTCTCTGCAGTCGGTGTGCGCAGATAAGGACACAGATGAATAGATGCTGGGTTCCCAGAAGCGATGTTATTTTTGGAGGCTGACCAGGAATATGACACCTGTTGGCAGACACCAACACAGAGAGAAACACAACGTGAAACCAAAAGAGAACCTGGTTAAAATGAAGTGAAAATGGAGAGAGTAAAATTTGAGACCGGTTTAAAAACACATTAACACCTTAAATAAAAACAGAGGGTCAACGTCATAGAATTATCGTCCACTGCTGGATATCAACAATGATTGGTTGGTCGGCTCCACTACTTTACATCAAATGTTACATGTATGAATTGTCTTTTGAGAAAATGCTAATCATATGATATGTAGTAATGTGTTTGAATTTTCACTGTAAACATTTTGCCATGTTGACATTAGAATTGAAGGAGGAGACCGAGGTGGATGGGAGGGTCAGCACAACACCAGATTTTAAATGCGACGCGTTGCCTTCTGTTTTTTTTTTTTTTTGCTCGTTTCCAGCTGCCAATCAATGTTGTTTTTCTCATCCCGAAGAAGTTGCTGTTTTTAATCTTGGATTAAAAACAAGTGTCCTGATTCCCTGACCAAACGTCAGTCACAGCGTTCTCAGACCATAAAACGGAGAGTGAAAAGTAACGAAAGGCAAAGGTGACGGAAAACACTCGAATGCCTCACTCAATAGAAAAACAACATACGTTGTTGTTTAGGTCGGACGACTAGTGTAGTTGTATGATTCCCATCATTTTGAGATTTGTGAAAGCATTCGGTGGCTCTTAAGAGTCATGTGGGTTCACGAAGCGTCTCTGCTTATTTGTTCAAGTTTATGCTTTCATTTCTTTCCCGTGTGTTTGCACTCGTGCTCACAGGCCACCATTGACTATGAACTATGACTGCACGCCAGGAAAAAATATTAACCATACTGCTAAGAATTCATCCAATTTCAAGTGAACTTTTACAAAACTCAAGGACACGTTAGATAGAAACGGAAAGCAAAAAAAAAGTGTCCATTCGTCTTGGAGCAGGAAAGATGGAAGTTCGATTCGTTTTAATGAAATTATGATGTGCCCCCCCCTTTTTTTTTTGTCGTTGCCTCCTTAGAGAACTGTTATTCAAGGACCATCAGGAAATAAATTGCACATTGTGCCTTTTTGATCCTCTGAGACAGTGCGACATAAATAATTATTTTTCTTTCCCTTTCTTACTTTGGATGACGCATTTGTACAGGTGAAGCAAAACGAGTCTTGAGGATATGTTCATCCTTCGGCAATGTAATGAGTGAAATTCATCAGGCAACGAATTCAAACATCTCCCCATGTCTCTCCCTCCAATTTTGGGGGGGTTTCGTTCTATACTTCAGCTCACCTACACCCCTCCTGGGCTTTTCACTTTTTTTTTTTGCTAAGTGTCTTACTTTTTGTCTAATGCACTCTTTCTGTCTCTGCCACCTATTGATGTATTATAAAAAACACTGTTCCAAGCTTCACCTCCACACACACACACACACACACACACACACACACCACTCATCTTCTTTTATCCCCGCAGGCTTTTTTTTGCTTGCTTCATTTTAACGCCCTCTTCCATTTTCCCAAAACGTATGGTCCCCTCTCCATTCACTCTAGAGATGAGCTAATGAAACACAGTAAAAGCTACTGATGGTCAAAATTGGAGTTGCCTCACGCACACACTTGTAGAAACACACACACACGCACATATTAATATTGGATTGCATTTTCTCATTTCTCAATATAAACAAAGCCCACTAGCGCAGTTCAGATGAAAAATTTAACAACTTCTGTTGTCCTCCATCGCCCTCCACTTCTAACTGTTGGCTACACTCGATCTCCTCTCTAACTCTGTATCCCCGAGCAACACTTAGTGTTTGAATTATCAGTCTTTAAACTCTCACACGAGTCGTCCTGTTTTTAAGTACCAGCTATTTGATTTAGGGAGTTGTCAGTCACCGTATTTTCACCCACCTACAGGTTCCTTCTCTCTTTTCCCTTCTGTGTCTTACACACACACACCTTCCCCCCTCTTCATTGCAGGTGGTAAGGAGGTTGCTAAGATACAGCCCTCGGCTTTTCCAACACAGAGATGTTTCGAATGAGGACACACAATGTGATGGCACCAAACTGTTTTTTGAAGTTCGACAGTTTAACTACTGTATAGAATTTCTCTGTAAACAGACTTTTTTTTTAATTGCCTGTGTCTTGTTACACAATGTGTGGATGCTCTGGCAATTGCAGTGTCACTGGTCACCACCGCAACTTTCACTAGAACATGAAAGGAAATAAAAATCTCTGTTCGTTTCCATAGTTATTCATATGAAGCCTATGTCCCAGATGGGCTTTGAAGAGCTTTCTTTATTCTGCCAGTAATTAAATTTTGGGAAGATTCTTTTGATAAATTTGGGGGAAATAGTCCATTTTAAAAGGCACTGCATCTAAAAATAATATGGTATGTGCTTGTGGGAATTCATTATATAATATCTTGAAACTAACTTTCTAAGAAAGAAACTGTACTTTTGATCATCTAATATAAAAAAATGAAACACTTCATCCAGCATCTAAACCTCTTATCCTGTGTCAGCGGTCAGTGGGTTAAAGTCAAAGTCCACTCGCAATTTCCCCCGTGTTTCACAGAGCTGCATGTTTCTGGACCATGCAGCGGAGTGTTGAGAAACCCAAACAAGCATGGGCAGAACATGTCATCTCCGCACAAAAGAAGCCCACCAGCTGATTCAAACCCATCCCCTCGCCACTTGCCAACAGAGGCAACTGTGGATTATATGTAACAAACAAGAAGAAGTAAAAAAAAAACTATTTAAAGCTGAAGGCAAACAAAAGTGGAGTGTGGCTGAGAAACCGCAACCAGTATTGTAGTAGTTGTACTGATGTACTGATAGTAGTATGCTGCATTTGACAGCAATACAGTACTAAACAAAACAAGATGGAGATTATTAAGGAGTTTGTGCATAACAACTTCTTTATGTACTAATGGGTCCCTAACTTTAAAGAGCCCACTTCCTGTGCACTGGCACAGGAGCATTTTGGTGACGGCGAGTGAACACAGGAATATTATAGGACTATTTAATGTGACTATGTGGCTCTTTGTATGAATATTTAACAATGCAGAGGACATCATGAGAAAGTAATACATAAAGAGTTTCTGAGGTAAATAAAGGATGAGATGCATTATAAGTTGGCTCCATGTCAAGGACACACGATAATGATATAAATAATATTATAGTAATGGTAGTTTGTGCAGGTTCCTTTACAGGGTAGAAGCCGTCAGACCCCGATGTACATTGTGTATCGATGTCAAATCCAGTTCAGTTATTAAAAGTTGTCTTTAAAGAAGGCAGAGATGCCAATAACTGATTTGTACACCCTCTAACCTGGACACATTTCCAAATTTGGGGAAATAAAGCCAAAAAAATACCTGCGTTGTTGACTTTGTTGATTTCTCGTTCCAGCAGCATGATACTTAGTGTACAGCCAGCTTGTACAATGGTCATCGCATCGGAAATGGATTTGGTCATTTTTATTTTATCAATGTAAAACCAATACAATTTTTTAATAGTTTACTTTTTTTTTTTTTTACTTCTAATGATAAAATAACATTTGTACCAACTAATTATGCTAGTAAGACTGAAAATCATGAATATTGCATTGGGTTTTTTTTTTTTTTACCTGATAACATGTCGTGCCCGTGTATATGGTAGCTTACCTTTAATTTGCAGAATTTCAACAGTAAGTGGAGTAATTCATAGTTTCGACAAACTTTTCAACAATGATATATTTAATCTACACAAACCCACCACTTTTAAAAGAAAAGTTGTTTTAAAAAGAAAAACGAAAAAAAGTTTGAAAAAGAGACATTTCTACAGAGAAACTAAAAGTTCCACATATCAAATTTCAAACTACAGTATAAATTGCTCAGTGTGCAAAATAAGCTCTTTAGCTCTTGTTTGAGTTCATTCGATTTGTGGTTTCACCTTCAGGTGAAACAGATTAGTAATGCTGGGGAACAGATGAGTGTAAACAACAAGGAAAGGATGAGAACAGAAGGCTGCCCAGAGTCCAGAGAACACACTGACCTGATTCGGGGTTATGGTAAAAGTTCAGGTTGTGACCTGAACAGACTCCACTTATCTGTTTCTGACAGTGACCTCCCTCCCTCCCACTCCTCCACTGCTGGATCAAAATGTCCTTTCACACCTCACACGCTTCAGTTTTCGCTCCACAGTCACCTCTGTCTTACTGTACTTTGAAGCGTGCTGTTGTTGTTGTTCGCTGTGGACTCTGTTCTGGACACATGCTGCTGCTTTACATGTGGCCTGAAGCTGCGTTTTTCACCTTTTTGTTGAACATCACATTTTACAGAGCTTAAGCTGTTATATAGTTCTATCTGTATAAACACTGCACGACACAAAGCTGTTTTATGCACATCCTGCACTAAATTCTCTGCAACTCAGCTGTACTATTTTTGTTGATACCCATGTTTGTGTATTGTAAAAACAGCTGGTAAAGTTTTACTTTACTAAGCTTGAAATGCTTTGACAGAAGCTGACCCTAGGATTTTCCACAGAGACGGGTTGTTTTGTATTCATTTTCGTACGACTTGCCCTCCTACGCACCTGTCTGAACACAGGAGTGCCCGCAGCACTTTTCACAGAGACCGATTTCAACAGATGCCGTACCGTCGCATTTAAAATGCATTGTGTGATTTGGAGCCTTCCTCACCGACACACCGCAGAACCGGCACATCTGGGTATTTAATTGTGCCAGTTAAGTTATAGAACTCTACAAAGACATTTAAGAAAACTGGCAGTTTCAGAATTGTTCTTCACAATGTCAATTGTCATTAGAAGGAAAATCACATTTATATTGTAATGTTGCTTCATCACGCTTCATCATCCTCCCTGACAAGTGCCTACTACTCCATTTACTTCTTCTCTAAGCCTTTGTAGAGTTTTTTTTTTTTTTGGCGTGGCTTTGTTAAATCTCTCCCTCGGTGCGTTTCCATATTTATAAAAAGTCTTGTAGAAGCAGCTGCTGGCATGTTATTCCTCTGTGTATGGCATTTTCATATTCAAGTTTTCTCTAACACTTTAAAGCCAGACATTCAAATCCAAAATCTATTGCTACTTAAGACAAATATGTAATCTCACTCTTGGCAATGCTACTGCTGCCACTAATGACTTTTATAACCGTTTTTCCTACCACATGCACCTAGCTATTCATTTGCCTCGCAATGTTATCACTGGTGATAAATTCAGCATAAATGGCCTGGCCTGAAATGTCACGAATATCATTTTATCTCCACCATCGCGTAACAAATGTTGTGAAGAACAAAAGCGACAGTTTAAGTTCCTATTTCATTAATTATTAAGAGTTTATTGTACAATCAGGTCAGTTCACACATAACGCTCCATTGCAATGGATCATTAAAACTGACATCAACATAAAAAGAAACAACATTAATATCACTCAGCAGGGTGATATTATTAGGGATTATTACAAACACCTTTACAGAAGGAAAAGGTGGAGTAGTTTTAGTGTTGTTTGGCTCAGGAGACTCTGGGCCTTTAGTTGTAAGAAGATGATACTAGACTTTAAAAAGAAGTTCTTCAAGTCGCATCAAAATATGTACAGATAAAAAATATTACAAATTTTATTGAAACATTAGTGCCACTCGAGAGAGAGAGAGAGAGAGAGAGAGAGAGAGAGAGAGAGAGAGAGAGAGAGAGAGAGAGAGAGAGAGAGAGAGAGAGAGACGTGTGAAACGTTACAGATGGCGTGGACAGTTTACTGTTGCACAAACTGCTGAGGGAGGTGACAATGTTATTTCAAAAAACAGTGTGTGTCCAGCACACACAAACATATAAACTCAGGCACGCGCGCACACACACTCGCGCTCCCCTGAAGAGGAATGAGGATAAAGGACTTTGGAGACCCTGGCTGGCTGTACTGTTTGAATTGAACAGACTTTTTACATACAGCTTCCGAGAGAAAGGAGGAAGAATAGTAACAGACAAGGCAGGAAGCTATTTTTATGCGAACCAGCCAAAGTCACCGAGTGCTCTCAAAATTTCAATTTCAACTGATTTCTCGGCCATCCACATTATTAAACCAGCCTAGATTTCCAATTAACAGCTTTACATCTGCCACAGTGACTGGTAGTGAGAACAAACTGACCTGCTGCAACAGAAATGGAACCAGCATATGGCTGGTAGCTGGTGTTCATTCCCAACTCACTGACCGCATCAGAGGGGAGGAAGAACGGTGGTGAAGGTGCTACGAGCACTTCCACACACATACAGCCAGGCTCCCTCCGAAGAACATGTAGAGCAGGTTCTTCACCTCGTGTGTGACCTCAAAGCCGAAGCCTTCACCGATCACCACGTGCCACGAGCTGCCAAATTTCTTGTCCATGGACTCTTTGATCATCTTCGCTGCACTCTGGGACGAAAAAAACAAAAAAAAACAAAAACCAAACACTCGATTTTAGCGACATTGTGTTGAAAAAAAAAAAACCTAAATCTTGACACAATACCGCTCTCAAAACTCTGATCTTACCTCATTGTTTGTAGCAAATTTTTCACAGGCCGTTACACAAAGCTCCATGGTCTCAACCCTCATTTCCTCTGGCATGTCTGTGTGCTGAGGAAAGACAGATTGTAGGGTTGTACTTTTCCCTGTCTGAATCTATCCCCTCTATGGCCTACAAGTATGTGAGTGAGCTACAGACAAACACAAGACACTCTTACTGTAGCTATAAGGACAAAACAAAAGTCAGAATTTTATACACACTTTAGAAAGAGTAAAAGCAAGACATTTTGTTGTATAACACACATGACATTGTACAGACACATCACGGTCGGAATTCTCTGTTTATTCGTTACACGGCTGCTCAACAACACCAAAAACTTCCAAGAGACACTGTCTGAAACTGTGAGACTTGTCCTCACTGTTATAATGAAAATCATTTAAATGAAACTTTCCCAACTTTATAAATGCTGGCTTTTCCCTCCACATTCTGCACTGTTTGTTTGAAACTGTATAAACCCGTTGAATTCTTGACATGAGCACACATAACATGCCGTGCAGAGTAATTCGGCGTGTGCATACCCAATCCGTCGCAACAACTTCACATTTCAAAGTGCGATGAGCTACAACGTGATTGGCGGCCTGCACTGTCAACCACAGTGAGGCCAATGGTCAAATCCATTTCCCGGCAGAATGAGGGACAACCTGATTCGTTTGCTGCTATATCTAAGTGTATATAGACTAATAACCCACCTAAATGGGGCTAAAAATAAATAAATAACCTGAATAAACCTTGTTTCAGTCAGTGATCAAAACCCGTGGCTAATAATGAATGATTCTAGATTACTCCTAATTATTCTTGACTAGTCATAATCACATTTACTTTATCTGTTCTGGTTACTCTACGCAATGCATTACATTTCTTACCACCTCAAAAAACCCTGACTGTTAAAGTGGATACGGATTGTTGCTCAGTTACACTTGTTCTGATAGTCATGGTGCTAATAGGTCACGAGAAGCCTCAGTCTAGCGTCTACAACCCAGAGGCTTCTGAAAATGTATCCAAATTAAGATGTAATACTGCTGTCATCGTTGAGAAACTCTTTTTTTGTGTGTCCTGTACCAGGAGGCACTGTCCCACTTCTGTCCTACCCTGATGAGAGGGAAGCTGTGCAGTCTTTTATAGTCGGCCTCTTCTTTCTTTCCCTCGCCAGTCGCAGCCATTCCGACTCCTGGAAAAAATACATTTTCCACTTGTTAACAAAATATGAACCCATCTAGCGAGCAGGCCTTTTACAAATGTTTGAAAGAAAAATCAGATTACGGTGACGGTCTAGTTCTGCGGAGCAGGCGAACCTCCATCTAGCTAACAACACTGTCCCCGCTTGGAACTGTGGTTTGGTCGCTGCTAGCTAGGCGACAACAAATACACCAGCGTAGTTGAACTCGGAATAGAGTGGAAATCATCCACGTGTGTCAAACATAACGCTCGGGTTGTACACCTGACTAGCACTTATCGCGTTAGCAGGTTAACCGTAACCAGCGAAGCCGGTTTTGGTGCGACAAGCTAACGCGAACTAGCTAATTAGCTTAGCTTGTTTGATAGCAACCAGCTGATGCCACCGGTTGATGTTTTCCTCCTTCAGATTTCACCTTTATTTTTGATAAACCCCGGTGTGATCACGAGTTAGAGTGTGTTGCCCGCAGTTTAGAAAGGCGACGCGAACTAACGGCGGGCTACTTACGGGGCGCTTCTTCGGCGAAAACTTCTGTTTGCCTACGAGCTCGGTTGTTAAGGAGACATTGCAAACAAGAGATGTCCGGGGGAGGAAGCCCCGCCCACAACCCCCAACGCTTTATTTCTATTGGTTTAAAGGCTGTCAATCAACAGGAAGCCCACTAAATCTCCCACACTTAGACTCTCGTCTATCTGCATGTAAATTTGTAAGTCAAAGTTTGTTCGTACCTGGACAAACTTTTACTTGTACCACATCTACAACGACTGGGATCCTAGCAATACTGCAGTCTAAAAACACTTACATTAATAATGTCAGATAACAAATTCTGCCCTGAATTTATACCTTTCAATGTGCCAGTCTTGTAATACTTTTAATACCCGCAAGTGACAATGCAGTAAAAGTCATAAGCAGCATAATCAAATTGCATTATTGTTTCATTGAGCAATTTAGTAATTTAAAATGAGGTCTATTGTATTATTTTATATTTTTGTGTAAAATCTTAATTTATATAAATACGTGCAGTTGAATATTTGGATCAGAAAATGTACAGAAATAAAAGTCGGCATAAAATAGAAATGAATAGTGAAGTAAAATCAACTTTTCACTATGTGTGTCTATATTTGTTCTAAAATTACACTATTACCTAACTGGCTGTGAGTAAAACCATTCTCTATCCTAATCAGACTTCTTACTGACTCTGACCCACATTCAGCTGGAAACATCTGGGTGGAATCCCCAGGTGGGGAGTTCTGACCCAGAATTGTCAGTCTAATCTACACACACTGAGAGGCCACAAACACAGGTGAAAATCGTACAACAGTCCCCGGCTCTCTGCATGATAGGTGTGTCTGTTATCCTGGGTTTGTGCATTTAGCCTCACACCCGCCCACTGGACTAACCAAGTCTGCCGTGCAAACAGAAGCATCTGGATTAATTTAGTCTCGGAAACAATGACTCCCTCCTGGATCAGAGTGGATTATCAGTCAGATTATCAGTCGTTCCCAGAAGAAGGAGACAAACAGATCACATAATATCTTTCTCTCCTCCGTCTTTGCCGCTTCCAGTCTTCTGGTAACAGACAAAATACATCTTACCGAACAAGGGATTCCTCCTCTACATTTCCTCCATATTTGTCCTCTAAAGCCTTTTTTGTTGTTGTTGTTGTTGTTGTTGTTGGGATGGATGGAAGTTTACCTGTTATCTGATCGATGGTACTAAGGACAGAGGATGTTGTCCACATTGTCAAGTCCCTTAAGGCAAAGTTGTTATTTGTGATATTTCTATATAAATCAAATTTGATTGGAAATTTGTTTGATTTTAACTCCTGACCTCACCTTTTCCACATCCCCCTCCCTCAGGGAAACAGCCATTAACTAATTGCACAGGCACAGATTATATTTTAAAATGATTCAGTGACTGAATTTGTCATTTAGTCATTTGGCAGGTGCTTTAATTCAAAGCAACCTAAGTTTGTAGTAGTTTAGGTGCATGGAAGAGTTCTGCCTTCAACATCTTTTCGAATATTGGGAGACATGTCCAACATGTCCTCTAGTCACACATACTGTTTAACTCGGTATCGAGCTACTTGCTATTTACAAAGCTTTCAACCCTATTGCATGGTCTTGAGCAGTGGATGGGGGTGTCTGCTCAGTTTCCCTGGAGATTAGTCCGGGGGCGGCTCAGTTGGTAGAACAGTTGTCCAGGAACCAGAGGGAGGTGGTTCACACCATTTACCATAAGATTTCATCCATGGTTTGAGGGGGCAAGAAAAAGCGAAGGCACGGTTCCCTGGTTTTCTGCTTAAACTGGTAATGAAATGTGAACTGATCTTCATAAAATTCACAAATAACAAAAAACACGATTGGGATCTTTCATGTCTTTATCAAACAAACCCATTAAAAAGACAAAGTGATGGGGGAAAGTGGCAACACTAGGCTTTTGATGTCCGCACACCAGGAAATTGCAAACGATGGCATCACTTTTTCTTCTGACTATATGACTTTATGTCAGTGCTGTTGCCTCTGGCCAGTATTATTAGTCAGATACCTCCTTTCATTATTATGCTGACAATAACAAGTTATACATTAACCTTTCACCTAATAGTGGTAGTCAAATTGAGAAATGATTTTGCTGTATTGATCACATCCACATATGAAACTCAAACTCATTATTGGAGCAATGGAAGTTCACCTACATCTTAGGAATAACCTTAACACTTTCGCTATGAGTACTGAAAAGAAGCTGAAGAATCTTGGTGTTAGTTTTGATAATTTTCTGTTTTTTAAGACTCAGATCAGGAAAAACCTCATCTTACCCGCACACAATCATTTCTTTATAAGAAAGACACGGAAAGCCTTATTCATACCTCCACTTCCAGTGGGATGGGTTACTTTATTGCCCTTTCACCTTCTCACCTGGCCAAATTACAACTGATCCAACAGATGCATCTTTTTTCATAAAGAACATATTACTCCTGTTTTGGGGGCCTTCCCTGGCTGCCTGCTCTTAATGAAAATAAAAATACATCGTTCAGTCTAAATAAAGTGAATACTTGTGGACAAGGTTAGTGTATCAATACTACAATAACTAAGAATTTGACTTTTTAAGTCATTTTGAGAAAAAAAAATATAAATCAGTTTTAGCCTTAGAAAATTGACCTGAGCATTTTTCTCAGACCTTGTACAGAGTAAACAGAGAATCCATTAGTCGGGACAATTATCAATAGCTCATTGTGTAACAGTTTACTTTTAATGTAGCATAAAAAATATGCATTTAATAATTGGCTTGTAGCAAACTGTGGACACATCTGTGTAGCTATTCAAAGTAAAGTATTGTCAGCCATACAACTTACGAAGACTTGTTTTTTATTTTTACCATATTTTTATCCATTACTTGCTTATAGACCAGATTAGATTAGTATAGAATAAATTAGAATAAACTTTAATAACAATAAGCAGGAAATACTATATATACAGTGTCTACAGAATGTACAGTACAAGACACGCACTCTTATGGACATAATGTACATGTGGAACAACTAGGGACATAGTGTAATTTACAGGCTGAAATACTATGGATGTAATATAAATATACATATTGTACTTAAGTAAAATTCAATACAAAAGACTGCATGCAACTACATTTTCATCTGTTTTAAGGCATTTAGTAAATTTTTATACACTGCTTATAAATGCAGGTTCTTTTTTTTTGTCTTTAATTACAGACTCAGGGTGTGTTATGTATTTGTTTATTTTTCCATTATCATTTTGATCGATTGATAGTTACACTCTCATAAATGGTGTTTGAATAATGTGTTTGTTTCATACAGCATCACTAATGTCAAATGTTTACATATGTATGTGTCCATGTTTTGGTTTTAGTTATTGAAAAAATACTTAGCAACCAAGTTTAGGCATGTTGTTGTGTGCACTCGCCTTGTGAAAGATCTTAAAATACGGAGAGAAGGCGGGAGAGGAAGCACTGAACACTCAGGTGAGAGACTTGAAGAGAAAAGTGCCAGGGGGAAGGTAAGCTGAAATAAAAGTGTCAAAACAAAGCAGCAGGATGAAGAGGAGATGGAGGTGTTTTTGACAGAAGGTGAAGTGAAAAGATGCCAACAGACGACAGGCAGATACAAGCGAGGAGGAGGTGGTGATGATATAAAGATCTTAAGGGGAATATTCAATGTCAGGGTAAAATATCTTGCAAATATTTTGCGGTAAACACGAGAGGAAGTTGAGTCTTGAGCGTAAACAAAAAGTGCTTTTGCTGATGAAGAAGAAAATCAAGGGAAACAGTTAAGATGATGGTACATAACGGATAATAGGCCTGAACAACTGATCAACAGCGAAATTACTGTGCAGATAAGAACCGACAGACTGGAGAACTTGGAGAAATGAAGCGATGTGTTCCAGGGAGAAATAAAACCAACCGCAATCTGTATCTGTAGAGTCACACACTGCAAGCATCTGTGCAGCAGAGAATGTGGAAAAAGTTGAGAATGATTATGAAAGGAATAAAGATTTGCTGTGGAAATTAATATTTGAGTTGGTGTTTTGTGAGAGACAGAGAGTGTGGCTGTGGGTCGCACATTGATTTCCATAATATCTGCCAGCCTCAGAGAGAGGTAATTAAGGTGTATCTATAATTCATCAGCAGAGGAAGCAGATTGTTGGGTAGAGGCGAAGAAAACCCCATGTGACCCTGCTAACAAGCTGTGACAGAGGCGAGATCAGCTAATGAACAGCTGAGATTAATATTCACTGACTGGATGAGTCACAGGGTGACTAACTGTAAGACGGACTGCTGATTAACCAACTGTCTGAGGGGCAGATGACTTGCTGGCTGTCCCGGATTCACTCACTGATTGCCTGAGTGATTGATTTTGTATTTAATCAATAGCTGCAGAAGCCGAATCGTGCCGGCTGAAGTTGTGCAAGGCGAATCAGTCATGTACATCTTGTAGGAATTTGCCAGTTTTGTTTGACTAAATCATGTCAGCAGCATCCAGCTGGGTTTAGACGTCACACGATTAGTTGACTGCAGATCATGTGTTACAAGACTTGTAGTATAAATACACCCGTATTTGGAAGGTTCAATAACTCATTAGGTCCAACCCATCGTTAAAAAAAAAACAAAAGGAACATGACATGACATCTGTCCAAGCCTGGCTGTGCTCAAAACTTGAGTGTCCACACAAGAAGGGGACCAGTGTGGTAGGCCACCAGGATTCATGTGACTTTGAAGGAATTACAAAGCGCAGCAGCTGAGATGTAAGAGAATGTACAGATTGCACAGTTTCGTCGGTAGAAGCTTCATGGGACATCAGCAAAGAGAAAAACTCAAATTGAGTCTCAGCTAGAGTTTGCCTCAAGCCAAGTCAGCTGGAAGAAGGTTCTGCGCTTTGATGAGACCCAGTTGGGCTTTTTGGTCATTAAAGGAAGATGCTGCACATCATCACCACTGTGAGGCCTAGTGCTAGCAGCATGATTATGGTGGTGGCAGTATCACTGCTGTGGGGATGCTCCTCTGCAGGAGGTTAGAGGGACAAACGACTGCAGCAAAATACAGAGAAACCCCGGAGAACATCCTGATGCAGTGTGCAAGAGACCTGCAACTAGTGAGGTTTGCTTTCCAGCAAAACAATGTTTGCAGAACCGGTTTAAAACAGCTATGTTAATGTTCTGGAGTCTACAAGTTTGAGCTTTTTACTCGAAAGCGCGGTGCCACCTGATGGAGCTTGAGCAGTTTTAGTGGTGTGACTATATTAGTGGCATTAGTGATTATTTTGTGAGTGCTTAAATCATATTTCTTTGTTCATAAAAGACACAAGTGAGACAAATAATATAAAATGTTATCAGTGGGAGGTTACACATTAGATCACAGTTCAGCTGAGCCAAGCGCCAAGAAATATTCTGCATGTGGGCAGATCAGCAGTCACGAATCATCACGGACTTATTTAAATCTATGAGTAATCTATTATGTCTGCATCAAAGATCAGACTTCGGTGTCTTTGTTGAGCACAAGCTCTACAATTTAAGACACACACACCTGTCGAAGGCAAATTAATCTGACAGTAAAGATGACATCTGACATCTGACCTGACTGCGACTAAATCAGATTAGGCTACATGATTTTGTGTGTACATGTCTTTAATGCCTCCTGTGGACAATTTGGGTTTCAATGCCATTGTTGTGAGGACATTTTGGCATTTTGGTCCACACAACTTCAAAGGGCGTTTTGAGGCTCAAGACTGGGTTTTAGAGTCAGGGTCAGACTTAGGTTTAGGTTAGGTTAATGTGTGTGTGTCACAAAGGTCACAAAGGTCATAGTATCCCTGCAATTGCTTAGCTGAGGTTTAATCCAGATGAACTGACATGTATCTGGGACAATAAGCTGCTCTCTCACGCTCTCTCTCTCTCTCTCTCTGTTACACACACCCACACACACACACACACACACACACACCTGTCTCCGGTGTTACCTTTTAGCAACCACGCCAGAAATGTTGTCATAAGCATTTTATTATTTTTATCCACCTATATCACAATATCATAGAAGGTCCATGAAGATGCAAATAAGGACAAGCGCAAAACGGTCACAGCGTTCAACAACCAAAAGCGAGAGAGAGAGAGAACGAGAGTGACAGAGAGAGAAGAAAGACACAAACGTAAAAACACATGACTATTTTTTCGGGCGTGAGGGCCCAGGCAGGCACTTTACAACAGGGTGTCAGATCCTATGTGGGGCTGCTGTTTTGAGGTAATTAGTGAACACAAGTAGCGGCTGTATTTTCATCACAGTTCACTTTGCTGCACAGTGTTAATTGGATATGTGTCCTGTGGCTTTTCCAAAATGGAAATCAAGCTCTCGCCCGGCACAGTGTGGCTGGTTTGTTTTAGCGTCTTCAGACGTTACGCCGTCGATGTCCATTTTGAACTCTGATTGAACTTGAAATGAGAGATTAACCACGTCCCATCTGTGTTGTTGTTTGGAGGAAGTTGCAAGTCAAATGCAACGTTGAGCTGAGAAATATTGCTATTTCACACAGCCCACTGAAAACACAACACAGTTTAACAGAGTGTATTTTGTAGGCTTAAGCCGCAGTACTTGTGGCTTGAAAGTAATTCAATCAGTTGCTATAGCTGTTGTCCAAATGAGTGATTAACTGACTGCACGTTGTCCTACAGATTGACATTTACAATCTGGTGATGTTTACTCCTTTTTCTTTCTTTTTTTTTTTTTTTTTTTTGGCCTGAGAGCCTGATATACTTGAATTCATGTTTTACCCAGTGATCGCAAATCCAGATCGAAACACCCTGCGTGACTTGGTCCTTAACATTTCATACCAGTCTACAAAGTAAAATATGGTCGTCGTCGAATCCAAATCTCTGTCAAGTTTTCTATTTGGGTCTTTCTAATTCAATCTTTTCGTCCAATACAGAATTAGGTTTGGTTCTCGTGCGGAAACCAGCGGCGTTTGGGACTTAGGTGACCAAATACAGTGTAGCATACTCATGCATTTCTACTGCAGCACTATTACAACTAACATCTAACATGTCCTCTAACATTAGGTCGGAGGAATCAAGAGCACCAGTAGCTTGGCTTGTATGTCTCTGTCAAGAAAATCGTAATAAATCCTAATGTTTGGCACATGTCCTGTTTTGACACCAATGTCGTCACGCTTCCCATGCGGATCTATCTGGCGTCTGTTTCCAACTGGGAAGCAAACGTTTGGGTTGTGAACCATCCAATTTGGTTGAAATGAGCTGAATGTGGTTTGCGAACAAGACTCAAACAAGCTCTCTGCCAACCAGTTGAACCCTAATTGAGGCCGAAGAGACTTTCAGAGCGAGGACAGACAGCAGCTGATTCCAGTTGAGTTTGTTCCTTTAGTTACAGGACATGTGACGTTGCTCATGCATTTATACCTACATCCCATCTGGTTTACATTCAAGGATCATCAACATCATTTTTACCAAACTCACTAATTTCGGTCGTCTGACTGGCGCCTAGTTGAACATCAGGTGTTTATATCACATGTCAGTCGTGAGCGCTGCTGCTTAAGTTGTTGATTGCTGCAACTTACATTACTTGTGCATGACTGTGAGATGTGTGACAGGCTACAGCAGGGGGGGAGCAGACTGGCACCTAGCGACATCAGCATTGACACATTACACAGTATACATTTATAAGACCACTGTTTTACCAAATAATGGTGTGCAATATTGAAAACTTAGGAATATACAGACATTACTCAACAGGATCCTATATAGTTAGAAATGAACAAAACTCATTTTCGTGTCCCATTGAGTGGTGAAATAAACATCAGCATGACAGCATTCGAGAAATCAGTTTTAGCATAAAACACCTGTGCAACCAACTGGATTCAAAGTGAGAAAATACAGAACTTTGTGTCACTTTGTTGTGTAGTTAAGAAACCCTCATGTATGGCATCCTTAAATATTTGTTCCAAAACTATTCAAAGCCTTCAAAGCCGTCAACCTAAACAAGCATGTATCCGGTCCAGTGGGTTACAGAGGGTGGCACCTTTAACCTGAGCCAATATTTGAGTCCTGTTCATGCCAGACGTTGATCCACCCATGCAGCCTTCACTAAGGTGATTCTGGGACTAAACTCACTCTATCTCACTGCAGAAGTAAACACGAGTGTGGACACCAACACAAAAAACAAAACACATACACCAATCTTAACAACTTAATAGCTCCATCTTTCAGTTCATCAGCAAGCCTCCCTCCCCCAAACAAACAAATATACTGTAATCTTCATTGTGATATGCCTTTAAACTCTTGAATCGTCTCCTAAATGACCTATCAAATGGGACCACTCTTGGCCAACCACTCCGAGTCAGCCTTCACTGTTTGGGGCTGGGGGGATTGGATCTCTGAGCGGCATGGCAGGGGTCCAGGGATTCCTTGGTGGCACCACCGTAGACGTCCACGTCATGGTCGGTCCAGGGGGCGATGTTGCCGAGCGCCGATGAGCTGCATTCGGCCAGGGCGGCCACTTCTCCGGGCTTCAGCACCCGATCCCACAGGTTGAACTGAGACAGCTCCCCGACAAGAGCCTGAGAGGCATCAAATCGTCCACCCAGCGTATCCTTAGAGATGAAGAGATGGAAAAACAATGGGTTGGATGTCACAAAATGTGAACGCTAATACCCAAGACAAAAGGCCTTGCTAGCATTATGTTCAACAGTAATCCAGTAGCCTTTTTCCACTGCAAGAACGTTTTCAGTAATCCAGAAATTCATGTGGGAACTTGAGAAAGACCTTAGGGCTTAAATTGGGTCCCTGACTGTATCTGTTATACAAAAATTGAGAAGAACAGTCTCAACAGTACTACCTTATTCAACTAACCCTCACAGTTCTTTCCACGCCACGGGATCATAAAAACTCTTTTATGTCTCGGCTCCTAGAGCTCTTAAGCTGGAAAGTTTTGGTCACAAAGGGGCCCCAACATGCGACGAAAATCCCAGTGGCACTTGCTAGATCCCTTGCATTTTCTGTTGACATTTATCACATTTGGGCCCATTAGTGTGGCCACTGGACACCGACAATGGAAAAGTCCCTCGTCTTTCTCAGGTTCTGAGTCTGGGGTAAGTTTTGTTGTTTTGCAGTGTTTGGTAATTTAATGACGACACGTCTACGCGTATCTCAGGTCATTTTGTGTGACATTTAATGTCAGCTTTTGATCATTCTGTTCTTCTTTTGGGTAGTTTCTGTGGTTGTTGTTTGTTTTGAGCATGTCTTTGGAGTCATTTGCAACTTTCTAACAGACCTCTTTTAAACACGAAATACGAACTTCAGAGGCTTTTCTCTCATAGGCACCTTGACGTCTCAGGCTCCGGAGCCTGTGCCCAGTAGGTCCATAAATTATTTCATCCGTGCCCATTAAAAATGTAGTGGGACAAGTCTCTATCAAGAATTACCCGTAGTTTGTGACAAAAAAGGTTATGACGATTTTTACCTTCAACGAGCTTTGATACGTCTGTCTTTTGATCCATAGTGACACATACTGCAAATACATCTAAGGTATGCAAACCTTTTCTTCCCAATTGTTGTACGGCACTGTGGTCATTTTTGCTGGTTAAATAAGAATAAAAATGCAGCTAAAGCTTTGTTCGTGCACAGAAATATTGTGTTTTTATAATTCCCTTTAAATTATATTAAAAAGTTTATCCCCTGCCAAGCATCCTTGTGAGGGGGACGTCCTGGGATTTTCCCCACAAGATCTGTTCAACACATCCGCACAACAGCGATTCATCGTTCATCCTGAACACAGATTAATAAAATATGCCCCCCCCTCCCCCTCACTCCTTTCTCTCTCACTGGATCTAAAAAATATCCATTAAATCAAGTCTTGTTACATCATTTCAGCATCTTGCAGAATTGGACTCCCGGCTCTCTCTGCTCTTTCATCCTTTAGACAAGCATGATGAGCTTCAAAGCTTTGAGTTGTTCATTTGACACCAGGAGGACCGGGGGGGGGGGGGGGTCGTATCAGTTTTTATAATGGTTATGTAACGCAGGTGTGTCATTAATGAGGACGAGAGGGGCAGTGTCAGGATACAAAGCATTAGATCTCTGTCTGTCCATGATGTGCTCCCTTAAAACAGCTCTCCCTGCCGTCTGTCTGTGCACGTGTCATTGACTCATTATCCTGTGGATCCTATTATTATCAATTATCCGTCCATATGCCTTATGTTATTGTGGTTAAGTATTCATCCACCAGTTCATTCATTCCTCTGTGCATCCATCTATTTCTCCATTGATGTGTTCATCTACTTACCATCCACCCATCCGTCCATCTTCTTGTTAATTCAGCTGCCTATTCATCACTTCATTCATACGTCCTTCAAATTGTCATTTTTTTTCCCATTCCTCTATTCATCCATCCACCAATTTGTACTTTCATCCATCCAATCGGTCAAACATCCAACCTCTGCCAGTTTGTTCATCCATTCATAGTTGTGTATCCATCAAACCATCCAAATGAGGAAATTCCTCCATCCACCTATTTGGCGATTCATCCACCTATGAATGAATCATTAATCCATTCATCAGCTCATCCATCCATCCATCCATCCGTTTTCTCCGTCATCTGTGCTTCCATTGAACCATCAACCTGTCAGTGAATTTGTTCCTTAACTCATCCATCTATTAATCTGTTCATAAGCAGGATCAATTCTTCCATTCATCCACCTGTTCAGCGGTCTCTTCATCCATTCATTCTATCCACCCATCCGTCCATTAGTTAACTCATCCTCTCGTCAGTACGATCGGCCTACTGATACTATTGATTAATCTGTTCATCCACCTGTTGTTCATCCTTTCATTAGCTTATTCATCCATCCATCAATCCACAAAAAACACATCTCACCTGTTCCTGTCCCAGTATGAGGACTCCTCCTGGTTTGATGGGATGCCAGGCAGCCAGTCCCTCTCCCCGCCCCTTCAATTTCCCCCCCTGGTACGCTTTCCACACTCCATCCCTCAGGGTCCAGCTGACACAGATGTGTTGCCACTCGTCCTGCGGTAGGGACAGAGGCAGCTGTGCCACCTACAGGTAGGCGAATACAGCATTTCTAGTAAATGACGTGAGGTCCACTGAGTGACGATACAAAACACAGAAATATTGACTTTATTGACTGAATATTGGTCAACAATCAGGTCAGTATGAGGACACACTGCTGGTTTATGTCAGCACAACCACACCATGTGCAAAAACCAAACCTTTCCACTCCTTTCTGCCAGGGGAGCCATAATCGTAAACGCCATAAAAGGTAAGCATTAAAGCAATGCAGTATATCAAGCAGGAGCTGCAAGAAGCCGCCTCTGTGCCATCGCTCCGTAATAATGTGTATCTTTGCTTTGGGCCCCACCACTACAAATGTAACAGAATAAAGCGCAGACATTGGTTTTCTTTAAATCAAAGATTATTTGTTTGGGATGAAAAATATACCCAGATTTATTCAGTAGTAAATCAATGCTCAAACCATATTCCCCCCCCCCCCCCTTTTTTTTTTTACATTTTGTGTTCTGTTCAAAGGCACCGTTTGCTTTAGTTTTAGCTTTTTCCGTAGCACAGGGATTGAATGTTGTTGTTGTTTTGTTTAACCGACAGTGAAATCTACACAATGAGGCTAAGAGCAGGACTGACTCATGTGCACAACCTTGGCACAACCTTGGTTAAAGTGCATGCAGAGAACCTGATGCCAAACCTAATTTAAGCTCTATTACACATCATATTGACTGAAACAGTGAGTATGCTCTGCTGCCATTTGTAATTTCACATATTGTTCCGTCCACATGGCGTGAGAAAATCGACCTGAATGTTTTCATCGCTGAAGCCTAATAAACTAATAATAATTTCTTGGCCAGGCTATTTTGGCTCCCTAATTATGCACGGCACAAAATATTCTTTGTTTTTACCAGAATGAGCCGTTGACTTACACCTATTCAGTTTTATAATTGCTGTTTTCTAGTTGTACAAGTACTGTACATCATACTGGTTGCGAGATCCAAACCTCCATACCTTGTCATTGATGAGCAGCTCCACAGGATTGTGGACTCCCTGTAGCAGCACCAGCTCATTAGGCTGCCCCGGCACTGAATAGGAGAAGGGGGTCCCAATTCCCCCTTCTTTAGCCTTCAGCCATACACAGGCGGTGAACGCGTACATCTCAGTTATCTCTTTTCTCACCAGGCCGTACATGTAGTTGGTTCTCATGGGGAAGGAGAGGACGAAGCCATCAGGGAACGACGGCTCTGTCAGCGCTTGGGAAACACAGATGAAACAGACGAAGAGAAACGGTGAAAGGGCAAGTAGTGAAAGAAAATGAGGAAGAACTGTGCATTAATGGTAAATTAGTGCCAGACCACACACACACACACACACAGAGACATACTGGATGCCTGGCAAGAGCTCAAGTGTTGGAGTTAATGATAAGCCACTCCAACGGTGCAGCTCTTAAGGCAGAGAAAATGTAGAGCATCTAGGAGGTTGGGAGGATGACGGAGAAAGAAAGAAACTAGAGAGGTGCCTTTTCTTTCCTTTTAACCTTCCTCTTTGCACCTCTGTCCTCCCTCCCACTTCTCCTATCAAGCATTTCTCCTTTTTTTTTTTATGTATTTCACCTACGTCGACCGGAGAAACACACAAAAACTTATTTCCAAAGTGCATTGTCCCCAAACGAAAAGCGTGGACTGAAACCAGAACAGGATTTCACCAAATTTTATTTCCATGTCATTTATTTTTACTGTATCATTTTTACATCTCCAAGCCCTATTTGACATTTCACACTCTTCAGCACTCATTAATCATCTTACAGCGTGTGCTCTACTGCTGTGATGACCCAGTTCACCCACAGTGCTCATTAAAAATTCAGTTTAGTTATCTCTCAGCTTGGTGATGCACTTGTGCCTCCCTGTGTGTATCCGATCTTTCATTTATGGAGCCACCACCACCTTTCTCTGCTGACTTTCCCCTTTCTCCCCAGACTCACTGTGTTCTAGCTCGGTGACACGGTGGCTGACGGTGTCAATGCCATGGTTGATCTTCTCATGTTCCCCCTGTGTCTCCTTCCTCATGGCCTGACGCTCCTTTTCCAGCATCTTTATCTTCCTCTCTAGCTCTCCCTCCAGATCCTCCACCCTCCAGGTGCCCTTTCCACGCCCAGTGGAACCCTTAGATGGGGGTTTGGACGCAGCGGAAGCCGGGGAGGCAGGACGGCGTCCCCCTGGGCCGGGCGCTGCAGGTGAGGAGGAAGCACTGCCAGAGGGTGGGGCGGGAGCATTGCCGGCGTTCCCTGCTGGGCTGCCGCCACTTGTGCTCACAGATGTGTCGGTGAGGTTCAAGGCTGCAGGGCCGATCTCTGCCTGTGGGAGGAAAACGTTAAAGCGGGTGTTTGAAACGTGAAAGTTTACAAATTCACAAAGAGAGGTATAGGAAGAGATAATAAAATATGACGTAATGGAGGCATGTGTGGCAGAATGTAGTTTAAATTTCTTTTTTAGTTTTTACATTTCTTTTTTAATAGTGGAGTAATAGTGTTTAGAGGATGAATCCTACCAACTTTGGTGATTCAGAAGAATAAACATGATCTGTTTTCTACATTTTTCACAAACGATGCACCATCTACACTTTTTCTGCCAGTTGTTTCACTACTCACTACTTTGGTTGATGACTTGTTTGTCTATTTTATTATGTGTGATGACTGACTCAATAAACTATACTGCAGAGCTTCCTATGAATATGATTCTTGGGAACGTTGCTATGAACTGCGTTTCCTCTGTGCTTACTAAACATGCACTTCCTTTCTTTCCTAAGGTAACATGAACAGCAAATGTTCCCACACACATACATCTTGAGCTCTGCTTTCCTGTGTGTGTGTGTGTGTGTGTGGATCAGGTGACCAATACCAGTGATTATACTGATTAACTGTCTGTTAGAAAGATTATGATTATCCTGATTATTGATCCATTCAGTCTTTGCAAGATGGTCCACATGGTGAAGCCAGAACATTAAAGTCTTTTTGAAACAACTCATTTAATGAAAGCAAAATGCAATACTACTATATATACTACTGCAGTAGTAGCATAAAGAGAAGCATGTTATGATTCACAACATTCACAACAGCCGTAATGATGCAGGAAGAGGAGTGAAATAATAAAGTAGCACCATGGTAAGAGGTTTTGTAGTAGTACCGAGTGGCAGTGTTAGTATTCATAGAAGAACTGGAAAAAAGAAGATGTTAGTGAGGCAGCAGTAAAAAGAGACCATGCAGCTGCGAGGGAGATATATTATATCTAGAGAGTTGCTGAGGCAGGACAGAATCTGGACGTCCAGGATATAAATTCACACGGACAGAGACAACACAGTAAAAGACTGAGCTTGGATAGGAGTGGCAGTGTTGCAGCAGTAGATGTGTGTGTGTGTGTGTGTGTGTGTGTGTGTGCTTGTGTGTTTTATGCACACACTCAGAGGCTGAGAACCTGACTCTAACCCCCGCACCACCACCACCACCCTCTTTCCTGTCCAGCCAGCTTCATTTTTTATTTATGTCCCTTTCCTGCTGTTCGATGGGGAGGTAGAGCGTAAGCATCAGACATGATGGTTGGGTGTGTGTGTGTGTGTGTGTGTGTGTGTGTGTGTGTGTATGGGGTTTGTGTGTAAGATTTCCCATGGGATCATGGGGAGCCTGTGTAAGACACGAGTTCTTATGTCACGAGTCAGAGGAGGATGAGGTGAAGATAAAAGAGGGAAAGGGGGATGAAGATAGGGAGGATCAGGGCACCAAAGGTGACGCACAGACACGACAGCACAGGTCTCTGAAATGTGAGCTGTGGAACTAATTTTGACATATTAGAAATGATTTAGTTAAGGGGGGTTTGATATCACTCTCGGGCAACCGGCTGCAGAATGGGCGGCTCGTTTTATCACCGTGGCTCCACTGGCTCATTTGTCATCACTCCAAAGCTCCTGCTGTCAAACTGGGGGGGGAACAGCACGAACAACAGGTTTTTGCCAAAGTTTGTACCTTTCTGTCAGCTCACCTCGAGTTTCTCAATGCGGTCCTTCAGGTCCATAATGGCCCGGGCCAGCTCCTCCACAGCACGGGCCGTCTGCAGCTGCGCCGCGGTGGACGAGCTCACATCATCCCCGGCCATGACGCGGCGGTTGCCGCTCCACACCCCGATGCTCCGCTCGGGGACGCTCCTTTCGTCCTCCAAGCCGCTTTCACACTCACTCAGCTTCCCGGTTAGCTCCCGGATAGTCCTCTGGTCCATGAGGATCTGGTCGTTCTGCTGCAGGACCGTCTGCTGAAGCTCTTCCGCCGTGGTCCGGAGATACGTCCAGTCCTCATCGGCGCCTCCGTACAGCGGCTCATCGGCCTGCTGCTGTTGCTGCTGCTGCTCCCGCCGCTGCCTCAGGTCTTTAGTCTTGCATTCTCCCACCGGTACAGGTGTGCAGATCAACCGGCTGAAGCTGAACTGTTTCGCAGACCCTCCGCCGGTCTCTTCTCCGAGGTTGAGCTCGTTTAGAGTAGGAACCTCCAGCCCGATGCCACCACCGAGCGCGTTCCCCCCATGGTAGGACTCGGCACCGTGCAGAGCACCCAGCGGGCCGGCGTGCGCCACCGAACCGGGCTCCAGAGGCTGGAGCAGCGTCTCAGGTGTCAGGGTGCCGTTATCGCTGAGAGGCGCGGCACGATTCCGAGGATAAACACTGGCTACGATGCAGATAACCGCCCCGAGGAAGGCCAGAGTGCCCGCTCCCACAAGTACCACCACAAACTTCATTATGGCTGCGGAGATCGATCCAGAACGTTACGGTTCACACAAAAAGGCACAATAGTAAACAGTAAATGCACCAGTAAGCGCGGAGCAACATTAACCAGCGTCTAGTTAGTCGATTCTGATATTTCTAATTAACGAGCTGTTTCTGTGAAAAAATGTAGCACTTACGGGGAGAAGACGTTTGCTAGAGGCGCTGCTGTCTCTCTCCTGCCTCCCTGTGTGACGGCACCGCGCTGTCTGGACCAGAAATGCTGCCTCCCCGTCTCCGTGTTGCTAAGCTGCTCTCCTCCATGCGTTGCCATGGGGACCGGGAGATGGAGGAGGAGGAGCGAGGCTGTGGGCATGCGTCGGTCAGAGCAGACGTGAGCCTCCAGCAGCAGCATGAACAAATAAAGGCGCCGGTGGATCAATGCGCGCGCGTGCGCGTGCGTATATGTGCGTATACTTTTACAGCCAGGCAGTTTTATACGATAGCAGTGAGGACATTTAGGCCAGTCTGGACCTGTGAAGGCCGTTTGGGGGTAAAACATGGTTTTTGTGTAAAGAATAAAATTACGTGCAGGCAGAAGTGGCAGAGATACACAAAATCTGTTCTCACGCAGGGACTGTAAAAAGTATTTCACTAAAAGTAGAACTACCGTATAGCGTTATCTCAGTTACTATTAAAAAAAAACACGGTTGAGCTTGATGTCACTAATTATATGAAGAGGACAAATGTTTGACATGTTTCTCACAGAAAACATCACTTCAGAATTTAGGCCCTAACAAATAAGTACTAGCAATAAAAAGGCCCATGAATAGCACATACATGTTACAGTGAAACTCTTTCTCTGCATTTAACGCGTCCCCCTGGGAGGAGCAGTGGGCGGTGGGCAGCCACAGGAGGCACCAGGGGCTGGGATTTAATCCTGCAGGCTTCTACATCCCATCCTGATGCTCTACCCACTGAGCCACCAGGTCAACTATGCAGTCGGTAAATTCACCATGTGCCTTCACACATAATGAGACACAATCGGTTTCTTTTATTACGAGTCCCGTAACTACAACTGATCACATCCCCCCCGGTTTAAGCATCGCTGCACTGGCTGCCTCCATCTTAGAGTTCATTTTAAAATTCTTTTATTTATTTTTGAAGTCCTTAAATGGCCTTGCTCCGCTCACCACCTTTGCAAGTCAGACAGGCCTCCTCACTGTCTATTTTTAAATCAAAGCTGAAAACTTACGTTTTCTACCTGACCCAGGTTAAAAAGAATAAAATACAAGCCAACTTTATTTATAATGTATATACTTCATAAATAAAGTTGGCTTGGCTGGATTTGGCCTAAATTGTTGAGTATAAGTAAAAATAACATAAAATGGAGGAAGATTAAAAAGTCTCTTAAAATCATACATTGGTGAAGTTGCTCTTTAATTGTATCAGTGTTGCTTAAGATCACTACACAAATCTAACGCAATAATAAAAAGCAAATGATAATCTCTGCGTGTATTTACAGAAGGGATAATGACTCAAGTCACAGCCAATTTCCACAGAGGGGAAGAGAGGAGATTCTGCAGAAAAGAAGAAGAGAAAACAACTTGTGTTTGAGGACTTGGATCTTTCTCCAAGTTGTTGGACTGAGTGGGAGGAAGAATGTGTTTTCCTCAAGAGGCAGTGCCGACTAAAACTCGACACTGACGCCAACAGAAGTGATCCGACTCTGACACAGGCGTCCTCCGTGGTGCCGTTCGACAAACAGACGAACTCGCTCAACAGCTTTTCTTCACAGCCGATTAAGGAAAAATCTAGCTTTAGACACCAATCTGTGATTCTCCATTAATTCCGGGAGTTTACTTGTCACGTGATGCCAAACGCACTTTGTATTGACCCAATCTCAAATAAATAATTCTACCAAAACATCACGGTGGCCAACTTTTTGCCAGAGCTAAAGTTACGGGATTACAGAAGTCATTGGGACAAGTTATCAGGAAACCATGAAAGGTCCTTCCAATCCGGGGCCCATCCATCAGTTGGTTACGGAACCAATTTCTTAACCTGCTGCTTGTGTTTATGTAGGTGAAAAGATGTGTCATCAGGGAACCGTGCAAATTCAAACTCAGAGATATTTCAAAGTGAAACCAACAACTGCCATCCCTGCAGACACGCTTGGAAAAAAGGGTACAGTCTTGTGTCTTTATTGTCTGCTGAGACGCCAGCCGGCGTCTCTGCGTCTTCTGTGATTCCTTTATCATTGTGCGGCTGCTTTATATTTCAGCGCAAGTCTAAAAGGAAGCTGACGCTCTTTGCTTCTGAAGCACCGTCTCCGCTTTCTTTTTCTTCGCATAACCTTGTGAAATAAAACTTTAATTTCAGCATGAAGCATCTATACGCATTGAGAGAGCTATATTTGCACAAGTGAGGGGCTAAAAATCATCTTAATCTGTCTTTTGCCTCAGGTATTGTATTTCTCCTGCAACGACGTTACAGTGCAAGGCTCTAATGATGGATGTCCTACCAGTGTTGGTGAGCGAATTCACTCTGTGCTTTTGATTTTAGACCCCCTCCGTTCTCATTTATCGTTCTAAAGCGCTCAACAGTGAACATAAAATCAGATTAAAGCTCTAAATCACAGAATCCACAAAAGTTATATATGTTTTTCATAGCTACGTGAACATTCTACACACAACCACTGGTAACGTTCAGAGGATTTGGCTTGAAATTAGGCGTAAACATCCACCAGAGTCAGGATCAAACACCAGGCTTCAGTGCAGTGACCAGACTGTGGATTAATCCCCAAATATGGCTGCACACAATACCAACACACACACACACACACACACACACACACACAGACACACACAGAAAGAGATGTGGGCCATGCATATCCAACCACGATGACTACTTTTGTTTTTTCTAGCTCATAAGGTTCGAAGGTATCTGGCCAGGAGGGGAAAAACAGGAACTGAGGTTGCATAGGAAATGCAGAAAAGAAACCAGATCATCACCTCTATCTGTCAATCTTACTCAACTTTTTTTTTTTTTTTCACATCAATTACAGCAGCCTGAACAGCCACGCAAATAAATAAAACTCAACCCGTGGAAAGAAAAATCAGGCTGTTTGAACCTGATGAATGCATTCATCACAACATAGAAATAGTCAGAGATGAATACCCAGGAGCTGCGACCTTAATATCACCCCAGCCTTCACAATCCTTTCAAAAACATCAGGCTGTTCTGCTCCGTGAATTTAATCTCACCAAAGTGGCTCAACAGTGCCTCTCTGTGGGGCATCTGGAAACAGATGATTACCGTCATCGCCAGAGAAATTCGAATGTGTATTGGACGATTGCTTGTTTTTCCCTCTCTGCATAAAGTGTGCACCGCTTTGAATGTTTGCTGTGCGTTTATATAGATGGTTAGATAGATATTGTTACAAAAGACAAAATAAAATCACCTTAAACTGAATTTTTATATCAAGACCATCAAATTACCATGAAGTGGGAAATAGGTTACTTGGAATAATCGGCCTACAGCGAGTTATACTGCAGCCTGATGCTGCAATTTCCCTCAGCTGACGGGAGGATTTTAGTGTCTCTAATTGTTCTGTTCATCATTGTCATTTGCAATTTTAAGAGTTGTGCTACGTGTCCAGCACCGAACGGCAGACAACGTTAGTGTCTGTCTAGTTGAGTGGAAGATTCAGTGCCCGTCATTCAGAGAAGTCAGTGGAAACTGAAGCAAAGGTGGGAGGAGACTAAAGATGTGGCCAAACATTTCATATACATCTTTACACATCTGTGCACCGACAACCTGTTTCCTTGTCGTAATCGTGCTGAACTCTGCTGGGAGTTTGTTCCTTACAAATATGAAAGGCAGGTCTTGAACATTTTTCTCTCCCAATTCAAACCTCGCTGCTTAGGAACATGACATTGAATCCTGCCAAATTTCGTTATTTCACTTCAAAGCTGAGTAATCGTGTACTTTCAAACTTTTTTGTTTTCTGTGCAAATTAACTTATTTAAAAAAAAATGTAAATAGGTTTTCATTTTTACAGCTGTTAATTCAGTTATCATGCCAACTGTTAAACCCCTTAAACATCAGCAAAAGCAAACTGGCTTTTAATGAGCTTTTAATTAAAAGCCTGGTACAAGAAACACACAGAAAGCAACAACGGTAACAGGTAACATGACACTGAATACATAATCTGTACAATAAGGGTTTGCAAAACATGCTTCAGAAGTTCAGATACATTACAATGTCATCATTATCCTCCACCTCCTCGTCATTACCAACAATACAATGTACGTAATTCATACTAGCATAAAACCAGACAAAACTGCAGTCTTGACACATAAAAATCGGAGTTTGCATTTTAATCAAACTCATATTAGACTAATAAAAAAAAATTGAATTCAAATAAACAGCAACACATTAACATTATTATGCATATTTCCAAAAAAAAAAAGTATTAAAGTACAGTACAAAGGAAAAAAGGCTTAAAAGCACAATTTTCAATTCATTAAGCATCTTTATCCATACATTTGAACAAGGATCCTTCTTCCTCCCCCCCCCCAAATAGCACAATTCAAACAAGAATTAAAAGCAACAAACAAACACTTCGAATAATAAAAATCAAATAATAAAATCAAGAGCCCTAATTTGGTTGAAAGATAGGCCACTAAGTTGAGTTGTGCTACCCCATATGAGAAAGAAAAAAATAAGAAAAGACATTGCTATCCACTGCTGGAAACATCACCTAGCAGCCTAATACCTTACACATCTATCAACTGCAAGAGTCACTTCTATCCACCACTTAAAGATATTAAAAGATACAGTAGATGAAAAAAAAAAAAAAATCTATTCCAAATCATGATATATCCATTTAAAGAATACTTCAGTTCATTGTATTTTGGGAAAATATGGAAAATTCGGTTTGTGTTTACATTTTTCTCCCCCCCCCCAAAGTAATTTCAATTTACGCTACCATTTCATTATAGTAACTCACTTTTTCTTCCTATAATGGATGTGTCATTTTGGAATAAATCCTTTCGCTTGTAACCTATGAGAGTATTGAAACAGTATTGACAGCTAGAACGATCCAATACGTGACAAAAGAGGAGGCGACGTCTTCCTCGTCAGTGTTTAACAAAGACCGGCAGGACGCTGCGCTTTCAACTTTTGGAAGAGAAGACAACGGAAGCTGTTACCAGATCTTACAGTTTGTGATCATGTGATCCATAAAGTTACCACGCTAACATAATGGTTTATTTCAGGAAGTTTTTTTTTTTGTTGTTGTTGTTGTTTTAAATACGTTCAGTGCGAGAGGAGCAGCGTGAGACGAGGTAAACGTCACCTGGAGTGCAGCTGGGGTTGAGCGGAGCAGCTATAAGGCAACACATGCGGAACATTTTTGATTTATTTTTTTTATATTGTAACACACAGCTACACCAGAGTTAGGGCCAAGGTCTGAGAGGGTCTAGAAAGAGAGTCTGTGTATAAAGGGCGGCCTTTCATTTGAAGTACTTTGGATGCATTTGAAGTTAAAATGCAGGGTCCAAAACTTTGATCATTTTCAAGCTTTCAGACATTTAGCTGGAAACAACCTGCAGCGAAGAAGCTTGGCAGAGGTTCACAGTCAAGAAGATGCGGGGGGACGGAACCAATCTTCTGACATGAAGGTTTCTCCTAACCCCCAAACTACCGGACACGCTGACTGTAAACTGAAGCCACCAATACGCATGGCATTTGATGCATTTGGAGAAAATACCCACGCAAACGTTCTTTTTAAATCAGAAAGGTGGACTTGCGTCATTGCAAGCTGAGAAACAAAATACTTGCTCGACTGGAAACTAAGGTTTGATCAATTGTAACCTAGTCAACTGGCTGGAGAAGCACGTGCTAGATGAATTTCTCCACCACAGAGAAAGCACTACGTAGCAACAAGAGCTTTTCATTCGACCCACTGGCACAGTACACCAATGCAGCCTTGGATCCACATCCCCATGGTTCCAATACACCTTCTTTATGATGTAAACCAGGGCAGAAGAAATTCAACCGTCTTGTTGCTGCTACCCTTTATGTACACAGATGTGAGACCACAAAATGTTAATTTGTAGTATTTCAGTAACAGCAAAACAACTGTCAGCACCACCAACTGGGCAACATAAGCATTAGAAGATACACTCAAACCTGGAATATAATTGATATAAACACTTTCCGGCATCACTCATCCGTCTGATGTTTCTATTCTCATCCAAGTTGGGTGAGTAGTAAAATGTTCCGACGTGAAGAAACGAAGTGCAGTTGCCGTGACTCAACTTCCAGACGGAGATGGAAAGTACTGCAGTGCGAGGATTTCTACACATTTCCCCCCAGATTTTTAAACTTGCACCAAGTAAACCATTTCCAGCACCTAGCCTAGAATCCAACTAGGAAACAAGTTGACAGAATAAAAAAAAAATAAAACTTTGCACTACAACTCCTGGCACAGTTTGGACCTGGTCTGGTCTTTCTAGCCCTATAGGTCGCCGGACAACAAACCACACTACATGGACGACTTCTACTCAAACTAGCATTTTGAGAACATAGAAATAAACCACTGTTTGCAAAAAGGCCAGCAACATCTAAAGGATCAAACACAGTTGAAACGATTTCTCTACCTGCCAAAACAGAAGGTAAAACAGACAAACTTACCAGTCACTATTGATTTTTACAGGCCAGAACTGCCAGAAGACATGTTCAACAGACTCCCACCAACTGGTCCAATACCTCACAGGTTCAACAAACTTCTTAGCTGCAATCGGTTCGAGGCCTTACACCAAACTGGGTTCAGCTCCTGGACCTCTTAGACCTTGACAAGTTGGAAAGCTGTATGGTGCAAAATCTGGCATACAGAGAAAACAATTCACAACTGTAGGCCAGTTTAGAGTCTTGGTGGACATTACATAGTTGAAGAAGGTGGTGGGTTTGAGAGAAAACAAGGCAAGCAGGGAAAGACGGCAAGGACAGCAATAACTTAAAAAATATTGTTTTTTGTATATTACTTTGCAGCTTTTTAAGGTTGTGCGTGCATATAGATACTTACTCATACTGTATGTATATGCATGTGCGTTCTAGAGAGCAAGAGGAAAAGGCCTTGAGAAATTGTTTAACTACACAGAATAGGTCTTTTTTTTTTCTTTTTTAAACATAGTCAAGTGCATTGCATTTACCTCGCTGTATTGATGCAATATATCAGAGTCCAACTGTGTTAAGTGCAAAAACACATCACCTCATTTATTGTTAACAAGCTGGACTTCCAATGAGACTAAGGGGGCAGGAAATTGGCATAACGGAGCTGAACGTTGTGGATAACAGCCTTCACAGCAGCGCATGCATCCAAATAATACTTGTTTCTTTCACTCGCAACAGTTTGCTGGCTACACGGGTCAGCAACTACATGAGCCCGACCTGAAAGGTTTTGGAAGTTGTGGCCGATCTGTGTAAACGCTCACTCCACGCACCGGCTTGGCGAGGGTTTCTCTTTTCGACGAGCGGCGTTACACCAAAGAAGAAGAAGAAGAAGAAGAACTGTGCGTGTCTGCAGCAAGTGAAAGAAGACCATACAATTTCTATCCAAGTCTGCTTCAGTGCCATCAGTGCTGTGCAAGTGGACAAAATATGGCAAGTTAAGAAATAAGAAGGGCGTATTAGCTGCTCCTTTTTGAAATCGTCGACTTAAAATTTTTTCTTTTTTTACAAAAATATGCAATTTTACTACTAAGTGGCTGGGCGGTGGTAAGTTACATAACATTTTGTTACATAACATTACACAAATATGGACACACATTCAAGGAAAAGGTAGGAGGGGGATGAAGTGGCAACACTGGCATTATATATATATTTTTTAAATCAATGGCAATCGACTTCATAACATCTGATCTCCTATGGCTTGGCTGGGGAGGGATCTTCGGTGGTAATGGCAGGAGCAGGGGAGGAAGCCTTCTCTGGACTAGCGGACGGCGAAGAAGGGCACGAAGCAGGGGAGGGAAACTCTTTTATGGTGACAGTGACAAGGTTGGTGGTGACGTCAGTGACTACCACATCCTTGCAGCTTGGCGCCATTTCAGGGTGCCAGTCAGGGTCTCCTTCGGCAGGTATCCTTTTGGGTTCGGTGGGAGCAGAGCCCTGGTCTCCAGGGGTGACGGAGGGAAGCGTGGTGGTCAATGGGCGTTTAGCTTTGCGTCGGCAAAGATTTTTCCTGCCTCCCTCTGCAGACACTGTTCGTCCCACAGAACCCTCCTCCTCTTCGTCTTCCAAAGAAGAAGAGGGTGAAGAGGGGAGGAACGGAGATGCTGACCCTGCAGGGTTTGTATCAGAGGATGGGGTAGAAGCAGATGGCTTTGTGCTCAGACTCTTCCGGGTCTCGGTGTGAAGTTTACTGGACTTGGAAACCCCGCTGGAAGGTAACGTTCCAGTTGCAGTCTGTGACTGTGCAGCTGACGTGGTGGAACGAGACTTTCCTTCAGAGCCACTGGAGCTGGAAGGAGAAGGAGGTGACTGGTACTGAGAGGAGCTGTGGCTGCGGTCTCTTGCACCTGTGCTGGAGCGCGATCCTGGGTGTGAGTGGAAAGGCACAGCGCCTGCACACTGCAGCCCAAACGGCTTCCCATACATTGGAAACCCCAGCATCTTCAGAGGCGGCTGGAACGGTCTATAGGGAGCCTCCCCCTTTTTTCCAATGATGCGATTGCGGGAGGGTATGTTTTGACGTCCTGCTGATATATTCCTAGAACCTCCAGCTGTGCCACCCCTTCCTGACTTGTCAATGACCTTCAGGTTGAGGATGATTCGACCTCTCTTTACCTCCCGGGGTTTGACTCTACGGTTGAGAATGCGGACAGTTTCAGAAAAGGGGGAGACATGCATGCGGGACGGGAAGCCACCAGGGTTGGAGAAAGTTGGCGCCATGGGGTCTGAGCGAGGCAGGGGCCGCCTGGACATGCGGTGGCAGCGGTGAATGTCTTTCTTTAGCTTGTGAGTGGCAGCTAGAGAGTTGAGCTTAGGAGAAGGGGGCACTGTCGGGGAGGACAAAGATGGTAAATGATGAGGCGAGGCAGAGGATGAAGGAGTTGCTCGGTCAGAAGTGGACGAAGAGGAGCGTGGTGTGTTTTGGCGAGAGCTTGAGGCACGGCTGCTGGTTTCTCCTTTGTGAGCACGGGCCTGAAAGAAACACGGCTTTTAAGAAACTATTTTCTGTAGCGGAATACGTTTTTTTGGTGTATTACTATCATGTTAAATAGCCAAATACTTCTAAAATTCACAACTTACTCAAGTGCATGTAAACTCTGTCTCACGGTTAAGGAACAACACGCCCCCACCAACCCCACCCCTCACGCTATTTTAAATGCGGTTTCAGTAAAGCTATCATTTCTCTGACTGCACTGTGCCTACTGTAAGCTGATGTGTAAAAGTGAGAGTGAAAAAATGAAAATGACATGCAACCTCGCTCTTTTGTCACACGGTGACAAGAATTAAACTCAACTTCAAAGTAAGGAAGCCTGCTTCAGATGAGTTGACCTTCTTTATACTTCAACACTAGAAACCACAAAAATAAATTCCCATTTTCCTGTGGGGTGTTGCTATTTGGTCGTAGATGTGCATTTTAAAAAGGGAGTTTAGTTGAATTTGGTCATGTTTCAAATGATGTGGAGATTTTTTTTTTTTTGACATTGAAAAGCACAGAATCCATGCAGATATACAAACACGGAAAAACAATTGTACCTTAATGACAAAGTTTTTGGGTTTTGGTCCTCTTTTCTTCGGCCCATGCAACTCCCTGTCCCGTTCCCTAAAATAGGAAAATGACAATGAAAACACAGATGGCTAAAGACAGGCTATACAGAGAATGAGATAATAATGTGAGCAAATAAAACCGAAGTAGGAGGCCGTGATGAAAGCTGCGGGTGTGCGAAAGTAGAGCAGAGAGCACAGGCACTAGATACAGACACACCCAGATTCGCATGTTCACTTCAGTTTCCAATCGATGTGTCATTTGAGTTTTCTGAGTTTAATAGGGTCAGTTTCAGTTTCCTGTCCAATTTCGTTTGCTGTAAACATGTCTTCTCTGTGAACAGCACAAGGCTTTCAAGTGGCTTGGCAGCAGACACAAAGAACTTCAGCTCAGATGGACTTCTTATAATCACAAGAGGAGGAGGAATGTAAAAACATTAAGGATGTCGAGGAGCAGCACCAAGCACGACCGCTTACAGTAGAAAAGGGTTTACAATGTGTAACAGAAGTCCGGGGGCCAAAATCCTGCACATGGCAGATACAGATAAACTCTAAGTACATTTACAGCGATATAGGAGGTTTACAGTATAATACACATAGAGTTGTAGTCATCGTTTACTCCTTTTACCCACTTTTGCTCAAAGCCCAGTATCAGCCTGTCATCCAGAATATTCTCCTCTGGCTCCCAAGTGCTGTGCCTGAACAAAGATGATCAACATGAAGAAAACATTTAACCAAATTACATTGAATCCACGTTTTGCCATGTTTAAAAAAAAAAAAAGAAAAAAAGAATTGTGATATTTACATTGAAGTTGCTATGAAGGTAACACTTACTTCATTGCCCATCCTTTCCATTTTACCAGATATTCAATTCTTCCCTGCATGGAAAAGACAGATGGCGGATTACGAAAAAACGGCTAGCGTACGATTACAGGGACAAGAGATTTGGAATAAAATCCCATAAATCTGGAACACATTTGCAGCAGCGTTCTTTCCACTGTTCGGTCTTAATTTGCATCGAAACTTTAGAGTTGGTGGGATTTCGGTGCGTCACTTACACATAATGCAAAAGAAAACCCTGCACGACAATTTACACTATGATCAGGTTCTACAGTCATCTGGAGAAGATCTATCGAAACGCAATTGTGATTAATTCAAGAAATCACATTTCTTGTAGCTGGGGATTTCGGCCAGGTTGAGTTGGAATCCATCAAAGTGTTGGCTGACTCTGGGTCTTAGACATAATGCCAATGAATATACTATCACAAACTTCACATGTGAGGAGCTTAAACGGCTAAACACTACATATCTGCATTCTCAGGAAAGTCAACTGACCTTCAACAAAATTTTTATGAAATGCAAATCTTAGACATAAAGACAGTAGAGGTTCTTGGATTAGAGTAACATCTCAACAGAAGGAGTGAGATTCTGAAGCGGCAATCCAGGAGTAACTGGTGTACACGGACTTAGTTTTTTTTTTTTTTAATGTTCAAGCAACAATGTATTGATCAGTCACTGACAAACACTTCCTTCGTCTGATGCCGCCGAAAGACACATTTCTCGACAGTAGATCAGAGGAAGGACTACTGTTTTGGGAGCCCTCTTCCACAGCCCGCAGAAGAAGCAACGGACTTTTACACGGGTGCAACATGCAGCTCCTCCACACTGTGTGACCGCACAGCTTTAGCTACCATTAGCTGGCAAATAATACAGGCCCCTCCATTTCATAGCACAGCCCACAGCCCGTCGGGTGCCTTTTCTTTTGCAGCTAGCCCCTTCTTTGTGTCGCCGTTTTGTTGCCCTGCTAATCCCTGAATAAACGAGGCGGTGACTGATAGCCTTGGTAGTTAGCTTCTAATTAGCTGTGGCTAGCGGAGTAAAGGCATCCGCGAGCCACAAGGCCTCCATAGCATTGCATAGGCGCAAGAAGACAGCCCCCAGCCTATGGACTGGGGTAGTGCCGTTGCAGACCGCGGCCAACATCTGCAGCCAGTCAAAACATGCGGTGGAGCTCACCTTGCGAACGCGGCGTTTCAGTATGGCTTCCGCGGCGAAAACACGATCTCCCACCGCCGACAGCTCCATCTTCCGTGGCCGAACGAAGCTACCTGTCTCTGTTTGTCTCTCTCCAGACGATAAGCTCCGGTGGGCCGGCCACAGCCAAACTCACACTCACACACACACAGACACAGACACACAAACACGCACTCCACTACGGCAGCGGCGCGGACAGCCTGCTCTCTGTCACGTGGCCGGGGGTCAGCCCCTCTGGTCGCCCTGGCAACCGTGAAGACACCCACGAGGATGCGAAGAACCGCGCGCTGCCTCGAGCTCTCATCATCGCTGTATGATGACAGGCGGCGTCATGATAACTCCTCCCTAAGACTCAGCACGAGTTTCCAGCACGGATCCCTTTAATGGGCCATCACAAGTCTCACAGAAGAGACCGTTTGACGCGAGTCAGAAAAACTACATTTATTAGATTAGATACAGCTTTATTGTCATTACACATGTACAAGGCAAAGATGCAATTTTGCATCTTAATAGCACTTTTCCTGCGCAGTGACACTAGTTGCCTTTTTTTTGAAAAAGTTGTGGATAGTACTTTAGTAGCTTTTGCCATTACCTAGAATTATCTGCTATCTAGTGTTGGGCTTGTTACTCAAAAAATGTAATAGATTACTCAGATCTTGTTAGTTTCTCAAAATTGATATTATTACTCAATATTAATATTACTGTAGCTTAGTTGGTAAAGGCAGTCGTCCACAGACCACAGGGTCAGTGGTTCGATCCTTGCTATATGTCCAAGTTTATCTGGACAGGACACTGAACCCCTAACAGCCCATTACCATCCCCAGCTGTGCAGTGCTGGTCCGAGCCCGGCAGAAATTGAGGAGGGTTGCGTCAGGAAGGGGATCCGGCGTAAAAACTGTGCCAAATCAACTTGGGGACAATGATCCGCTGTGGGCGACCCTGAACTCACGGGATAAGCCGAAAGGACAAAAAAAAAATAATATATATATATATATCAATAATAGTATCACTTCCGATCAAGAGTCATTTGTTGAATTACTTTTATGTTACTTTTCCAAAGGTTTAGGGTCTGAAAGAACTGAACGAGTGTCAATAGTGGAACTGTGTAACGTAACATATGCAGCCAAAGTCTTTTTTCTTTCTTTCTTTCTTCTTCTTCTGTCAAAATCCAGGTTATGTTGTTTAGCCATAGGCTATGTTTCAGAGGTTGTGTGTTTTTTTGTTTTTTTCACAATGGAACACACAATTTACACGTTACAATAATGTTCTTATCACCATACATCCAAATAAAATCAAAGTAAGAATATTTCCAGCTGCTGAATGCAGGCACTTCGACCTTTCAGCCAGTTTACTGTTTATGTTGCTGCTCACATTGAAGTGTGCAAGGAGCGACAATTACAAATATTAAAATGATGAATTTCAAGTTAATCTTAGCCTTAGCTGACAGCAATGAGTTGCATTTGAAGGAACTAACTGTAGTAATATATTATGGTCCACCAATGCTGTTTTCAAGATGCTTGAACCCCCCCCCCCCCCCCCAAAAAAATGCAGAAGAACAGCTTGGTGATGCAAAATGTGCTAAACTCACAAACATGTTTGCTGCAGCACCAGTTGTGAAGTAACACCACCATCACCTAATGTGCAAGAGGTGCAAGGCATGCATGAGCGGCTTGAGCGGAGGGATGAGGCTGAAGGAAACAAAATGTAAGTAGACGAGCTTTCGTCATACTACCTGACTACCACTTTGACACCTAGATAGCAGGAAACAAGCATTTGATACTAGCTGTATCAGCTAACTATATTTACCGAGTGTGTTATGCGTATAGGTCATTGTTGTTGTTTGTATAATACAGTTGTTACAGAAGAAATACTCTGTCTGTTCATAAATTGTACTGAAGGCTACTGGAGCCACACTGTGTGTACCAAAAGGTGGCTCGTTTACATTCAAATATAAGTGTAATTAAACAAATATTTTTTTAATTTTCATTTCGTGCCATTGCTACTTCAATATAATGAACCGAATCTAGACAATTTAATACGTTCCCTCTCCCATCTGAAAAAATGACTGTCAACAATTGCATCTATATAATGTTTTTAAACTTTAGGATCATCACAACAATGTGAAAGCTGAGCACATTTCAGTGTCCTCTTGCCTTTTGAAAAAGATCAATCTATTGGAGCATAGAAGAAGCACAGACTAAGAAAACCTTTTAGAGGCCGCACTTAGAGGCCCAATCCATCCATAATCCACAGATAGAGAAAATAGGAAGCATCATAAATAGGACGTTCTGTAACACAAAAAAATGGATTGAATGGTTTCAATAAAATAATGTAAAATCATATTCCAAAATGGGTTATTATATTTCTCTGGTGTTAGGGAAATTTATTATCACCAGCAAAGCCTGTAATATACTATTCGTCAAATATCCCCCCCTCCCCCCCAAATAAAAAAAAAAAAGTAGCCTGCAATCTTCATATGATTGTAGGTATTTCCATCACAAATCATACTCACTCTCGAAAGGGGATTTAATGTCTTTTTAATGAGCTCAGCTTGTCTGACATGGGGGGATGTTAATGAGCAGGCTTCCAGTTTTAATCGTTTACTAATGCTAATATTGTCAAATGTTTACATAACTGATACGAAGTTGCGGGGCCTTTGTGCACTTGGTTTCACTTCCCTTTCAGTACAAACCCGGTATTAGATGTCCCTCCTCGTTGAACTAGCAGTCCGTAGAACCCTGAGCTCTGATTGGAGGAGCTCACATCAATCGTGATACGCAGCACGTTCGGTTGCAGTGTCGCGCTTGTTGATGTCGACGTCAGAAGTCAACCGGCTCAAAGAGGACTGATACGCAGGTAAGCGTGTGGCGCCGCTGGCCGTGTGCTGTTCTGTTCGATAAGGCGATTAGCTTACATTGGACGGGTAGCGGACGGCGGTTTAGCTGCCCGCGGTTTAGATGATGCTTGCAAAACGCGAACTACGACGTCGCCTCTCTGTTCCGAGTTGCTAGTTTGTAGTTTTTGGTATCACGTCAGGTGGATTCAGAGTAACTAACTAGAAAGCCGCTCACAGCATGAACCGAGCCACTTGTTTGTCGTTTCATTGCGGAGCATCCTCATTAATAGTTGGTTGTCAGAGTGGCTAAAGGTCATGGAGTGTTGGAGTAGGGGCAGCGTTGACAGGTAACCCGTTATCCATTGAGGTTCTGTAGTATAATTAGCTTAACCTCACAGGATATTGTTTTTCAAGTGAAGGCTGGTTAGTTCACTTAGCCATCCACAACTTAGACACCGCCAAGAGCCATTTTGTGAGATATCTGTGCTACTACACCTCTGCAAAGAATAGAACTAATGATTAATTAATGTTCTGTCAATCAACCTACAGGCTGTCATAACCCACATTAAGTTGCCAAACACATTTCTGATTATGCGTTCAAAATCCTGGTTCTCTGTTTTCTCTTAGGTGACAATGGAGTTCTTTGGCCGACTTTATGACACTGTAACCTCTGTCTCAAACTCTGTGTCAAACCTTTTCACCAACCCCTACCGTGTCCGGGATGTTCAGCTCTCTGACTACCGTGGAGGGGGCAAAGTGAGAGAAGAGGGGCGTTTGTGTCTGTACAAAAACCCCCAGTCATGGGACTGTTTGCTAATGTGCCCCGAGACACCGACCATGGCTCTGAGGTGAGTATTGATCTCTGTGTTGGGGCGATATGGGTCATTTGTCTGCGACCCGGGGACCCCTCTGCAGTTTTGATCTACAAGTCTACTTTCACCTTCTGGAATCCTATTGATTTAGTTTCCCTTTTGACCTACACAAGCATTACCCAACAAAGCAGCTTAACAACACAAGAATCCTTTTGTTCAATTGGTCAATGTTGAGATTTGTCCGCATATCATATCATATATATCTCAAAAGAAGCCTTAGTCATGGAGCTAAGAGAGTTTAACTATTTGGCAGAACTGAAACCGACAGTGTAACCTGCCAAAGGGTATTGTTTTTGTTGTAAGGGTGGAGCTTGGCTCTTATACAAGTAGTATTATCCCTGCAGCAATGGATGACGAAGATAAGACACCACTATATTCATGAACTATTTTTCTCTTTAAAAGGCATTTGCATTTAGATGTTGAGCACTTTATCCAGATTGTTTGACAAGCGAGGTACAAAGCAAAGAATTGGTTCACAAAACAAGTTACTAAACAAGTGTGTCAGTTTAATTTTGACATGATTGCCAGGAAACAATATGGATTTTTTCTTTTTAAGTGAGTAATGGGCGACGAGGGTGTCAGAGCTTTGAACCTGAAGCTGGTCCTAAGATATGAAAATGAGTGTGTCGTGTCCTTTTTTGCCTGATCAAACAATGAAATTGCACTGTGGACCATCTGGAGAGGTTGGATTGTGCATGTGGGAGTCAGTTTAGTAGGACATTGCAGTAGTCCAGAGACCTTCAATATGGTTCAGCAAAACAGACTCTACCAGCTTCAACAAGATAATTTTTGATTTGGGTAAAGACTCAAGACCATAAATGAAAGTAGACACACAGGGAGTGTTGAATGTAGGATTTTTTAGGCTTTTTTTTTTTTTAGGGGTCCAAAGGACAGGTGGCAGGATGGCTTGAGGGGGGGGAGGAGTGTTGATGTGTCATTCTCAGTTGGAGTGGGAATTCGTTGTGATGCTTGATGTAGGCAGCAGATTGTCTTCATCTGGTGGAGAGAACTGGGAGTTGATGACTGTCAGCTTGTTAGGGATGAAGCTGGCAAAGTCATTTGCAGATGGAGATGTTGGCGTAGGAGGGAGAGGGAGGAGTAATTGGAAGGTGGAGAAAAGCCACCCAGTGTCTGGTGTTGATAACCTTGTCATAAGAGTAGAGTGCAGTTTTAGCCTCTTAGAAGACATTTAAGAACATTTTGACGGAGGGAATGTTTACTTCACTTGTCCATTGTTGCATATAATTTGTAGTTATAAGGTTAATGAAAAATAAATTCACACGCAAAGCTGCGTATGAATTTGAAAAGAATGTTTGTTCTACAAGGAAACAGCCACTACTGTGTCAGCGCAAACACAGCAATAATACATCATGTAACTAGGCAAGAGGACAAAAAGATAGCATGCTGCAGTAAACGAAGGGAGAGACCGGAGGAGAGGCTGAGTCAGTTCAGGTGTGGCCTGTATGGTAAAGGCGATGATCTGCACCCGTGGGAATGCAGATTTTCAACAACAGCAATGGTTACATACCACTACCATTATTTTAAACGAGTTACAGAAGCCAAGCAGATCTGCGGGCCCCTTGCCAAGGTGCAATACCTTCCAAGTTTAATTTTTATTTTTCAAACCTTTTCCATCACCGATTTTAGTCCAGACGTTTGAAATCCCAGGTCATACTCGGAGCCCAAGTCTACCTCAAATTACAGTGTTCAAGTGCTGGTGTTAGAAACTATTTGACTATATTTTTCATTTGTTTGTGTCGGACATTTGCATCCAGATGCTTCCGATCTTTAGACTTCATTCTTCCACGTTTGTGTGATGCCACAGACATACACTTTAACTCCAAAGCAACCAAACTCCCATGTTTTACAGCTGTCAAAGGAAAATTTATTAATAGTTATTTGGTAGCATGACAAATACTGCTTATGATTTCATGAAATAAGAAATAATGATGCATTAATATGTACATTTTTTTTTTAAATTTCCTTTTGATGCAATTGTATTATTTATTTCTTTTCTTTTCTCGGCTACTTGTGTCCAGACTGTAGTTAATGTGAAAGTTGTGTAACCATTTTCCTGTCTGATTCAGGCTGTTTCAGGTGGCGTCAGAGGAGGACGCCATGAACTGGTTCCCGCAGTATGCCCTCAAGCTGCGCCCCTTCTATGAGACTCTTTCTCTAAAGGCAGACACCACCCAGCAAATCGTGGACTGCATTCGGAATCACCAGGACTGGAGCTCTGGCCACATTGCTGTGGAAACAGGCCTTAGAATGTGTCTTAAACATAACTTTGTCCAGAGGTAAGATGGGCTGGGTTGATTTTGTTAGGCTAATTAAATGTTTAGGCTAAGTTGGTCAGGAAATAGAAAAAAAATAGCTACGTTATTAACTGCATGTAAAGTTATATCTTACTTTACTTTTCACTGTGCAGTGTCTATATTCAGTTTACAATTACATGAAAGAGGAATTATGTTAGTTCCTCTATTTTTCAGTGTCATTATTAGAGTGACTTGCTCTCTATCGAGCCTAGCAAGAAGTCTAATGTTGGTTCGAAAATGTAAAATGTAACTAATAATTTCGTTTTGTCAGAACTGAGATGCTGGAATAACTCAAATGCACAAACAAAGAATTTTTAAAACTGTCTCTGCTTGACCTCCATGTAGTACATTAGTACATCCTGATAACATAACTTGTTAACAAGCCAGCTATAATACTGCACTGATATATATAATCAGGATTAGTTTACACCTTTAAAGTGCACAGCTACATAAACTTTTAACTGTCACGAAATAAAAGGAAAGAATCAATAATCCAAACTACTTGTACCCAATAATAAAACCATCTCATGATCTTTTTGTCTATAGTCAGATCAATGCTTGGGATGCAGCAGGTCAGACACCACTGCATCTGGCATGTGAACGTGGTGACTTGGTAAGTGTGAAGGTGCTGCTGGAGGAAAGCCAGGCTCGCACCGACATCAAAGACCACAATGGAGAGACGCCCATGCACAGTGCTGCCAAGCAGGACTCACCTGCCATAATCCAGGTTAGACTCAGGGAGTGAAATGTACTGTAACATTTTTACTAGTAAAGCATCATGTTTATGTGCCTCGTGGCAGATGGAGAACAATTTATTTATCTCTATTTTCTTCTCCAAATTTATCAAAAATGTCTGTGTTTACTGCGTAATGTGAAAAATGAAATAATAGGGGTCGGTTTTTATTTCACCCAGGTCCTGTGCTCACGGTTGTGTTCGGGCGTGAATGAGGTGAACAACGGTGGGGAGACACCGCTCCACGTCGCCTGTCGCATGGGACGTGTGGAGACTGTCAGAGCTCTGCTGGATGGTGGGGCCAAGTGTGATGTCATCGGTGGTGCTAAGTTCCCCATCCACAGTGCCATGAAGTACAGCAAGAAGGGGTGAGCAGAGGAAAGGAGAGGAAAGCAATCTTTGTCCTACAGTGTGTTTGGGATAAATGTTCCTTAACCCTTATGTAGTAAATACAAATTATTTTACTTCATTAGATGAGTTGATGAACATCTGCACTCATTGATTTTATTGCAATAGTCCTGCAGGTTGTGGGTTTTTTGACTTTTTGGTGGGACCAGGAAAACGAATTAATAATTTTGGAGAACATCCCTCCCAGACACGGTATTAAACAAAAACCCTTGAATTTTCTATGTTTTTTCTTTGTTTTGTTTTTTTAGCTGTGTGGAGGAGCTTCTCAAAGCAGATCCAAGACAGCTGCATGCTCAGGACTCTATGTATGGGGGGACGCCTCTCCACTGGGCCAAAACTGCTGAGGTGGGTATTTGGTGGTCTTGGTAACATTTTTGTTAAAAAAAAAAAACGCCGACTATTAAAACCGTCTTCACTCTGAGCCAGATGTGTCTCATGCTGCTGGAGAATGACTGTTCCGTGAACTACCTCAGTAATACCGGAGAAAGTGCCCTCCACATTCTGACCAAGAGGGGCCGCTTTGAGGCCGCCATGGTGCTGCTCACCCATGGAGGGAACGCCAACCTGAAGGGGCAGGATGGGAACACAGCCCTGCATCTAGCTATGAAGGTGTGTGTAGAAGGGAGTTGTGGAAAGTACGAGTACTTTATTACCATACTTAAGTACATATTTCACATATCTGTGCTTAACTAGATCTAATTACGGCTACTATGACTTTTACTTCACTACATCTATCAGCACATATCTGTACTTTTTACTTACAGTACATTTCTAATAAAATGTATTCACATGTATTTATCAATAAGCATAAAGAATCACTGGTCCACAGTAAGGGACAGGGAGAAAAAAATAGAAAAGTACATTTACTTTTAATATTGACATTAAATGTTGCAATCGACAAAATGCAAAGAAATCCAGCCAAAGATGTCCATGAATTATGTGTAAGACTGTGAAATGACACAGGACCTTTACAACCTTGTTGTTGCGAAACATACATTACAGCATTGGTTACAGAAGGATTTTTAAACATCTGAATATTCCAGTGAGCAATGTTGGGGCCATAATGTGGAAGTGGAAAGAACATAATTTCACCATAAACCGGGCCACGACCAGATACTCCTCAAGATTTGTGACAGAGGAGTGAAAATGACTATCAGATGAGTTGTCAAGGAGCCAGGGACCACTTGTGGAGAGCTTCAGAAAGACCTGGAATTAGCAGGTACAATTGTTTCTAAGAAAACGGCGACTAATACTCTCAACTGCCATGGCCTGTATGAGTGCTCACATGCATGCAAGACGGAAAAATCCCATTGAAGCTGGTGCACAACATTTGAACAAGCCTGGAAAATACTGTGAGAATATAGGAGCCGTCTTAAGGCTGTCATTGCCAACAGAGGCTTTTGCAGTACGTAGTATTAAATATATTTCAGTAAGCGTGTTCAATACTTTTTCTTGTGTTTTTTCACATTATTACACAGCTTAATTCATGGACATCTGTGGTTTGGATTTCATTGCATGGGTTGTTACTAACATCTGATGAAGATTGTGATGGAAATTTTCCCTCTTCCTTAGTCAAGTGTTACTAGAGTTCCTGGAAGAATTGTAGACAGAACTCAGCGTGATGAAACATCTCAGTTTAATACATGGCGCCATGGAGAAAAACACATGGATGTTGGTGTTTTTTGAACCGTATCTCTCAAACCCCCTTCTATTGATACTCAAACCTAAGAAACCTCACAAAACCTGAAGAAACCAGGTGCACGCAGTTGCCGGTCATCATTCTTGTCCCTTTTTAGGTCATGTGTCAATGTCAGTTGTGAAGCAATAAAAACCCTTTTATTGCACCTTCTTGTAGATATTGTGACCCCAGGACCCACTGTGTACTACATTGCTTTGGGCCTTATAACAAAAGTTGCCTACGGTGATCTTAAGCAGTCCTCTAAACTATGACACACCCTGTGACTTCTTCTCCTCTTTGTGGCCTCTTCAATAAGCCCATCTTGGTTGACTGTTTGCTAGTTATCTAGCTATATGACTAAATTTACTCTACTCCCCCACAAGATCTCATGTCAATAGCGCTTTTTTAGTAATATATTTTTTGAGCAAAATGGTGATGTGTTAATTGCTTATTTCATCCGCTGTATATTGCACTTACTTTTACTTAAGTAGAAAAGTCAGTGTGGTACTTAAGCACCACTTCAGTACAGATGTTGAGTACTCATACCATTAGTCTTATATTGTAGCTGAAAAAGTAACATCTTGATAGGTAAAATATTATTAAAATAGAAATCTAAAATGATTTTGCAAAGCAGTTGCGACGGTTAGGAAATGAGGGAAAACAATTAAAGGTCAAACAAATTTCAGAAATCTAGTCATATTGGAAATCACTTTGTTTCCCTCAAGGAAACACTCAAGCACATCTGGTTCTTTCAATAACCAACATGTTCACACTGTACAACTGGACAAATAGGAAAAGTGGTGAAACTCCAAAGTGGAAATGCATACACTATAAAGCCATATTATTCATACAAGTAAAATACTTACTGAATGTATTCAGTGCGACTGATAATCTGAAGTAAGATCTTTCTGTGTTGGTTAGATGGACCATATGGAATTGATCAAAGCTCTGATTGTTTTCGGGGCTGATGTGGAGATCCACAATGACTTAGGAGAGACCCCTGGACTCATTGCAGCACGCAGCAGCAAAGGTAAGGAAGGGACAGGAAGAGTGCTTTAAACTGGGTGACAGAGAGGTAGGTAGAGGATGAATTAAAGCACCGTAAAGGTGACGTAAAAGAAATAATGCTGGGTTAATAGAACATACTGTAATGTGCGTGACCTAACGGCCCAGTTTGAGCCTTACCATAACATGCTAACATGTAGGGAAATTTTGAAGCATCTGCATGAAAATGGTTGGGCATGTAGTGACTGTGACAATGTGTAAATCCTTAGTGCCAGTTGTAAAGCTCTTGAAACTGAGGCGTGACTTTACGGTCAAGATAAGGTAAGACTTTCTTGATTCCCTGCGGGTAAAATTTGCCTGTTACAGGACAAAGAGCAGAAAAGCAGCTCTATATAAACAAATTTGTATTTACATTTTTATGTTCTACTCATAATTTATTACATTTGATTGGCATGTGAACATGTTGAGTTACCAAACCATTCATGTTTTTACCGCCTTTGTTAGTGTAGTATTGCCCTAACTTTAATACCTGGAGTTGAAACAATATCTCCTTTGTCAGTGATTAATGTGGATGAATTTCACGATATTTCCATTCCTCCGGCCACTTTGCGTAGCTGACAGAACTGCAGAATTGCATTTGTATCCTGTCACTACACTAAAAATAGATTGAGGACATTGTTCGAAATCACTGAGTATATTAAGCATTCAAAATAACAAAATATTTTTCAATTTTACTACTTACAAAAACATTTTTACACCTGAATTTGTCTTTTTATTGATGGATTATTGCATGAGCGTATTTGTTGTTGGCAGATAATTGTGTGTATAACCACCCAGGTAGTGCTCTGAAGCAAAGATGCTGTTAACTTGGAGGTTGCCGTTTTAATTGATTTTCATAATGCACGATAATTGCTAACAGCCTGATTATGTTCTTGCTTTCTCTCTTACTCTCCCACTGTTTCTCTCCTTGATTCTATCTTTCCACCTGTATCTCTCTTCCTTTTTGTCTTTGCTTTTTGTGGTGTGTGTGCATGTCTGAAATGTTGGCTTGTTTTTGTGTGTGTGTGTGTGTGTTTCTTTGTGTTCATGAGAAAGGTCCTAATAGAAAGATACTGCTGGACATGCTGTGTAGTGTAGGGGTACAGCGGTGCCTCCCTCCCTCCCCTGGCAGTCCTCCCCCCATCTTAAACAATGCCAAGCCTCCGAGCATAGGTAACAGCACATCCCTCACTTCTTTGTTCTCTCTCTTCCATTTAGTTCTATAGTCATGCTTTTTTTTATTTTCCAACGTAAAGACTCTCATATTAATGGGTCTTTAGTGCAAAGTGCAATGTTATTTTGATCATTAGCAGTGACCAATCCACAGGGACAGAGTGGTCAAGCTGATAGCGTGATAATGTGAATATTGTAAAGTAGAGTTGAATTCTTTCACACTTTTCTCAGGTTACATTTGAATAATACTGACAAATAAAACATGATAACAAACAGAATGTGTCAGTGAGGCCATTCATAGACCTTCTTCTTAAAACACCCATTTGGCTTTTAGAAAACCCAGGGAGCACTTTCCTTTTCCATCAATATTGATGCTGAGTTTTGATATAATGCACAGTAAATAGCTGTTGTTATTGACTGACAGGGTTTCAGGACATGATATATGTGGGGGCTGCAATTGGTGCAATAAGCAGAGGCACATCTGAAGTGGACGGCTTAAAATTGGAGAAAAGAAAGTAAGTAATGGACTGATAAATAAGAATTTTAGTACTTGATGAAGGGAGGGTAGTCTGGATGTTTTTGAGTGAACTAGGGAGGATTGTTAAACATTTGCAATTAGAAAAGTTTAGTACCCAACAAAGTCCCAATAGATCTATTTCCCCATATCAATCGACTAGTGGTACTAATAAGACCAGCAATAGTCAGTGTTCTAATAAATATAATGTTATACATAATGTGAAGTTACATCCTGCTATGTTAACTATGGGGGATGCAGTTGCCTTGTAGTGATCTCTGTTTACCTGTGTTTTCTACCACCCACAGTGGTAGAAAAATAAATCAGAATAGCAAGCAAATGGTATTTGGAAAAACTAATACCAATAAATACATGAACAGTTTTCTAGTGGCTTAGTGCACGATCTGCTCATGCACTTGATAACAATGTTTTTTTTTTTTTTCCATTTTGTTTGTTATATTATGTTTCAAAATGTTTTCTCTTCTCCTGTAGGATGGACAGACTCCTGTGTCTGGATGGTGGAGGTATAAAAGGCCTGGTTCTGATTCAGATGCTGATCGCTCTAGAGAAAGAGGCTGGTAGGCCCATCAGGGAGCTTTTTGATTGGGTGGCTGGCACAAGCACTGGGGGCATCCTGGCCCTTGCTATAATCCACGGTGTGTTTGCCAGTTTCCCTTTATTTTTCAGTTTATTCCTTTTTATAGCTCAGAAATAACCAAACATTACTCATGTTTCTTCAATGTGTAGGTAAGTCCATGGAGTATCTGCGCTGCCTGTACTTCAGGATGAAGGAGCAGGTGTTCAGAGGATCACGACCCTATGAATCAGCACCACTGGAGAACTTCTTGAAGAAAGAATTTGGAGAGAACACCAAGATGTCAGATGTGCGATACCCCAGGTAACTGCTTGAACTACTGTACAAGTCAGATTATGAAAATCTAAACTTATTTGGTCAATTGGTGCTAATATGATGATGATAATATGTGAAGAGAAAAACAAACCCAGCCTATAATTTAATTCTCTAATTATTACAGGGTGATGGTGACCAGTGTTCTGGCGGACAGACATCCAGGCGAGCTGCACATTTTCAGGAACTATGACCCTCCCTCCGTCCAAAGAGTGCCCCCCTATGCCACCACTGCCACGTTCAAGCCCCTCACCATCCCACAAGGTGTTCAAAAACGGCCAGGAGTTTTTGTGGCTGCACTGTGCTACTTCTGAAATGTTGTATAGGGGAGAGATCAGAATGCATTGAAACAACCACTGGATGGCGTCCAAACAACTCTTTTCAAATCCTTCTCCTCCTCATAGCAAGAAATTCAGTGACTAGGTTCTTACAACAGTAAGACAGGATTTTTTATTGCATTTAGAAAAGGAAACTTGAAACCTGGGTTTTTTTTGTCCTCGTGTTCATGGAATAGTCCCGTTGTGCTGTGTTGTTTGAGTGCCAGCCATGTTGTTGTTACAGGATGGGAAGATGAGGATGTGTTGATAGTAGGATACACAGAAGAGCCCCCCAGAAAGCGTAGGAAGGTGACGGATGAAGGTGTGTGAATGCATGTGTGTGTCTGTGAAAGGCTATTCACACGTGAACAACTTCTAGCCCCAGTAGCTCGCTGTCTTCCAAGAAGCACGTGTCAACAAAAGACTTAAATGAAGTTAAATTAATATTTAAATTTTAATTGGTGAATTCTTCCATCCATTTTCTGCCACTCATTCACATCTAGGGTTTTTTTTTTATTTTGGAGACTTTCTTTGTGTTCTTAAAGTCTCACACACTCTTCTCTTTATATTTATATCAGAACAACTCGTGTGGCGAGCTGCTCGCTCCAGCGGTGCTGCTCCTACCTACTTCCGACCCATGGGGCGCTTTCTGGACGGAGGGCTGCTGGCTAACAACCCAACACTGGATGCCATGTCGGAAATCCATCAGTACAACAAAGCCTTAAAAGCACAGGTGAATAACCTAAAATATGGATTTTAGTTTAATTCGCCTCAATCCTTTTCATGCAGACTTATTAAATAACCTACAGGGATGTTAAGTATATATTTCAAATCAGATTAATATCTCTTCTATAACTTTTTTTTTAATCAACCCTTCTTCTGAACAGGGATGTAGTGCGGAGATCAAGAAGTTGGGTATAGTGGTTTCCCTTGGTACAGGTAAGCCACTTGTAACTCTGTGCATGTGGGATTAATTTTCATAACATCCATGGATATAATGCATGTGTACACACTGGCATGAAAAACACACCAAGATATTATTGTATGCTTATAATGAAATGTTTTTTTTAACCATATACAGTGCAACCGTTTGACAGATTGACAAAAATACTAGAAATGTGCACTAATGCGTTTCTAAACTTTTTTTTGCCAGTTTAATTTAGTTGGAAAAATTTTATTTCTGTTCTGCAAACATACAGTATCTTATAATACGCTGTGGATTTTATATAAAAATCTGATAGTGGCCTTCGAGCCTGTTAATGTCAATGTAAAACGTATGACAGTTGCAATAGTTAGTGTTAACTAGAAGCTTAAACAAATAAAACAGCCGTCCATGTGGTTATCTGTGCTTCTCTTCTTTAGTCCTACTAATCTCTCTATCGCCACATCGTTAGCCAAGCAACATTTACGTGAGCTATCAACTCAGTTTGAATATGGGGGCGATCTGTGTGAACGGCATTATCCCATCAGTCCCTTTCAGGAATTTGTGATGTTGCAGTCATAACCGTTACTTCAACCAACCCTGTGTGAATCCTGTGATGTTGATTCAAACATTATTAAAACGTTGCAACATTTTTGTTTGTTTTTTTGAAAATCTGTTGAAAAATCAGGCCCACTCAGTAGTGCTATAGGTCCACATTGGAACATTTACAAAGCACATTGTGAAGAACTATGTGCCTCTGTGTGGATACTTTTTATGTGATCTGTGCTCCTGCGTCTCTCCAGGTAAACCTCCACAGGTTTCAGTAAGCTCTGTGGATGTTTTCCGGCCCTCCAACCCCCTAGAACTGGCCAAGAGCTTCATAGGAGTAAAGGAGCTGGGCAAAATGCTAGTGGACTGTGTGAGTATAGTTTCAACACCTGCTGAAATCTACAACACTTTGATTAGTGGTTAAATCAATAATCACCAGATACCAACCACACTTTTTACTGTCCAAACAAATTTTATTACAAAGCGTGTTTCTTTGTTTTTTTAATTGTAAATTCTATGTCTCTCTCTGCTTGGACAGTGTACAGACTCTGATGGCTGCGCAGTTGACAGAGCTCAAGCCTGGTGTGAAATGATTGACACCATCTACCACAGGTCAGCTGACTATGAACTTGCTGTGCTTCACTTCTCGTGAACTGCTATGTCCTCTTCCTGTGTAAAGTCCTTATCTAATTCAGTACCCATATCCTTTTGAGTTAAATGTTTTTTAGCATTACTCCTTCTTTTATCTCGTATGCTTTTTCTGCTCCTTTTCTTATAATACTGTAAACCAGACAGACAAGAAATGGCAAGCAAGGAGTAGATTTTGTAGGCTGTATGTCTTGCGTTAAGGACAGTGACAACTAAAAGCAAATGTGTTTATTGGTATTGACAGTGTTAACTTTCACTTTCATGCAGATTGAGCCCCCAGCTGTCACAGGAGGTAATGCTGGATGAGGTGAGTGATGCAGTCCTGGTGAACATGCTGTGGGAAACTCAGATGTTCCTCTACGAGAAGAGGGAGGTCCTCCAGTCCCTGGCAAAGCTGCTTGGGTAACTGAAGGCACAAGAAAAGGAGAAGAATAATGTGTGCAATAATGGGACAAAGACGGTGACTGTGAGATGGAATATGAGGGGAAAGGAGAGTAGCATGAGCGGAGTGAAAGACTCGGGGGGCCGAGGGCCACGACAACAAGATTGAAATGTCTGTGACAGTGTGCTGCCCGTTTCTCTCAGTGTGACCACTTTCATATTTACAGTCGAATGTCAATACAAAGCAGAAAATGTGTGAAACACGACAGATACTGTACGTGCAGAAAACTGACACAGGAAACCAACTGACTAAACAAACGTTCTGTAGCACTATGTGACCTTAAAACTGACCTTTATTACTGCCATGGTTTATCACATTCACTCTTTGTGTATAAGCCAGTAATTAACACACTGCAGAGTGTTTTTGCTTTTAGAATGTGAATAAAGGGGAAACATAAAAGGATGTGGTCAAGCTATTTAAAAAAAAAAAAAAGCACATACTGACTGTGACTGTGTCACCCTTCCTCCTCCATAGGGTAACAAATAAATCATGTTGGAATCTAGTTATGATGGGGTTGTGATAAAACTAACACCTCCTTGTTCCTCCTTATGATTCTCTTATTTTTTTTTTTTTTTTTTTTTTTTAACCCAAGTAGCTATAAATGGTTAAATACATGTTACACTGAAACATTTGAATGAAGGGACCTTCTCTTGCAGTTCAGCTGCAAAATCTGTGTTAAACTGCAGTGTAGCAAGGATGATGCTAATGATGGACCAGTTCTGTCTTATGTGTCTGGTAACCAAATTTGTGCTGTGCCCTTTATCGTCACCACAACACATTTTCATGCCTTTGTGAGTCATTTATACTGACTTTACAATGCAATGTTTAACCCATTCATGTGTGTGCACATTACAGTGTTACAAAATCCTGATGCACTCTAACAAACAGTGGTTTACCTACTACTTGCATAATATAAACTGGAAGCAACAAATAATTTCCTATGTTTTTGTATCTGGAATAATAATGTATACTGGTATTTAAATAAAGAATATTAATATTCACATAAGCTATACCCACGGTGTGTTTCCTCTGTCTCGTCCTGTGACCTCATGGTGAGTGGTTTCAGTCCCAGTTCCTCCTGAGGACATCGAAGTAGCACCCTTGCTGCTGGAGGGCCGTCGTGTGCCATCTAATTATCTAACTTAGCATAGCTCTGATTACTACGGTACGGTGCCATGACAAACGTCACGATTCTAAGGCCCACGCTCGATGGTGGAGTACAGATCCTCCGTGTGGTTTTTAGAGAAGCAGAGTCTGGGATGGTGATGGTCGTACTCTGTCGGTTGAGCTGAGATGTTTTCCTACAACCAGAATTTAGCTGAAGAGAAAATGTGATATTTTTTTTTTTAACTTAATTTAGACTAAAACAAAGAAACTCAGATTTGTTTAATCTGTTGTCCTGATGGGGAAGAAAAAATCTTTCTCTATGAAGGGAATTGGAGTAGAAAAGTGTGTTTTTTCTGATGTAGAAGTAACAAGGTTTCAACCTTGTGACAAACTTGTTATTGTTAGATGTGTACTCTTGAAGACTGAGGGGAAGTCCTCTGTTCTCCCATTGACAAAATCATTTGAAATGTAAATCAGTGATTAAAAAAAAATTAATCTAAGTTTAAATATGGTTTTGAGACAGAGGCCAGTGTTGCTCAGGTAATGCACACAAAAATCAAAGTCTTCTGCCTTGTGATACCAAGAACTGCTGCTGATGCATCTTTTGGTTCTGTGGCAGGATCAGAAGTCTCAGACAGAGGACAGCTGGTACTGCAGGTCAGTGTGACTCTGTCCCTCTGTCACCACTGCAGGAGTAAACTTCACTCTCAGGTCTAAAACGGTTAAGATTGAGATTAAGATATATTTATCCAACATCTAACATGTTTCTAAGTGGCTTCCAAATGTTAAGTTTAAGCAACTGAAACTATCATTTATAACTTGAAAACTAAGTAACCAACAAACTTCTCATGACATCAGATAATGGACTAGTCTCTATACTTCTTCTGTTAGGTCTTAGTGCTGCATTCGACACCATTGATCAGAAAATGTTATTATAAAGATTGGAAGATGGAATTGGGATTGAAGGAACTGCACTAGCTTGGTTTAAATCTTATTTATCAGATAGATTCCACTTAGTATATCGTCTCCCTCTCTCTGTACCTTTCTGCAGGTATCCCCGGCCTTGGAGCTGTGTGTTCCCAGAGTGCAGCCTGGTTCTGCTGGAGGTTCCTTTCGTTAAAGGGTTTTTTTTCCTCTCCACTGTAGCTTAGGGTTTGCTCAAGGGGGATTTGATGGGTTTTCTCTATATATCTGTATAGTCTTGACTTTATTCTGTAAAGTGCCTTGAGATGACTGTTGAATTGAATTGGTGCTATATAGCTAAAGTTGAATTTAACTGAAAACTTCATGCTATAAATACTGTAACAGTTGTTGACTATAACAGACTGGGTGTAATCTGTGAACTGTTGCATTGCAATTTTAAGTTATCCTGATCTATAATAGAGCTGTAACTCGGGGGTTGATTGCACACTTTTGTGTTTTTTTTTTAGGCTCACTGTAACAGTAAAACATTGCAGATCACGTCTGTCTTTAAAGAGCTCGCTCAGAACAAATTCTTCTCCATCACTGTAGAACAAATATTCAGGATAAGAAAGGATTAATAGTGTTTCATACCTTTGAGGAACAGGATGAAATGCACAAACACATCCAAATTCTGCCAACAACATGGCTGTAGTGTTCAGCTTATGTGGAATTTGAGTGTATATATTTTTTAAAATTACTTTATGACAAGTATGAGATCTTGTTATATATCAAAACTATAAATCAATGGTCAAACTCAACCCTAGTTGAAAACGTCTGAACACAGAACGAACTACTGGTCAGAGTGGAGTTGGCACCACACGTAAAATTCACTTTCTTCCTTAATATTAATAAACAGACTTGCACCTAATTTGAAGGCAGAGTTTCACATCGAACACTGTGTCTCTAGGGGGTCTCTTTCTGACTATTTTGTCACAGTAATTCTTTTTTATTTGACATTTTTGTCAGTGTCCGACACTCTCGTTCACTTCCTGCCCTGGACTTTTATTTTGTTCCTCCTTTTCTCCACTTCCGGTCCCCGGTTTTTGTCTCCAGCTTCACCAGTCATTACCGCTCTCAATTGCTTTCACCTGTCCCCCTGCCCGTTTAAACCCAGCTCTCCGCTTGGTTCGCTGTCGGATCGTCGACTTTGTTTGCCTCAACCCGGCTCATAGTTTTTTTTTTTTTTTTTTTTTTTTTTTGGACACTTACCTCTGTTCTTGTGCATTTCTGTTTCCCACATCTTGGTGTAAGGTTTGGTTACTGTTCTGTCGTCTTACGTTCACTCCGTTTTCACGGCTACGTTTTCACTGTTGTTAGGTTTTAGTCACTAGGTTTTATCTGCATAACAATTATCCTCTTGCTTAATCTATATGTGTTTCCTAGTTTGGTTTTGTTCACGGTCCGTGTTTTGTATTGTTTCTTTGTAGTCCGAGTCCGGTCCCCACTCAGCTCCCCCTGTTATTTTGGCTCTGTCTAGTTATTAGTTCCCTCCTGATTTGTGTTCCCTTTTTTATTTTGCTTATTTCTAGTCTGCAATATACTTTGAGTAGTTTTTGTCCTAGTCGGAGTGACTTTGGTTTTCCCTTTTTCTCAGCACATTCACACCCGCAGACTCACTCAGTGAGAAATGAATCACAAAACAAAGTAGTTAACAAACTAGGGTGTAAGTTTCTCAAGAGTCCTTCTTTTTGTTCCCCAAATTGTGGAGCTGAACAGCCATTCAGAATCTCCTCTCTCACCAACAGAACTGACATTCTCTTCCTTATTTGGCCTGTGAATACAGGGAAATGTTGGAAGTGGTTGGGGGAAGCTGTAAGATCAGTTGGTTAGGAAGTCATCCACGGGGTCAGTGGTTCAATCCCCGGTTCCGGCTACGTGTCTCTGGGCAAGACTCTGAACCCTTAACATCCCCAGCTGTGCAGTGAAATAAAAGTAGCACACAAACTGACTGTGAATTAGCCTCCTGTTAATGTTCATTCCTCCTCGTATGCAGAGATGTACACGAATCAGACACAAAATTATTACCATCTGGTGGTTTTAACATATGCTTTTTATAAAAATATTAACTAATAAATACTGATGTATTGTTATGTTTACCACCTGTCAGCACATAAAGTGGTTAAAATCAGCTCCACCCTTACCAACAGTGATCTTTGACCCTTATTAATTAATTACTGTATATGTTTTGCCCTAATTAACATAATCAGTGTAGTTGTTTTACTTGCGTAAAATACCAATACTCGCACTTCTACTTGAATATTAGGTTTGTGTACTTCTACCACCTCTGCACACAGTGCACCACATTCTGCTGTGTATCGGCTGCATAGCTGCACACTGCCCGTAATGGCCATGACCCTCCATCCCATTAAGACCACCAGCGTTAATGTTGTGGATGATCGGTGCATATGGACATTTTACAGAAAAGCCTGCAGCAACCATGTAAAATCTGCATTAGACAATGAAGCAGCCGCTTCACTGTTGCCTAGGATTCCTCTACGTATCTGTATAGTCTTGACTTTATAATGTAAAGTGCCTTGAGATGACCATGTTGTTAAATGGCGCTTTATAAATAAAGTTAAATTGAATCGTGATAATAAAGGGAGGGGCAGGGGCAATTTTACGTGTTGATATGGGGTTGGCCCGTCGGTGAAACAGAGCAATCTGATTGGCTGTTCAGCTTCGATAATCAGGACGCCTGACGACGATATCAACACACATTATTAACAATGCCAGAACAACTTGTTCTTTTTCGTAACCTTTTATGAGGTGTATTCTCGATTAGAAGTAGTTGTTACCCGTCTGTGTTGAGCCAGAGTGGGCGGAAAATGGTAAGTTAGTCTACTGGGTTTACAGTTTGCCGCCTTCTCTTCTTCTCTTGGCGCCGTTTTTAAGCTCCACTTGTCGACCAAGACCAAGCCAACGTGACCCGACGCAGCGGCAGGTCTGCGTTGGCTCTAAATTTGGACCCTTTGGGTTAGTATCAGGGCCCCGAGACCCGATTCCACTAAGCGTTAAATTCGGACTCTTTGGGTTAGCGCGGGTAAAATGGGAGGGTTTTGGCGTAAAAACCAACCCAAGATACGAAGAACATTCCCGCTGTAGCGACCCCTGACGGCACAAGGCCCGAGCCGTTGACTTTGATAAATATTGATAATAATGAATGATTAGTAAAGTTATAACCGCAGTTTATCATATGGCAACTAAAAAATTTGTAAGGAATCATTTCAAACATAATTTGAAAAAAAAAAACAATTCAGTTATAGTTAATATTTGTACTAATTTGTCAATTGGAAGCTCGGAAGCTATAAAATATCTTGTAATAGCTGCTTTAATTATAGTAGATGTCATAGTCCCAGCTGATGTCAACTTTTACCTTAGAAAAATAAACAGCCGCAGCAGTTGGCTGCACGTGTTTCCGACCAAATAATTTGAAGTCACTATGGCCTCAACGAATTAATGAAAACGTTGTAAATTTCTAAATAAATTTGGTTATCAGTAGTCAGAGTGCTCATAGAAAGAGAGTAACGGCTTCTTCATAAAATCTTAATGGTTAAAGCACAGGAGAGTAGATAAGCTCATCAATGTAAGTCACAACATTTATTGTAATAGAAAAGCTAATAGAAAAAACAGTATTGAGGTTTCACAGAGGAAATTGTGGTGTTAAAACTTTTGCTAGCAAGGTTTTAGACTAGTGTACATTTAGTCCATTTCAGTTTGGTATTCTAACACGGAAATAAATGTAACACTGGGGAAAAAACACATACGCCCACAATACAAGCAGGGTGTTGCAAAGAAAGCTACACCGTCCTTCCACACCTGTTGAAATAGACAGAGATGGTTAGCTGGGGGTTGCTTTGGGTCTGAATTGGACAACAGCATAGGAGGTGTGGTCTTCCTCATGGGGATTATCTTGCTGGATGGTGGAGTAGAGGGGACTTTTTGGATTTTTTTTAGAGAAATGGACTTCACTATATTGAAGATCGTCCTCGTTTACTGGTTGAGCTGAGCCGTCATCATACACAGGACCAGGGTTTGGCTAATGAAGTATAGAGAGAAGAGAAATGATATTTTACATGACGCTGAATTCAAAATTTCACTGATCTCCAAATCAATGTATGATACAATGGTAGCAGAACTCGGCTAATAATAATTTTGGAGAGTATTTTATTTCTAGTCTGAAAATCCACAAAAGTTCAAAACATTTAAAATCGAACACTGAAAACTGAACTAATAAAACAGCTTAGCAGAAATAACAATGAAATGTGCAAGAGTTGTACTGCAGTTCCTACAAACTGCTCACGCTACACGATGAATTGCATAACAGCATAACTAGTTCATATGAAATGTTTCGCAATAGATTGGTTGGTCTAAAATGTTTTGCAGCAAAACATGAGTCACATTCTTCTTTCCAAAATATATAGAAATGATGAATTCATTGGGACAAAAAGCAGTGATGTGAGTTGAAACTACGGAAACATTGGTTTTCTCTTTACCTGCTCCATATTGTCTGAAGTTTCAACTTCGTGATTCTTCTTTCTTCTGCTTAGTAGAATAAATATATATTAACAATTAACACTGATTTGAAGGTTTTAAGAGTTTGAATGCTATTGTTTTAAATTGCTGCTCACCGAATCCAGAGGAAGACGGTGAGAAATATTACAACCAGGGGAACAGCTACAACTCCTCCTCCTGTTAAAATCTGTTGCCTTTTGACACTGTGGACAGTGAGAGTCATTTCACTGGAGGAGATGGTTCTTTGGCTGATTTTGACAGAGCAGGAGTATCTCCCCGCGTGCTGACTGCCAACTTGTCCCAGAGGAACGTGTTTGCTTTGGTTCTGTGGCAGCGTCAGAGATTCACTATTAAACTTCCAAATGAAGTTTATCTTCTCAGACAGAGGACAGCTGGTGCTGCAGGTCAGTGTGACTCTCTGTCCCTCTGACACCACTGCAGAAGGAGTAAACGTCACTCTCAGGCCTAAAACGGTTAAAAGAGACACATTATATCATCTCACACGTCTTCATATCCGAACAACAACATAATGGTTAAGGTTTGCTTAATTTTAGGCAACTAAAACTATGACACTTGAGTTTGGAATATGTTTGGGCTAAAAGGGCAGTAAAGATTTGATGTGAATGCTTAAACTATTGAGGTTTGCCCCTAATTTTAACAGCAGATAAAATCAGGTGTTCTAGGTTTACAGGTTGATTTTGCTTATTTATTTGACCCGAATACTTAACCTGTGACGACCAAAGTCACTCCAGGAAAATGTGTCTCATTCTCATGATTCTCATCAGTTAGGACTCTGAATGAGTATCGTGCGGAGTCTTTCTTTGTTAGACGCTCGAGTTCCAGGATGTGCTGATTGTTCATGTTGTCATGATACTTCACACGACCTGCAGCCTCTGTCAGCCTTTCAGCTTCCACGTTGCCACTCTTTTTATACCAGACCTTCGACTTGGGCTGCTGGTGCTTAGGATGTGAGTATTCACTTGAAATGTTCACTGAAAAACCTTGTAGAGCACAGACTCTCCTTGGGACATAATTCACACTCAGACAGGTGTTCTTCTCAACACCTGAAATTTCAATGAAAGTTCCTTTAATAGTTTTTAACTTTCACAGTTATCTTCAATAACAGCATACAGTAAATTTGTGAAATATGTTTTTTTTTTTCCTTTTTAACCTTGTTTTTGGCTAAGTTCTGTGATGCTTGTACATTATCTTATATTTTATTTCCTTTACATATTCTTGAATTAAACATCATCATTGGATGAATTATTACATACCATAAGTTGAATTATACTCACAAACTTCAGCAGACCTTAGATCTTTGTTATCTTTTAAAGCACAGGAGAAGATGTCAATAGAGGAGATGGGAATTGGAGAGAGTGGGTCCTTCTCAGAATGTCTATTCTTGTACCATGTAAAGACAGTTTGACGGTCAGTCAGAGGACAGCTGGTTTCACAGGTCAGTGTGACATGGCCCTGTTGTCTATTAGCCATTTTAACCTTTACTTCTATTTGGGGATGATAAATAAATCAGTGTCAGTTAAATTAGAAGTGTTTTATTAATTCATTAATTATCCTACCAAAAAGAAAAAAAAAAAAGGAACATTATCCCGATTGTAGAGGTATAGGGATGTAAGTGCGTTAAGTGAAAACTTCACCTCTAGGATATGTGATGGAGCAGGATTCATTCTCTGATTTCTGCTTATTAGAACACATTCTCCCTTTAGCGTAGGTCACAGTGAAGCAGGTTGGTGTGACGGAATCTGGACCAAAATAAGTCATGGAAATAAATATTCATATTAGTAACTTAATTCTTAAACAAGCTTCATAATTAAGGGAAACCAGTGCTTGAGTAGTTTTATTTCTGTGTCACGTCTTCATTCACAAATGATATTATATGGAGCATGACAACGTCACTCACCCACTGAAACGTCAGGGGCTCTGAGACCCTGGTGGCCTTTGATAGTACAGGAGTATGTGACTCCTTTCTCACTGCGGACCAGCTCTTGGTACCAGGGAGACCAGTCCTCATAGAGAAACTCTCTGTTCTTGTACCAGATGTAGGCTGCAGGTGTTTCAGTCAGCGCACATCTGGTGCTACATATCAGTTTTACTGCGTGACCCTCCGTGGCAGGAATCCCCTTCACCTGCAGGTCTGAGATGATGACAAATATAAATAATGTAGATAATTATATACATGTACAGTTAAAAATGAAAACGATGGCACTGTACCTGAAACTTGGAGCTTGGTTGCACTTTTCCAGCACTTTTCTGGGTTGTCTTCGTTCTCGCTGCAACAGTAAAACATTGCATCGCTTTGTCTCAGATCATTGATTGTTAGAGTGAAGTCACCATCTTCAGACATGTGGGATGTTGGACGTCTGTCTTTAAAGAGCTCGCGCATAACAAATTTAGATCCATTCCTGTTTACAGTGAACCATTTCAATTTCAAGGTGGGACGTTCAGCTGAGCAGGAGAAATGCACTGTTGAACCCTTTAGGGCACAAGCAGTTTTGTGTTGCCCTTGAGCCCCTGTGGCAGACGATTTCATTAGCAAATATTTGGATGTATTCACAAGTAAATAACATTTGGAGTAAACAGTAAACCTTACAATAAATCACCAGTCAGGGAAATGTAACGTGTGCTGTAATCAATTTGAAAAGCTCATTGCAAAGGAAAGATGTTGGTGGCAACTGTGACATGTTTTATACATTCTAACTTAATCAGTCATATATATATATATATATATATATATATATATATATATATATATATATATATATATATATATATATATATATATATATATATATATATATATATACACACACACACATACACACACACACACACTGAATTAGTGTTGATATAAGTATTTAAGAAAGGAACATTTCATACCTGTGATGTACAAAATAAAACCCATAAACAAACATCCAGCTTCTGCCAACAACATGGCTGTAGTCTTCAGCTTCTTGTCAGAAATGGCTTTTTCACCACCGCTGTGTTTATTAAATTTCTTAAAACATCAAATATATAAATGAACGGTCAAATTCAACACTGGTCTTAGAAAGACGCTGAAGACAAAATGAACTGCTCAGGGTGAAGGCAGTTACTGGATACACTCCATGATGCTAAAAATACACTTCCTTCCTCATTATTTATTGTGAAGGACTTGTAGTGAAGAAATCAGCTTATCGGAAAAATGTGGTTAGTTGACATGCAACACTAAGCTATAACTTTCGGGCGTCCACATTTTTCTCAATTCACATTTTATCACAAAAATATTTGTCAATTTCAAAGATCTCGGAAAATGCAGCAGTGTCAAACTGTATTCTATTTTTACCACAAGATCGTCAAAGCACAAAGGGATGTGAGAAATGGGAAGCTGTGGTTGGTTTATGTTATGAAAAAAAAAGAGGACTAACATCGAAACTGTTTATTATATTTCAATACGTTTCAGAACATTGTACAACATGTTACTGAGAGCAAAAAATGTATAACAAATTATTTTCCTTGTCATAGCTGGAAATCAAATTTCAAAGTAATACAACATTAAGCATAGAAGAAGTTTAGGTGCACTTAGATAACCACTCCACATATGTTGTTTGTTGCATTACATTGCTGGCAAGCTCATAAATCATTTGACTTGAGACATAATTTTAGCTCATCTGTACAGGACTTTAGATCAGCTGTGGTAAGTGTGTTTAGTCATAAGCAAACAGTCCAGTTCAGCAGTCACAGGGTCAGTGAAAGCTTTCCGACATTGTCAGGTTCCTGTGTAGACTTGAGTGTAGAAAGAACACTGCGTGTCTATATTTAACACCACATCTAAAATCGGCTGGATGTCATTGTCAGAACGAGGAAACAGATTCTTCAACCGTCTGGATGATTCGTGCCAACTACACTGAGCAGGCATAACATGACCACCTGTGCAATTTAATGCAATGCAATGCTTGTTAGGTTAACAGAATACGTGGCAACTGACAATGGATTTCACTTTTTCTTTACGAAGCTCAGTACTTGTGGTGCAGTATATTTGGATGTATTTCTGTTAAAGATAAGGAAATTAAAAAGTCCATCTCACCTCAGCTGTAATAGCAGGAGATGCTCACGCATTGGTTAGACTTTGGGTCTAATATTGACAACAGCATAAGCAGCATGCTCAGGTGCTTTGGGCTGATGTGGTTGAACAGTGGCGTAGAGAGTCTGGTTCTTAGAGAAATGGACTGTGCTGTAGTAATCATCCTGCTGCCTTGTTGGTAGAGGTGGGATGTTTTCATACACAGGATCAGGGTTTAACTGAAGAGGGTACAAAGCAAATTCTATTCTTGTTGTATGAGTACAAATAAATCTTGGAAATAAATCGTCATTCTGTAATTTTATCAAATGTATATAAAATGTAAATAATTGTGCTTGTACTCAGTGTGAAAAAGTAGGGTAGCAGAGTATCCCTGATGTTTTCTGCTTCTTTAAGGTTTTACTTACACTGTTTACATCATAAACGTTGGGCAAGATGTTGTTGAAATGTCGGATCATTACCTGCTCTGTGTTGTCCATAGCTTCAGAGGTAGGAGACGGGCCTGAAGTTCTCTTTGTTCTGGTCAGAGAAACAGATGAATATACATATGCATTATTCATGCATAAGTGATTTTAGATAAGAAACTGACTGTGATTGACCTGCACCAGAATATTCACCTAATCCACAAGAAGACAATGAGCGGTACAGTAACCAGGAGAGCAGCACCAGCTCCTGCAGCTGCTGCTGACCTCCGGTCTTCTAAACCGAGGACAGTTAGGGTTTTGTCAGTGGAGGTGATGTGTTTTTTCCTGATTGTGACAGCACAGGAGTAACTTCCTGCATGCTGACTGTCGACTGGGTCTAGAACCATGTGTTTATTTCGCCTCTCAGGCAGAAGCTGGTTGTTCAAAGACCAAATGTAGCTTGTGTCATCAGAGAGAGGACAGCTGGTACTGCAGGTCACTGTGACTTTCTGACCCTTTGTCATCACAGGAGAGGGAGCAAATCTGACTGTCAGGCCTAAAATAGGGTCAGATCAATACCCAAAGTACATGAAAAGCAGACATTCAAAGCTGGTTATTAATCATATGTAAGCAATTTCAGAGATCATTTCTACGTGGCAGCTCAGATTTGATAACCTCGGCCAAAATACTGAAGGCATAAACACAAAGCTGCATTGAGAGAGCAGATTCACACAGCTTTACTGAATCGGCCTTAAATACTGAAAATATGATCTGTGAAGGAAGCAGTCGTAATCTGCTCTGGTACAAACTCACTGAATTACCTGTAACAACCAAAGTGACTCCAGGCAAATCGTACTCTTTCAAAACTTTCGAATCTTTTTGGAGGCTGAATATGAACTCTCCTGAGTCTTGGCTCTTCAGGTTATGGAGTGTCAGCATGTGCTGATTCTTACTCTTGTCATGATACTCTACACGTCCTGGAACTTTTGGATGCTTTTCATATCTTTCCCCATTTCTCTTCTTGATAAACCAACCTTTAGAAGATACCATCTTATTGTAGGGATATGAGTAGTCACTTGAAATGTTAACTGAGGAACCTTCCAATGCACAGATTCTTCTGGTTTGATAATTCACTGTCTGGCAGTTGTTATTCTCAGTACCTGAAATATAGAACATACTAACAGTACTTAGAAGGATTAATGGTTTTCTTGGATTTATGAAAAAATAATCTTTATCAATATGTAGTCTCATTAATAGTTTTGACAAGACTGACTTATTTGATAGTTTTGCAGTTTAAGCTGACATCTAGAATAAATCTGAATAAATGGTTAATTAAACTGTACAGTGTTTATGGTAATTCCGTATTTCTGATGACTTCAATAAACTATTCCACCAATTGAAACAAACTGAACTGTATGTTATTGGTTTATGCTTACAGACTTCAGGAGACAGCAGATGCTCGCTGCCTTTTACAGCACAGGAGAAGCTGCCATTAGAAGATCCAGAAACTGAAAGCTGTTGTTTCTCTGAATTAGTTTGAAGACGTTTGTCCTGGTACCAGCTGAAGTTGGTCTGATGGTCAGTCATAGGACAGTTGGTGTTGCAGGTCAGTGTAACAGGTGATGCAGCAGTACTTTGAACACGTGGTGCTGCTTAAAAATTTATACAATTTGGATTTGTGACATAGTACAGTAGATAAAGTATTGATAACAAAAATGACACGTACTAAATAAATACAAACTTTCAAGCACCATTTGTAAAAAAAAAAAAAAAAAAAAAGAAAAAAAAAAAGAAAAGCAAAAAAAAGAAGAACACAAAACCTGTAGGATTTGTGATGGAGCAGGATTCATTCTCTGATTTCTGCTGATAAGAACACATTCTCCCGTTAGCGTAGGTCACAGTGAAGCAGGTTGATGAGACAGAATCTGGGCAAAAAGAAACAAGTATTTTTACTAGTGACCATACAATATTAAAAGAGTTTAGTATTTTCAACCTATCATGTTAAACTACACAAGACTATTAATATTTCTTTATTCTATCTTTATTTATTTGGGGTATTTTTATTTCTCTTTCACAGGCACATGGGGATCACATAAAGTCTCCAGAGGCTTTACTGTATTTTAAAACATGCTGTGTGCCTTTATAAATATGAAAAGAAATCATAATTTACTAATCACTGCTGCACTGGAGCTTGTGTTACATGATTTGAATATCATCACTCACCCACTGAGACGTCAGGGGCTCTGAGATCCTCGTAGCCTTTGATAGCACAGGAGTATGTGACTCCTTCCTCACTGCTGACCAGCTCTTGGTACCAGGGAGACCAGTCCTCATAGAGAAACTCTCTGTTCTTGTACCAGATGTAGGCTGCAGGTGTTTCAGTCAGAGCACAGCTGGTGTTGCACATCAGTGTTACTGTCTGACCCTCTGTGTTGGGAATCACCTTCACCTGCAGGTCTTTAAAAATATAAAATATTAAAATTTTGACACATTATTCTACTTATTAATATAATAAGAGTTGACAACCAACATACCTGAAACAACAACACGAACTACGTTTTGCTTGCAGAGATCTGGTTTGTCTGTGCAGCAGTAAGTGTTTGCATCAGTCTCTGTCAGATTATTGATAGTTAGTGTGGTTTGACCGTCCTCAGATGTGTGGTATGTTACACGATGTCCGTTTGCAGAGAGCTCCTTCTGAACAACCGCTTGAGATCCATTCTTGTGTAAAATGTACCATTTAGTGGCTGAATTGAGATTTGAGCAGGTCAGGTCCACTGATGAACCTTCTAATGCACAATTGGTCTTTATCTGTCCACGGACCCCTTGAACAGAAGTTTGTATTAGTAAACATCTGGACAAATTTGTACAATTTAAAAAGCTGATTTTACTGAGTTTTAATCTTGAGAACTTTTTTCTCTTTATTTTCATAAATTCATTTTTAAATCCATCAAATATTAACACGGTAAGTCCAGCACTCTTGGAAAACAGTTTTAAGATTTACTGTGAAATATATATTATATCCTACCTGAGATGTACAGGATGAAAACCATGAACATGCATCCAGCTTCTGCCAATAACATGTTGGCTGGGGTCCTACAGCCTAGTTGTACTGGTCTTATAACAACTGATAGTCACAAAAACTAAAAACCTAAAATCTAAAATATTACCCAGTGGTTAAAATAATGTCATTTATAGTCGGCATATAAAGAACTGCAGAGGACGGGAGTGGTTCACAGCTTGCTCGCATCTGTGACCTCAAGACATAACTTCTTTCCACTTTAAGCAGTTTAGTCTTAATCTTTGCAAAAGGAAACCACAGTTGAAAAAATCCCTATTCTGTAGTCACTATATGATGTCAGCTCATAATCAGTAAATGTTCTTTAAATAAAGGACACATATTTATTTCCCCTTTTCTTGCAGTTATTACTTAAAAAAACACACATGTACACATATATATTGGCTCTTTATGAAAAATGCAAATTATTGTATCTTTTCAGCATTATCTGTAGTCAGAGTGAGAGGGTGAGATATTGAGCAACAAGAGGAACATGTTATCTGATTGGGTTATGGTGGAAATACTTACATCAAGAAGTAAACCTGCACACTTAACATTCTTTAATATACTAGAAAACATTCCTGTAAAAACAACGTATTTTCTGATGCGAGCAATGGCTTCTATTGTGTGTGTGTGTGTGAGTGCTAATTTGGCCAAATGGGACATGAATAGTGTAGTGACGTAATTACAAACACTTATCGTGATTCATGAGATAAACACTCAGGTATTGACGTCTGACTTCTGAGGTTCTGAATTTGACATTTATACATGAGGCAGAGTACTGTTATAAAAAATAAATTAATGCAAACATTGTGGTTTGTAGATGCAGAGAATCCTAAATCTCAGTGTAACATACTGTTTCATTGTGAAGTATTCTGGTCAGTACGAGTTTTGCAGAGTAAAAAGCACTACGGCAACAAACAAGAGTTCTCCAGATGAAAAAACACTGTCTAAAAAAAAAAAATGTAGCGACAGCTTGGTCTCATCCGCTATTCTTTTTACTGCAGGATGTGTGAATCTGTGTGCAGCAGCAGTCACTCATAAGGTTCATAAAGCTACAGTAAGATCAGAATGTCACAGACTGAAATAAGTTTCTCACAAAAATGCGTACTGCTTAGTTCTGTTAGGATTTGATGGCTAGTTTGATTTAAAGACGTCATTTGTTTAGTGTGAGACAAAGTCCCAAGCATTCAAAACCGAATGAAGGAGACCTCAGCTCTGTGTGGGTGGTGTTTGCACATAGTTATATTTTATGACGCCAGATTTGATCTCGTAAAATGAATTCTAACATATATCAAAATGCATCCTGCAGCAAAGCCAGCAGTAAATTTACACACAGCTTGCTGACCAGGTCATCACAGGTCTCGGGCTGCCAGTTGCTGAGATGACAGTTTTTGAGTCACCGAAAACTTTGGAACAAAGTTCCAAGTAGCCAATATTTGGATAAATCGCCAACATACTCTAAATCTAAATGGCTACTTTCTCATCTGAAAAATGAAAAAGTATTTGAAGTGATTTAATAGCAGTTCTGAAATGACCTTAATAGCGACTTTGAGCCTGGCTTAAACTTCCTGCCTCAGTTAGGCACAAACCCATCAATGTTGTTAGTGACACAGAGCACTTCCAGCTTAGGAAATTTCATTTGCTGCATTTCTAAATTTGCAGCGCGTTTCCTGTTTGTATGCGCTCTGGTATTTGTACGTGCTTTGTCCCTATGGGCCACCGTATCCAAGTGAACACTGCACCACACAGTACTCACACTTTATCGGTTGGGAATCTGTCCTACAGGTGGCAGCAGCGTTGCAGCACAGGTCACACAGTGAGACACTTTCTGCAGTCATGCAGAGAGCATCTTTATCCCTCCTGTTGACAAGCTAAGCAGTATAATGGCATCATCTAATAAATTAAAACACTGACAGTGTTACAGCATTAAGTAAACTGCAGACTTATGTGTACAATTTAAACACCTACATTTGAATGGGCAAAACATCAGCTGTGCTTTAAAGCCATATTATTGTTTAAAAAGTTCTGTCATTTGGCAAAATTGTCTGGAAAGCATTGGAAAATGTAGTAACTGTGCATTAAAAGCTTTGTGTCATGGCAGCTAGATACAGCCAAAAGTGTTACTTTGAAAAGAACAGACTGCAGTCAGTAAAAAATTAGTTTGATTAGAACATGAGGTGCATTAATGGCTTTTTTCTGGGGAGAGTAGCCAACACAGAGGGTGCAGCGCTACAGCATGTGGTTCATTCATTTTAAAGGGAAATACAGAAAAGTAGGATTTGGACAAAGTGACAGAAGCAAGACATAGATGGTTTGGGCATGTGCAGAGGAGGGAGCAAGTGTATATCATTGAGGATGGATCTGGCTGACAGGAGGAGAAAAGGGAGACCAAGGAGGAGGTTCATGGATGCTGTGAAAGAGGACATGCTAAAGGGGGAGTTAGTGTGCCAGCAGAGGACAGAGTGAGATGGAAACAGATGTTCAAACTTTGGGCCAGTTGCTCAATGTTTACCTGCATTTTTTATTTCTGATTTGACACAATGTTTGCACTTTTGCCCATTAGTTTGATTATTTTAAATGGTCTGCTTCTTGCTTCTAGTTACTGTACTTTTTACTGAATTTGAATGTGTTGAAAATGTTCTTACTTTGTATTATTACTCATATCATGATGCGACATAAAGTAATCGTAACGTTGTCAAAGTAGCCACAGTGAGAGCACAGATATGTGAAGCTGAAGCTGTTTGTGTTACTACTGAATGTGAAGGCAAAGCTGGAAATGTAATGTCTCCAATGTGAAAGCTTTGTACAGTTACAAATGCTGGTAAACTAGAAAGGAACACAATGCCAGATGAAGAAACAAGATTACTTTACAAGCCTCCCTGTACTTGTGGCAGTGCCTTACGGTCTGACGGTGTCTGATTGGTTGACTTGAGACGTAACCTTTGGCTATCTTGTAGACTTGGATCAGGGAATCTGGTAGGAACTTGTTGAGTTGATTCTTTCCTCAGGCTAAAGTCAAAGCTTTGAACTTAACGTGGCCAGTTACTGGAAGCCTGCGCAGACAGGTGAACAGCGGAGTGATGTGTCTTTCATTGCTGAATGCTGCTTATCTCATAATGTTTATTTAGACATAAGTTGCTTTTTAGGCTGTAATTAGCATGTGTACACTGTTTTTTGAGTGTGTATAAATTAATCCTTTATGGTTAATATAGCATTTGACTTTTTAAAGACATTCTCATTTTTTTAATCACAGAAAAAGGTACAATTTTACTCTACGAGAAGCAAATCATTCACATACAGTTTTTTACAGCTGAAAATATACAACTTGTTGTTTATCTAACATGCACAAGTAAACTGTAATATCTTTGCAGCAGTTCCTGTTAAAGAGGGACGTCTGGAGGAAATAAAGCAGTCAGATGAAAGCGTTATTGGATTATTTTATGGTTAAAACAAACTTATGTCAGGACAAAAGTTGCAGATTAGGGACTTTTCAAAACACTACAGAACACCTGATGTCGGAGGTTTTTTAAATGATGTTGAACACAGAATATTTTTTTACAGTAACAGCATTTTTACAAAAGCCTTTCACACTTAAATCTACAAATCATCCGAGTGGTTCAGGTTTGTTGGCTTCTGTGTTTAAAAATCTGCACTTTTAGCAAACTCTTGGTCCACATTGGCATGGAGTGAATTGAAAAGGGGCTGGAGGATAAAGGCCTTGAAGAGAGACAAAGAGTGTCAGGCAGAAAAGTTTCAGAATGCAGAAAGAACACACTGGAATCACAGAGCTTCACATTTGTCCATGTCTGCTATGGCACCGAAGCTATTCCAGTCAATTAGGGGAGGGTCTCTCACAAAAGACCATGACAACACTGTTTTCTTTAGTCAGAAGACCCTGGCGTGATGGTGGAGTAGAGATCCTCTGTGTGTTTTTTTGGGAATAGGAGTCTGGTATAATGCTGGCTGTCCTGGTCTGATGCAACTGAGAGGTTTTCATACATGGGAACAGAGCTTATCTGAGGACACAAGACAAACAATATTACTAACATTATACAGTACAAGTATAAGAGAATGTTTTGGAAGATATTTCATTGTGTAGGTTCAGTATATTGTTGCATGAATTTGGTGCTTTTAAAGAATTTAGCATGTTTTTGTAGAGACTAAAAATTAATTCATTGGTTCATTAATTCTGTGCAGTAATAAAAATACTTAGTTTTATTGGAGTTTTGAGTGTTTGGAAAACGTGTCTATGCTTTCATTGGTAAACATCATCAACTGTCGATGAATAAATGACAAAAAGCTCATAGTAATTTTGGGTTGGAAATCAGTATGTGGCAGTTTTTCTTTCTTTAAGGTTTTACTTACACTGTTTACATCATAAACGTTGGGCAAGATGTTGTTGAAATGTCGGATCATTACCTGCTCTGTGTTGTCCATAGCTTCAGAGGTAGGAGACGGGCCTGAAGTTCTCTTTGTTCTGGTCAGAGAAACAGATGAATATACATATGCATTATTCATGCATAAGTGATTTTAGATAAGAAACTGAATGTGATTGACCTGCACCAGAATATTCACCTAATCCACAAGAAGACAATGAGCGGTACAGTAACCAGGAGAGCAGCACCAGCAACAGCTCCTGCAGCTGCTGCTGACCTCCAGTTTTCTAAACCGAGGACAGTTAGGGCTTTTTCAGTGGAGGTGATGTGTTTTTTCCTGATTGTGACAGCACAGGAGTAACTTCCTGCATGCTGACTGCCGACTGGGTCTAGAACCAGGTGTTTGTGTCGGCTCTCAGGCAGAAGCTGGTTGTTCAAGGACCAGATGTAGCTTGTGTCATCAGAGAGAGGACAGCTGGTACTGCAGGTCACTGTGACTTTCTGACCCTTTGTCATCACAGGAGAGGGAGCAAATCTGACTGTCAGGCCTAAAATAGGGTCAGATCAATACGCAAAGTACATGAAAAGCAGACATTCAAAGCTGGTTATTAATCATATGTAAGCAATTTCAGAGATCATTTCTACGTGGCAGCTCAGATTTGATAACCTCGGCCAAAATACTGAAGGCATAAACACAAAGCTGCATTGAGAGAGCAGATTCACACATCTTTACTGAATCGGCCTTAAATACTGAAAATATGATCTGTGAAGGAAGCAGTCGTAATCTGCTCTGGTACAAACTCACTGAATTACCTGTAACAACCAAAGTGACTCCAGGCAAATCGTACTCTTTCAAAACTTTCGAATCTTTTTGGAGGCTGAATATGAACTCTCCTGAGTCTTGGCTCTTCAGGTTATGGAGTGTCAGCATGTGCTGATTCTTACTCTTGTCATGATACTCTACACGTCCTGGAACTTTTGGATGCTTTTCATATCTTTCCCCATTTCTCTTCTTGATAAACCAACCTTTAGAAGATACCGTCTTATTGTAGGGATATGAGTAGTCACTTGAAATGTTAACTGAGGAACCTTCCAATGCACAGATTCTTCTGGTTTGATAATTCACTGTCTGGCAGTTGTTATTCTCAGTACCTGAAATATAGAACATACTAACAGTACTTAGAAGGATTAATGGTTTTCTTGGATTTATGAAAAAATAATCTTTATCAATATGTAGTCTCATTAATAGTTTTGACAAGACTGACTTATTTGATAGTTTTGCAGTTTAAGCTGACATCTAGAATAAATCTGAATAAATGGTTAATTAAACTGTACAGTGTTTATGGTAATTCCGTATTTCTGATGACTTCAATAAACTATTCCACCAATTGAAACAAACTGAACTGTATGTTATTGGTTTATGCTTACAGACTTCAGGAGACAGCAGATGCTCGCTGCCTTTTACAGCACAGGAGAAGCTGCCATTAGAAGATCCAGAAACTGAAAGCTGTTGTTTCTCTGAATTAGTTTGAAGACGTTTGTCCTGGTACCAGCTGAAGTTGGTCTGATGGTCAGTCATAGGACAGTTGGTGTTGCAGGTCAGTGTAACAGGTGATGCAGCAGTACTTTGAACACGTGGTGCTGCTTAAAAATTTATACAATTTGGATTTGTGACATAGTACAGTAGATAAAGTATTGATAACAAAAATGACACGTACTAAATAAATACAAACTTTCAAGCACCATTTGTAAAAAAAAAAAAAGAAAAAAAGAAAAAAAAAAGAAAAAGAAGCAAAAAAAAGAAGAACACAAAACCTGTAGGATTTGTGATGGAGCAGGATTCATTTATTTTTTATTTCCTGTCCTTGGCTTTTATTTCGTTGCTCCTCCTGTGCCTCTTCCCGTCAGTCTGTGTGGTTTCTTCACCTTCCTCGTTTGTCGTGATTTGTTTCACCTGTTCCCGAGTCCTTTTAGACCCAGCTGTCCAGTTCGTTTTGTATTGTGCTCCTGCCCCTGGATCTTCCCCGTTTGAACGCTCCTCTCCCTGTTCCCTGTTCTGGACTGTGTTGTAGTTACTCCTTTTTGTTACGTTATTGCCTTAGTTTATCCTTCACCTGTCTGTTCACATCCTGATCCTGGTATTGGTTATTTTTGTTAATTTCCCCTTTTGCCTTCCCCTTAGTTTTGTCTGGTTCTTCGATGTACACTACATTTGCTTCTGTCTAGTCAGTGTCCTGTCTGTCTTGTGTGTGTGCACCCCGTTGGTTTGAGTAGCCGTCCTGTCATTTTCCCTGTACGTGTTTAGTCTGTTTTCGTTGCTCCCCTTTTTCTTTTTACCTCCGCTTGCCGTCTCCTTACTTGGGTCCTTGCAAATTACTTATAACATTTGCAGACCAAATCTTTTACGGTCTGTATTAGTCCAAGTAGGATTAAATGGAGGAGAGAGGCAGAGTAACTGACAACAGGTGAAACCGATAATGAGTACTGGTAGGTGGAACAAACTTAATGGGGTGATTGGCAACGCAGAGGAGAGAGTTACTTCCAAACGTGCTGCTCAAAGTGTGAGCCATGTCATTTGGGGGAAAACGGAGAAGATATACAATGACTTCTGATATTGTTGATAAAAGGGCAGTCATTTTATTGAATGACTTGTAATCTTTAAAATCCATGTAACAACACGAATCACCACTTTTCTTTAATACTTTAAGTAAATGTACTTTTGCTCAAGTAGAAATGACCGTGATACTTATGATCAAATGCATATGTAAGGATCAAACAAGCTTGTGTCTCCACAGAGGACCGAAAATGGAAGAAATTGACATTTTGCTGCGTCTGCCTCCTTAGAAATAATTCAAACCAGGTTTGGCTCTGATTGTATAATCTTAAAATTGTTTATGCCATTTCAAAATACATGAGAACAGAACAAAACTAGTCACTGGTAAAAGCACACTATTCAAAATAATACACTACAGAGCATATGATGTCTAGGATTTTGATTTATGTAATGACATCACACTGTTTTTACCAAAACTTTTTTACAGCTACGAATCATCAAGAAAGTTAGGATGGGACAGATCAGTAACTTAGAACAATGCAACATGGCTGCATTTACACAGACCTCTGAAATTGTATGAGAACTTCTCTCTTGCTCCTGATGGAATATCTGTTGGTAATATCTGTTTTTAAAACATATTTGTAAATTGATGAAAAACAATTGGAAAAAAGCAAGATATTTGAAGATGTATCCTAAAGAGCTAAAGCTCGATAGTTTGAAACACTTTAAGGAAAGTCTTGGTTTTCATTAGCCTAGAGGGAACTTAAAAAAAAGCAGCTGTAGCTTAAAGGCCTTGAAGAGAGACAGCAAAATATCAGGCAGAAACATTTCAGAATGCAGACAAATTATATTGTACACTACGTCTGTCTGTGCCTGCCATGCTACTGAGGTTTTTTCTAGTCCCTCATAGCAAGACATTTCTCTTTAGTCGGAGGACTCTGGCTTGATGGTGGAGTAGACATCCTCTGTTTGGTTTTTAGAGAAGAGAAGTCTGTTATAGTGATGGCTGTCCTGGTCTGATGGAGCTGAGATGTTTTCATTCATGGGAACAGAGTTTAGCTGAGGACGCAACACAAACATTACTTACATATGCAGGATGAAATGCTCCAGGTAGTAAAGTTCTGGAAGCTTTTTGTTTTTTGCAGGTGCAAGATTTTTAGCATGTATTTGGTGTTTTGAAATAAGCTTTTGTTTTTTTGTTTTTTGCAGAGATTAAGACGTAATTTCTCAGTTCATTAAAACTGCAGTAATAAAACTATTTAATTGTAGTTTTTACTGAATTTTTAACATAAGTTAAGTGGGGGGGGGGACGGGGGGGACTGGGGGGACTGCTCATTTAAGGTTTGGTCAGACATGAAAGAAAAGAGACAGCTTTGTAATTCTTCTCTAGAGGATTGATTTGAATGGGAGAACAGTGTCTTGGTACCTTGGTGTTGCTAATCTTGTCTTCGTAGAATTCAGTTTCTGCCAGTGTGACACTGTAAGAAAAAGATGCGAGCATTGGGTGTTGGGCTTATGGTGTATGGAACTATGGAACTGGACGTAGTGTGTGTTTATAGATTCAATTGTTACCAGAGACGAAAACTGCTCAAGACTGAGAGACCTAAGATTATGGCAGAAAGTGGCTAGTGAAGTGGGACTATGGCCTATGGAAAGACCTAGAGAAAAAAAGTGAGCTAATCTTGGTGGAAATCATGGAACGGTTTCCCAGCAACATGGCCATGTACAGGAGATGAGGACATGTATTAGAAGACTGAAGGATTAGAAGATTGTAATTCAGGTGAGAACAAGAGAAGCCTACCTTGAAGCTGCTGAGAAGCAGAGAAGTAGAATTTTTAAAATTATTTCTTGTTCTTTACCTGCTCCGTGTTTTCTGATGTTTCGCTTTGTGGGGCTCGAGTGCAGATCCTCCTTTTTCTGATTTATCAAAGAAATAAATCATATACAATTGATGAAGAGTTTTCAAATGAGAATTTGATCATTATTGATCTGCAACAGAGCACAGTGTTACTCACATCATCCAGCAGGAAACATTGAGAATTATTAAAACCAGCAGAGCAGCACCAAATCCTGCAGCTGCACCTGCTGGTAACGTCTGTTCTTTTGTGATAATGAGGACAGTTAGAGACTTTTCATCGGAGCTGGTGGTTTTTGCACCGATCTTGACGGCGCAGAAGTAACTTCCTGCATCCTGACTGTCGACTGGGTCAAGAACCACGCGTTTGTTTCGGCTCTCAGGCAGAGGTTGATTCTTAAAGGACCAAATGTAGCTTGTGTTACCAGAGAGGGGACAGCTGGTGCTGCAGGTCAGTGTGACTCTCTGTCCCGCTTTCACGACAGCAGAAGGAGTAAACCTCACTCTCAGACCTAAAAGAAGGTTACGTAGACCAGTACATGAAAAAAGAAATCAAAAACCGGGTCAACAAGTTGGTAAATCTAAGAGATTTCAGAGATTAACCTTAGTAGAAATCTAGCTTTCTCCTTTATTCTGCGCACCTGAATCAGCATTAAATACCTGAAATGTGCTGCTCTAAGACCAAAAACCAACCGTATAATCATGAGTGGTGACAAGTGCACTGATATAATACTGTGGTTTCCCTGAGTTACCTGTGACAACCAACGTTACTCCAGGCAAACTGGACGACTCCCAACCATTAAGATCTTTTTGGAGGCTGAATATGAGCTCTCCTGAGTCTTGCCTCTTCAAGTTATGGATTCTCAGGATGTGCTGATTCTTAATGTTGTCATGATAGTCCACACGTCCTGGAACCTTTGGCAGCATTTCAGCTTTCTCCCCAACTCTCCTCTTAATAAACCAACCGTTTGAATAAAGCTTCTCATCGTAGGAATATGAGTAGTCACTTGAAATGTCAACCTCGGAACCTTCCAGAGCACAGATTCTCCTGGTTTGATAATTCACTGTTGAGCAGTTTTTATCCTCAGTACCTGAAATATAGAAACCGCTTCTTAAGAGAAAATTACTTCTTAAGATAAAACCATTTATGACAGAATTAACATTGACCACTGTTAAACTTACAAAAGCATCGTTCTTGTTACTCTGACCTAAAGTTTCACATGCGTGAACTCCTTTTCCATTGTTTAAACAACATTTTTAACTCGTGAAATTGTCTGTGTTCTAAAATACAGACTCTTTATGCAAGTATTAATTAACTGACTTATTTGACATGCTGTCACTTTACGATGATATATATTGGCCACAAGTTCAATCATCACAATTTAAATTTTTGGCTTTATACCCAGGATAAGACATGGATTCCTTTTCCATTTGTCGTACTGGCACATAAAACAATAAAGTCATCAACAATTTAACGTTTTATTGAATTTGATACATAAACCGCTAATATAAGATAAATCTTTTTTTGTGTCACAGTGGGACAGCAGCAGCAGAAATGTGCTAATGTGCTGCAAGAATTTTTGTACGGAATGAAAAACAAAAAGTCAATTTAAACTTTTTTTTTTTTTTTTTTTTTTTTTTTTTTTACACTTTGGTCCTGTTGCATTAAACTGTGTTTCTGTAATGTTAACCACACTTATTATGATGTGTTGTTATTCAGAGCATCGTATTTATCATTGTGTTTCTGTGTTGTCATTATTATACCATTCCACCAATTGAAACAAACTGAACTGTATGTTATTGGTTTATGCTTACAGACTTCAGGAGACAGCAGATGCTCGAGGCCTTTTACAGCACAGGAGAAGCTGCCATTAGAAGATCCAGAAACTGAAAACTGTTGTTTCTCTGAATTAGTTTGCAGACGTCTGTCCTGGTACCAGCTGAAGTTGGTCTGATGGTCAGTCATAGGACAGCTGGTGTTGCAGGTCAGTGTAACAGGTGAAGTACTTTGAACGAGTAATTCTGTTGAAAGATTATATACAATTTGGATTTTTGTTATAATCAAGTAGTGGGAACCATAGGGGTTTGAGGGTGGGAGGTTTGAAATGGTTGAGGAATCTTTACCTCTAGGATATGTGATGGAGCAGGGTTCATTCTCTGATTTTTGGTGATAAGAACACATTTTCCCTTTAGCGTAGGTCACAGTGAAGCAGGTCGGTGTGATGGAATCTGGGCAAAAATAAATGACATTTAACATTTTAAATGTCCCGACAAAAGTGTTGTTTAGCAGCACACACTGGCATAAACTAATATTCTCAATATATTTGTGTAACCAGAATAAATTAATGTGAAATGTATCCAGCCTAAATGTTTGTTTATCTTTTTTTACATACTGATCACATTCGAGCTCTCCAGAGACTCTGTTAATATAATTTTTAAAACAAACATTGAAACCTGGTAAATGCGATCATTGATGCAAAAATCAAGGTCAAGGAGAAAACCATCAATGCAAAGTGCTATCAGAAGAACTTTTTCCGTTTCATGAGACACAGAAAGGAACCTTTATTTTTTTTTGAGTTGAGGTAAGCAGGAGCAGTTTCTGCTGCTTCTGCTCACTGCGGGTGTCTTTAATATTTAATGAAGAAATGAACCGATCTAAAAAGTAAAAACATATACTTGGATAATCTTTGCGTTGCTTTTGAATAATCTCTCGGTAAACAAAAAAAAAAGAAGACGTTGTATATTACAATGATGGTTATGTAACAGTGCGATAAAAATCACCCCTCACCCACTGAGACGTCAGGGGCTCTGAGATCCTCGTGGCCTTTGATAGCACAGGAGTATGTGACTCCTTCCTCACTGCTGACCAGCTCTTGGTACCAGGGGCATGAGTCCTCATACTCAAACCTTCCGTTCTTATACCAGATGTAGGATTCTGTCAGAGCACAGCTGGTGCTACACAACAGTGTTACTGACTCATCCTCTGTGTTGGGAATCACCTTCACCTGCAGGTCTTTGAAAATGGCATAAATAATGAATTTTTCACATACTTTAAGAATCATTTTACTAAATAATATTAATTGAAAACTAATATACCTGAAATACTCAAACGAATTCCGTTTTGCTTGCAGAGATCTGGTTTGTCTGTGCAGCAGTAAACGTTTGCGTCAGTCTCTCTCAGATCATTGATTGTTAGAGTGGTTTGACCTTCCTCAGAAAAGTTGCACACTACACGATGTCCGTTTGCAGAGAGCTCTTCCTGAACAACCACATGTGATCCATTCTTGTTTAAAATGTACCATTTAGTGGCTGAATTGGGATTTGAGCAGGTCAGGTCCACTGATGAACCTTCGAATGCACAAATCGTCTTTATCTGTCCACGGACCCCTTGAACAGAAGTTTGTATTAGTAAATATCTGGTTCATACGAAAAAAAGCTGTTAAAAAATTGGTAAATGTGGATTTTTCACTTTGAATGAAGTAATAAATCGCAACCCTGCTGCCTTACAGTACATGTTTCAAGCCACTGTCAGGTGCAGCCTTTTTCTACGGTAATTGCATGTTCCTCTTGTTGACAGACTGGCAGGTTTTTCAGCGCGGACCACGTCTTTTGCCCGGTGACAACTGGTGTAGGCTCCATTACCCGTGTCACCCTTACCGGGATAAGCAGTTTGCATAATGGAGTGAAGCAAGAATCGATAAACAATTGTTCCTACCTGAACTGAACAAGATGAAGCCCATAAACACAACTTCAGCAATTGACATGGTTTTTGGAGTCCTCAGTACTTCAGACAGCTGTTTAAAAGTATTGGTATTGGCCTTAGAGTTGCAGTTCCTTGTGAGTGGTCAGCAGCTTTTATGAATGTGTGATATCACAACATCATTTCCTTTAGTCATTCGTAACTAAACCACAAGGGACACATTTAAGTTGTGTAATCAGTTAATAGAGTGGCCCACCAACCCTAGGGTCAAAGTTCGTGCCCCTTTCTCCCCAACCACATGTCAAAGTGTCCCTGGGCAAGACACTGAACCCCCCCCCCCAACAGCCCATCCTCATACCCAGCAAAGTATCAAGAACACCTGAGGCAATGTACATAGTCTTTCTCTGGACTAGTGACAACATAGATTGCACCTTATTACATTTATGCTACTGCACCTTATCTGATTAGCTTCTCTGTGGGGAGGAGGGGGAGCACCATACAGGGGTCATGTCAAGAAGAGAGCAGCAGACTTAACATACGGATCCCTTATTGTCATACCTGCATGTGTATCCAGACTACACCCTCCATCAGACACTAAACAGACATCTGCGACTGTGGCGCAGGTAGGTGGAGCGGTCGTCCACCAATCTCACAGTTGTTGGTTCGATGCCCTTAAAGTGTCCTTGAGCAAGACACCGAACCCCAACTTAGTTGCTCCCGGTGACTGTTGGCCAGCTGCACAGCAGCTCCCCCATCAGTGTGTGAGTGCAAATGGCTGAATGAGAAGCAGTGTAATGCGCTTTAATTCAATTCAATTCAACTTTCAATTCAACTTTATTTATATAGCGCCAATTCACAACAAAGTCATCTCAGGGCACTTTACAGAATAAAGTCAAGATTATAAAGATATATAAAGAGAACCCAACAAATCCCCCTGGAGCAAGCCATAGGCAACAGTGGAGAGGAAAAACTCCCTTTAACGGAAGAAACCTCCAGCAGAACCAGGCTCAGGGTGGACGGCCATCTGCCTCGACCGGTTGGGGTGAGTGGAAAGGGGAGAGAGAAAAGAACAGAGCAACAAAAAGCAATAACAAAACATCGGGCAGATTGGTAGGACCAGTAGCTGCACGCTGGAAGACACACAGCTTCAAAGCCGGGGGACACCTGCAGAAAGGGACAGAGAGAGGGGGACAGAGGAGGACAAAGACAACTACGGGAGAGAACACACAGAGTTAATGACATACAGTGGTGAGAATTGCGGGGTGAGAGGAGAGGAGAGATGGTCAAGAGGAGGAAAGGAGCTCAGTGCATTGGGGGGTGGGTCCCCCAGCAGTCTAAGCCTATGGCAGCATAACTATAACTAACTATATGCTTTATTAAAGAGGAAGGTTTTAAGCTTAGACTTAAAAGTAGAGAGGGTGTCTGCTTCCCGAATCTGAACTGGGAGCTGGTTCCACAAGAGAGGAGCTTGATAGCTAAAGGCTCTACCTCCCATTCTACTTTTGGAAATTCTGGGAACCACAAGTAGGCCTGCATTCTGAGAGCGAAGTGGTCTACTGGGATGATATGGTGCTATGAGGTCTTCTATATATGATGGAGCCTGACCATTCAGAGCTTTATATGTAAGAAGCAGGGTTTTAAATTCTATTCTAAATTTAATGGGAAGCCAATGGAGAGAAGCTAGTGAAGGTGAAATATGATCTCTTGCTAGTTCCAGTCAGCACTCTTGCTGCAGCATTTTGGATTAATTGCAGTCTCTTTAGTGAGTTACTGGGGCATCCTGAAAGTAGGGAATTACAGTAGTCCAACCTAGAAGTAACAAATGCATGGACCAGTTTTTCGGCATCACTTTGAGACAGTATGCTCCTAATTTTGGCAATGTTCCGTAGGTGGAAGAAGGCTGTTCTAGAGATTTGTTTTATATGTGACTTAAAGGACAGATCCTGATCAAAAATAACTCCAAGGTTCCTTGCAGTAGTACTGGAGGCCAGACTTATGCCATCTAGGGTAACAATATGGTTGGACATCATATCTCTGATATTTTTGGGCCCAAATACTATGACTTCAGTTTTGTCTGAGTTTAAAAGTAAAAAAGTGTGGGACATCCAGGCCTTGATGTCTTGTAGGCATGCTTGAAGCTTTATTAACTGATTATTTTCATCTGGTTCCATAGATAAATATAGCTGGGTATCATCAGCATAACAGTGGAAATTTATGGAGTGTTTTCTAATAATGTTGCCTAAAGGAGACATATATAAAGTAAAAAGTATTGGTCCTAACACAGAGCCTTGTGGAACTCCATAGCTAACCTTTGTGTGCATGGAGGATTCATCATTAACATGAACAAATTGAAATCTATCAGACAGATAGGATTTAAACCAACCTAGTGCAGTTCCTGTAATTCCAATTTCATGTTCCAGTCTCTGTAATAAAATGTTATGATCAATGGTATCAAATGCGGCACTAAGATCTAACAGAACAAGTATAGAGATGAGTCCATTATCTGAGGCCATGAGAAGATCGTTGGTGACTTTTACCAGTGCTGTTTCTGTACTATGATGAACTCTAAATCCTGACTGAAACTCTTCATACAAATTATTCCTATGAAGGTGATCACATAATTGTTTTGCGACTACTTTTTCAATTATTTTAGAAATAAAGGGGAGAAGTGCCAATAGGTAGAAAAGCGCTATATAAGTGCAGAACATTTGTCCTGCAGATGGCTTCATCATTGCAGCCAAAGATCTGTGTTTCAGAGCTCACTTGACCTCTGTTCTCAGTTAATCGTGTGTTGCAGATAATGTGAGATGCTTATTCAACACAATATGCTGCTTCTTTAATTTCAATTTCAATTAAAAATGTGTAATAACAATGAAGTGACAATGTAAAGGACATGCAGTCCTACAGAGGTACATGAAATTGTTATTTTTTTAAATGCAATAATTATTATGCTTTTCCAGAATGTTTTGGGTCTTTGTGCAACATGAACGAGGCACAAACTTGAAAGTATCTAGAGAAAGAGCAGAGAGATGTGAAGCTTATGGACGTTGATATAAACTTAAACACCAGACCAAGCTGAAAATGTAAAATCTATATTTTATTAAACTGACAAAAAAAGTTTTTTTTACAGTTTCAGCATCAAATAAACTAAAGTAACAGATGATCATAAAAGTTTGGGTGAGTTCACTTGACAAAGTCTCCTCATGTTGGCTGCAGTGCACTATGGTCAGACAAAGACACTGATCAGGTGACTTGAGATGAAGGTTCAGTTCAGAGAGTCTGTTCAGTTTTTCGTTCAGATTCGTCTGCCAGTAATAGAACTGTCCCATTCAACAGTGTCTGCGAAAAGGAATGTGAGGCCCGTTCACCTTTTAAATCACGATCGTCTGTTTGGTTCACCCTGTTCACACTGCTCACACTGACACTGTATACGGTCTCCCTGTGTTCATGGACCGTGAGCCATTTGTTCATTCGGAAGAGACTCATATTTTGGACTCTGATTCACCTTTATGTTGTCTGAGGTTTGGTTTTCAGTTTGACACCTTGTTAAGTGTTTGTCCCTGTTAGTCTGTTCCTGTTTAGAGTTTAGGTTTAGTCATTGGTTTGTCCCCGTTTGTTTGATTCCGTTTAGTATTGAAGTTTGGTCCTAGTTTTATTCCTGTTTTGTTAAGTTTAGTTTTGGCATTGAGGTTAGGTGATCTGCTTATCGGCTCTAGTTTAGTTAATCTTTTACCCCTGACAAAACCCACCGCCCCCCCAATCCCTGACGAGGTCTGGTAATTTGTTTGTCAGTCTCATTTTTAGCACTCGGTTAGTCAGTGCAAGTTTAATTAGTCAAATTCTCTTGAGTAACAGGAACTGAAGCAATCAGAAGAAAATATTATCTGAACAGGTTGCGGTTAAAACAAACTTGCACCAAGACAGATGCTGCAGACAACACGCTGTAGACCTTTTAATACGCTACATGTCCTAAGAAGCATCCGTCCTTCATGAGAGGATCTCACATAATACTTTAGAAAAAAACCTTTGGTTATATAGCAGATACGGGGTCGATGATGCAGTACAGATCGTCTGTGTGGTGCTCAGAGAAAAGGAGACTGTTATAGTGATGTTCTCCCTGCTCGGTCGGTTGAGCTGAGACATTCTCATACATGGCAGCACAGTTTATCTGAGGAGACAGGACATATGCAGTATTACTTATACTTACATTATATTTCATCAAAGTGCTTGACAATTACAAATATAACTTAAATGTTTCGGAAGGTTTTATGTTGCATACAGTTGAATATCCAGATATTTGGTGTCTTGAAGTATTTCTTATTTAGTGTTTGTTGTAGGGATCATAATCCTTTCAATCCTGTTTTCTACTGGAACGGCTCCGTGTTTTCTGACGCTTCAATCTCTGGAGATTGACTGGAAGCCCTCTTTTTTCTGAATCATGAAATAAATGAATAAACGAACAAGTGGTTTGAAATCGGGATTTGAATATCTGCAAAACAACCATAGTGTTACTCACCTAATCCAACAGACAACAGAGAGAAATATTAAAACCAGGAAAGCAGCAGCAACTCCTGCACCTGCTGATGATGCTTGTTCCTTAGTGACGCTGAGGACGATGAGAGTCTTTTCTCTAGAGCTGGTGTCTTTCTTGCCATTTCTGACAGCCCAGGAGTATCTTCCTGCATGCTGAGTACCGGCTGGGTCTAGAACCAGGTGTTTGTTTTGGCTCTGTGGCAGAAGTCGACCGTTCAAGTACCACATGTATGTTGTGTTACCAGAAAGAGGACAGCTGGTACTGCAGGTCACCGTCTCACACTCTCCCTCCATCACCACTGCAGGACTGAACTTAACCCTCAGACCTAAAGAGAGACATACTGGTCAGTAAATGTTTTGAGAAGACATCCAAAGTGTCTCAAACCTGGATATTAAGTCCATTTTAAAATAGCTTTAAGCAAACGTCACCTTTGATGTTTAAGAGACTTTTTTTGGGAACTTGAACTGGCTTTAAAATTTTGTTCTATCGCCCACGCTCACACTGTGTATACAAGTACACGCAGTATTAGAGACCCTTCTTAACCTGCTGCTGAACTACTGTGCAGTCTATGAACTTAAGGATGTTGCTTTAAAGATGAAAAGGTGTCAAATTTACCTGTGGCAACCAAAGTGACTCCCGCAAAATCAGACTGTTTCCATTTTCCATCAAATCTTTGGACTTTGAATGTGTATAATGCTGAGTCATTCTTCTGCAGGTGCTTGATTTCCAGGATGTGGCGTCCCATGTTGTCATAACACTTCACACGACCTGCAGCGTTCATCATTACTTCGGTTTCCCCCTCACCCCTTCTTCGTATTTTATACCAGTATTTAGACGTGGGCTGCTGGTTGTGGGGATGAGAGTATATAGTGGAAATGTTCACTGAGGAACCCTGCAGAGCACAGATTCTCCTGTTTTCATAATTCACACTCCAACAGTAGTTATCCCCAGTACCTGGAAAAACACACAACTATTAGGGTAAAAATTATTGGCTTGAATACCATAGTTATTTAACTGAATGTTGCTTTAAATTTACGGTTTGTAAATATATTTATTTAGATTGTCTTAGATCTTCTTTTTTTTTAAATTTAGTTTGGAAAATGAACAAGAGTGATACTGAAGTTTGCTTTTCTGATTTCCATTTGTCTAAATTCTGTATTGGGGATTTCTACATTTCTCTGATGTGAACATACATGAACACACGATGTATTTAAGGCGATTTAAAAAAATTAATTGAATTTGGGCTCTAAAGTGTAAAATAAGTTTCTTTTTTTTTTAGCCGCCATATTTCAGCTTCTAGTCTTAGTTCCAGTTTTAAAATCGGATTCATTTAAATTCTTGATTTCACTTGCTCAGAGTCTACACGGACATCTAGTGGCCACAAGTTGTCAACACAGTTTAGCTATTGTTTGTCAGCGAAAATAGAAAAACACAATTAATTAAATTTTTCTAGATTTTGTGAGGGTTTTGAATAAATGGATTAACAAAACTTTTATCAAGGCTACTGCATTAATATGTACATACTGTATGTCCTCTACCCTTTATTGCTTTTAGTTTATTAATAAGAGAATATATACTTTTTTAAAACCTTTAGGTTTAAAAATATATCCTGCAGTGCATGGCATTAGAAACTGGCATGGCAGTAAAGAAAATAACAGACTAAACACTGTCTAATATTAACACAGCCACATAACAGTTTACCATTTCAAGTTTAAACCCACTATTAACTAGGCTTGTTGGTTCATACTCTCAGACTTCAGGAGACAGTAGATGCTCAAAGTGTTTTATAGCACAGGAGAAGCTTTCAGTGAGGGATCCAGAAACTGAAACCTGTTGTTTCATTGTGTTTCTGTACCATTGTCTATTCTGGTACCATCCATAAGCAGTTTGAGGGTCGGTCAGGGGACAGCTGCTGGTACAGGTCAGTGTACCTGGTGAAGTACTTTGAACATGTACGTCTGTTAAAAGATGACAAATAACTGTATTTTTTTTTTAATTTGGGTTATACAGAATATGAGTTAAACAAAAATAAAAACATTTTAATTAAAAAATAACAATGGGAAAATGTGAACACAAGGTTTGTAAAGGTTTGTTGAAATGTAACCTCTCGGATGTGTGATGGAGCAGGGCTGCTGATAAAAACACACCGTCCCTTTAGTGTAGGTCACACTAAAGCAGGTCGGCGTGACAGAATCTGGACCAAAAAAAAAAAAAAAGAAGATTCCAGAATTTACTAACCTGGATTAACACATAAAACGTGTGAAAACACTGATAATCATGGTGATGATTGGTAATGAATTTAGTCTGTATCCCTGAGCTGTATGCTTTAACTCTTTAAAAACCACTTGGAGCAGCCTCATATCTTTTGTGTTTTCTCTGCTACAAAGTGGTTCTGGCAGAAGCTGTTTTGTAAACCAAAGGCACTGAGAGAACATGGGTTCTTGATGGCAAAAGAAGAAATCAATACATTTTTAAAATCAGAATAAATTAATAATGTAGTCTTTGCACAACACACTATGACATGTTTCAAATTTAAGAAGCTCAATATATTTACACATTTAGAAAAAACACTGACTCACTAAACTTCAGGCTCATTTTTTTTTAACTATGTTTTGAAACTGGAGCAACATTTTATATTTTACAATGCAGACTGTGAAAAAAAGACTGTCACTCACCCACTGAGACGTCAGGGGCTCTGAGATCCTTGTGGCCTTTGATAGCACAGGAGTATGTGACTCCTTCCTCACTGTAGACCAGCTCTTGGTACCAGGGAGACCAGTCCTCATAGAGAAACTCTCTGTTCTTGTACCAGATGTAGGCTGCAGGTGTTTCAGTCAGAGCACAGCTGGTGCTGCACATCAGTGTTACTGTCTGACCCTCTTTGGTGGGAATCACGTTCACCTGCAGGTCTGGGTAATTCAACATAAAATTAAAACTTCATATACAGTGGCGAAGACCAGACAAACAATCTGAGATACTTTCATAGAAGTTTTTAGTTCAGAAACACAAGAACAACACAGATTAAGTTGTCAATCAAAGTCAAGCAGTTTTTGTTCTGGACACTTGATTTCAGGTGAGCGGTGAGAGCACGTCCATGTACTTGAACAAGAGCTGACATCTTTTACGCAGGTGTCCACGTAGTCGCAAATGTGCCTAAATATTGTGCAAAATATCTCCTAACATCATTTCTACATACATGTGAAAATGTCAGATATTTAAAGCGGACGCAAATATTTGAACTCCTCTCTATATTCATCTTTTTTTTTTTTTTTTTTTACTTGCCAACATTGACAGCCATCGCACCTGAAACGCTGAGCTGAACTTTGCCAGCAGACTTCCGGGCTGTGAGGGTTCTTGCTGCAGCAGTAAGACTTTGCATCGGTCTCTCTCAGATCATTGATTTTTAGGGTGGGTTGAACGTCAGACGCGTTGTATGTCACACGATGACCATCGATAGAGAGCTCGTACTGAAGAACCTCGGAGCCGGTTCTGTTTACAGTGTACCATTTGGTGCCCTTCGCTTTGGCTGAGCAGGGCAGCTCCACTGATGAACCTTTTAATGCACAAAGTGTGTTTGCTTGCCCATGAACCCCTGGAACAGATGCGCATATTAGTAAAAATGTAGACACATTGAAACGTTCTTGTAAGTTCTCAGTTAATATTGATTTTATAAGAAGGGATAAACAATCATTCATACCTGAGATGTGGAGGAGGAAACCAGCGAACACGCACGCAGCTTCTACCAGTAACAAGGTTGTTGTGGTCCTTAAGCTTCTAATCAGAACATTATTTTTATACCAGGTTTCGTACTGACCTTATTACAACATGAAATCTAATTGGGGGGGAAAAAATCCAGACTGTAACCCTGTGGTTACAACCACCATCATGCTTCAACCATCCAGGTACCTCAGATGACTTGATACATGTGAGTGCGGTTTGCAGTTTGCATGAAACAGTGATATCTGAACTTCACATCCTTTTCTGCTAAGTTAAAAAAAAAAAAAAAATGCAAAGTGTACGTGTCTCTATCTCTTCATCATGTGTTGCCAGAGTGGGAGCTACAGGAAGTGAAGCAATCACAAGAAAGTGTTATCGGACAAATCTTGTTTTCTTGTACACGAACTTTTATCGGTAAACAACTAGACACATCGACAGTGTGGCTTTCAAAAAAAAAGTTTCTAATTATGTTTCTAAATAATTTTTAAGACATTATTTTCGTTTAACAAATGGATAACAGCCATTCACACCTGAAAGAAACCTGTAAACCCATTCCCCCCTCTGCCAGTAGCCTAATTACCATAGTCTATTAGTCTAATGTTGAAATTATTCATAACAGTGTAATCAAAATGCATTCATCTAAGGTTTCTGTTTGAAATGTCTGCTTTGCGTAATGTGGTTTTATTGATTTAACACATACTATAAATGGTAGTGGTGTTATCTGTCGTCGGATTTAAGCCACCTGAGGTAAAGCGAGTGTGTGAGCATGACAAAATGGGGACGCTGACAGTCATGGAGATAAGACAGGAGCAGAAATTGAAATAATGGCACAGTTATGACAGGATATGTATAATAATGTGTACATCACATGCACAGCACCGTGTATTTTTGACAGCAACAACAGGTTCACAAAACGTTTTACAGCTACAGATGCAACATAATCATAAATGACAAACAATAAGGAAGTTCTGGAATGAGCTCAATGGCGTTTTGTTTTTGTGTCATTTGTCTTGTAACTTAACTTTACCCCGAAGTTTTTGTGCCTAACCCTGAGAAGATATTCGCAAAAATTCCTTGACATGAAACCTCGGTTTACTTAGAAAACCCCGGCACGATGGTGGAGTAGAGTTCCTCCGTGCGGTTTCGAGAGAAGGAAAGTCTGACGTAGTGTTGGTCGTCCTGCTGTGTTGGCCGATGTGGGATGTTTTCATCAGTGTTGAGCTGAGGAGACGAGGAATATATATTTTAATGCTTGTATTGACTTCAAAAATGTGTGGGAACAGGTGAAGAAGAGGAAGAAGACAGACTCTAGAAATAAATCATGATAGCAACCTAGCAAACACTTGTGAGAATTTGGAAATACTGAAATACTGCACCGTGTTTTGTGATGTCTCGGGCCTCGCAGGCTGACCGGGAGTCCTCTTTTTCCTGCCATGCCAAATGAAGGAATGTCATTGAGGAGATGATTTCAAGACAGTTCCTGTTTGCTTTGAAACAAGCCACAGGGAAACTCACCTGACGCACCAGCAGACAGTCAGAGATATGATAACCAGGAGAGCAGCACCGGCCCCTGAAGCAGCTACTGCTGCTGTTATAGGCGACGAGGTCGCGCTTAGGAAACGCAGAGTCGTCGTCTTGGAGCTGCGGATTTGTTTGCCCGTCCCGACAGAGCAGGAGTATGTTCCTACATGCTCACTGCTGACTGGGTCTAGAACCAGGTGCTTGTTTTGGCTCCCTGGCAGGGTCAGAGGTTGATCATTGAAGTGCCAAATGTAGTTCATGTTAGCAGAGAGAGGACAGCTGGTGCTGCAGGTCAGTGTGACTCTGTGGCCGTCTGTCACCACGGCAGGACGCTGTGTCACTCTAGGGCCTGAAAAAGGGTTATGTCGGTCAGTAAATGTTGCAAACTGTCAGTGATTCTTTGTTGGGAGACAGACTTTGAGATCAGTAATTTACATTTACTTCTGGTCAATCAATTGATGTCAGCTAATGAAAATGTTTCACAAACCCAGTCGTTTTCAATCTGATGGTAACCTACATGTTAATGTGACTACATGGCTTTCAGCCTGTATAGCGATGACCCGTGCGGTCATTCACACGTGAAGCTGATGCGTTCAGTTGGCGTCAGATCAAGGGAAAGCGGCACATGCGTGACAGGGCTTTAACATTACAAAGTTACTGATTCTTCTGAAATACCTGTGACGACCAAAGTTACCCCAGGCAGATGAGGCCGTTTGCATTTGTTATCTTCCTGGAATCTTAATGCATATTCTCCTGAGTCCCTCTCCGTCAGGTTAGTGATCGCCAGAATGGAGTGGCGAGTGTTGTATTGAGACCACATGCGCGCATCATCCCCAGTCAGCTTTTCTTCTCCGGCCTCACCCCTTCGCTTCTTTTTATACCAAAATTTGGACTCTGGGTTTTGACTCTTCGGATGTGTGTGGTCACTTGAAATGATCACCGATGAACCTTCCAAAGCACAGATTCTCCTGTTGACATAATTCACACTCCTGCAGTTTTTACCTTTAGTACCTGAAATAGAGAAAACACCAGCATATGTAGTAGTTTATTTGACTGGATTAAAATTTGCATTAAAATAGCATTTTTGAAACCTTTTTTTTTTTTTTTGAGAGTTACATTTATTGTTAATTAGCATTAAACAGTTGTGGACAAATAATCAAGTCTGTGTTTACATGTATTTAATAAGTCACAGGCTTTGAGTGGGTTCATACTCACATATGTTCTCAGAATGCAGGTGCTCGAGGCCTTTTACAGCACACGAGAAGCTGTTGTTTGAAGGGATTGAATAAAGCAAAACTTCACTATCAAAATATGCACATCTGTTCTTGTACCATGTGAAGTCAGCTGGAGGCTCCATCATCGGACAACTGCTGCTGCATGTCAGTCTGACGTGGTCCCGCGGAGCAGGCATTGTTCCAACGTGAACCTCTTTTGGGTGATATTACATAGATTTTCCATCAGTCACTGTGACGCATAATTATATTTATTAATACATTTGCTATACAGCATGTTTATGGGAGCTTCACCTCTAGGATATGTGATGGAGCAGGGCTCATTCTCTGATTTCTGCTGATAAGAACACATTCTCCCTTTAGCGTAGGTCACAGTGAAGCAGGTTGATGAGACAAAATCTGAGCAAAGAGAACGTGTATAAGAGTTACGATATGTTATGCTATGATTTTGATTAAGGTTTTTTTTAGCACGATCAACACTGTAACTCACCCACTGAGACGTCAGGGGCTCTGAGATCCTCGTAGCCTTTGATAGCACAGGAGTATGTGACTCCTTCCTCACTGCTGACCAGCTCTTGGTACCAGGGAGACCAGTCCTCATAGAGAAACTCTCTGTTCTTGTACCAGAAGTAGGCTGCAGGTATTTCAGTCAGAGCACAGCTGGTGCTGCACGTCAGTGTTACTGTCTGACCCTCTGTGGTGGGAATCACCTTCACCTGCAGGTCTTTGAAAATTGCATGAAATGTGAAAACCTCATGTACTTGGGGATCTATCTATCTATCTACGCACACACTCTACCTGAAACACTGAGCTGAATTCCATTTGGTCCGCAGACGTTTGAGTTGTCCGTGTAGCAGTACATGCTTTCGTCAGTCTCTCTCAGATCATGGATTGTTAGAGAGAATTGACCTTCTTCAGATATGGTGGACATTATACGAAAACCATCCACAGAGATCATCCTTAGAATAACCTGATCTCCTTCCTTGTCTTCAGTGTACCAGTTATTTCTAGAAGTGTGATGTGAACCTGACAAGGGCAGCTCCACTGTTGACCCTTTGAGGGCGCAAATACTCCTTCTTTCTCCATCAACCTCTTGGAAAAAGAAAACTGTGATTAGTAAATATCTTGGCAGATTTTAACCATTTGATAAGCTCATCGGAACACGTAGTAATCTTGAGTTAAACTAAATCAAAAAATGTGTTTTGTTACATTTTAGTCCGATTTTTAGCAGCTTTTACAAATGACCTGATTCACTACAGTCAACATTATGAAAGGTTTAAATTAAGTAGTTGGTTTTAGAAGAGTTAAACAGTTACATTAGTTTTGTTTTACATGAAAAAACAATCAACTATACCTGAAATGTACAGTATGAAACCCACAAAGAAACATCCAGCTTCTTCCAGTAACATGGCTGTTGGAGTCCTTCAGTTTCTAATCAGAAAGTTGATTGTATTTTTTCTGGCCTTATTGTGGCATCAAAATATATATATATGTATATATAAAAAAATAATCCTCAGTGGCTAAAATCAAAAGCACACATCCACAGAGTACTTGAGAGGACTGTTGGTAGCTTGCATGTGTAATTTCACTTCCTTCCACATTATTGCTGTTAAATGTGTGAAAAGGACATTTCATCATCTAAGGAACATTGTGTGTTGTCAGAACGAGAGATGCAGGATGTAAAGCAATCAAAGTGTCACCTGTTTGCATTCTAAAAAGTAATTCAGGGGACCTGTTACCACCATCGAACTCCTAATTTACCGGTTGATATATGCTTTTTAAATTGAAAACATAGTCTCATTAGTTGTGTCAAAATAATAATGTTGGTTATTATAGCGACTTATTTTTATGTGTCACTCAAATTTCCACTGTCAACCGTGTAAAATAAAATTTAGGTTGTGATAGTATAATGATATAGATTTTATTCTACCTTGAGTGCAGGATTTTAAGGCCCCCTTCTTTATTCACTTAAGGCAAAACAAGTAGAGAGTTTGTGTCACAGGACCCGCTTTACATGGCACGGAGATATAAAAGAAAATTTCTAGGTGAAAATAATTTGCCAGAAAGTGACGTCGATAAACAAATGCGATAGACGCTGCTGTTTGCATTCAGTCATGTAAACTGACCATTTCTGCCTCGTGTCAGTGGGTGAGGGTAATGCAGGGAAATGCGCTAAGCTCGAGTTTTGTCTTCTATGGAAAAGCTAATAGGAAAAACTACTTGATACAAAACAACTTAATATTTATGAGTAGTCAACTTAACATTTGTTTATAAAGCCAATAATCGAGTGGATGGTAAATAGCAATGCATTTATTTCTAGCGGAAATGCTAATTCCCTTTGTGCAAAGTAGTTTGTTGTATCCACTTAATTTCATTAGACATTGTCATAGTTCAAAAAGACTGCTGCATTTTTTTATTTTTATTAATTTTTATTATTTTATTATATTATTTTTTTTAGAGTTTAGATTGGTGTATATATTGGTTATGGTTGAAAACAAAGAAAAAAACTGCACACGGAAAAACTGTCTTTTTTTTCATCAGTAATTTATTTTCATTGTCTCGTGTTTTTTTTTACTGGCTCTTCTGTCTATGTGATGGCTTATGTAAAATGAACTACTGTGATATCTAGTGAAAGACAGATTAAACATATGAAGGTTCTCTTAACAAGCTAACTAGGACCTGACCTACAGTATCTGCTAAAGCTGCAGTTAATGTCCACACTCTCAAGTCATTAACATTTAGTGAGTTACTACCTATACTAATACTTTGCACGGGATGACAATGGATTTTCACTCAGAGCTTGTTTTTTTGTCTAAAGTTGACTGCAGCGTAAAGGACCTGGTCCTGTTCCCCGGGCTGACGTGGCTGGTTGCTGGAATAAAGAGGATCTGTGTGGTTCTTGAAGGAGACGGTGCTGTAGAGAAGCTCATCTTCTGCTTGTTGAGCCGCGATGGCTTTGTTTGCACGACCAGTTTTTAGCTGGAAAAAAGATTAATTTAAATAAAATGGCTTTAAGCGCAGATGAAATAATAGAAAATCGTTCCAACTGAAGAGAAAAAGATATTGATGCTTTTATAAAGCAGCAGCATTTTCTCTTCGTAATCTTTACCTCATCCCTGTTGTCGCATCGTTCGGGTGTTGGAGGTTGACTGGAAGACGCCTGTTTTCTAGTTAGGGGAAATAAACAAATATGTAAGAAAATATGTGATTTCGTATCAGAAATTCAACGTCTAAACTTTGAAACAAAACAAGACGGATGCTCACCGGCTCCAAAGGAAGACAGTGAGGGGTATTATAACCAGGAGAACCGCTACAAGTCCTGCAGCTGCTGCTAATGTCCAAACTCCTGCTTTGCTTTGAACAGTGAGAACCTCTTCAGACGAGGTAACATTTTTGGTTTGGACGGCACAGGTGTATCTTCCTGCATGTTGACTGCTGACTGGGTCCAAAACCAGATGCTTGCTTTGGTTGGGAAGCAGAGGCCGAGCGTTCAGGTACCAAATGTATGAGGTGTTGGGAGGCAGAGGACAGCTGGTACTGCAGGTCAGTTTGACTCTCTGACCTTCTGCCACCACCGAGGACGGACTGAACGTCACTTTCAGCCCTTAAATATAATTAGATTGTTTTTTTAAAAACACCTTATCAGGATGTGGCTGTTTTTTTTGTCTTTGTTTTCTCACATTTTAGCATTTAACATAAAGAAATTTTACTTCTTCACTACAACTACCACTTAAAATCGTTTGCTTAGTACTTTTACTTGAGTAGATTTTATATTTTACCTAAAGTACAAAAGTAAAAGTACTTCACTAAGAAAACATTATCATAAACACAATTTTAAACAATAGTGTTTATGATACTTATGACAATGTAATGTATTACATCTACAGTAATTCATAAATAATAATAGGATTCAAAGGTCACTGTCGGTAAAGGTGGAGCTGATTTTAATGTGCTGACAGGTAGTTTACTCACAATGATACATCAGCATTTATAAGTTCATAGTATTTTTTATTTTTAGAAAAGTCTTAACATTGTGGCTGATTGATGTATAATTTCTAAAATATTCCCTTAGTTCCTCATCATTTACTTCCTTTTACCCATATCTTCACATCATCACTGCTGATGATGAACTGAAGCTGTAACAACCACATGGTCTACGATCCAGCAAACTTGAAGAACCACACGATTCAGTTTAAAAAAAAAAACTCCTCAATTGCCATTAAAACATTTAAGCGCATTGCAGTGCTCGTAGTTCATTCTATGGAAATTAATATTATGTCAATGATTATGAAGTAAAGATTTACCTGTGACAGCCAATGTTACTCCAGGTAGGTCAGACCATTCGAATCTTTCCTTAGCTTTCAGTCTGAATGTGTATTGTGCCGAGTCCTCCTCCTTCAGATTATCGAGTGTCAGGATGTGCTGATCTTTGTTACTGTGACACTGCACACGCACTCCATCCTCAACCACCTTTTCAGCTAAGTCCTCATCACTAGTTTTGATTTTATACCAAAACTTAAACTTGGGTTCGTCGTCACGTGGATGCGAGGCTTCACACGAAATGTTCACTGAAGACCCTTTCAAAGCACAGAGTCTCCTGCTGACATAATTCACACTCCAACAGTTGTTCGCCTCAGCACCTGAAACATTGCAAACAACATCCGTTTATATATTTTGTGAATTAAACATCAATGTACTTTGTCTAATAATGACTAATAATGTATGGGACACAATCCTATTCACGCATGCATGTGTAAAATACTGCACACAACTTGGTTTGTACTCACAGGCTTCAGCAGAATGTAGATGCTCGAGTCCTTTAACAGCACATGAATAGCTGTCCATTGAGCTCATTTGAGTAGACAAAGAATCTAGACCCCTGAAATATCTACATCTGTTCCTGTACCACATGTACGTAGTTTGGAGGGCAGGCGGACTACAGCTGGTGGTACAAGTCAGTTTGATAACCAAATGGGAGTCAGACGGTGTCCTTTGAAGGAGAACCTCTTTTGGGAGATCATCAGTGTCACATGTTAAGTAATTTGTCCTAGTTTCATTAAGAAAGACAAGGTGAGTGGTGGTTTGTAGAAACTTCACCTTTAGGATATGTGACGGAGCAGGACTCATTCTGATGAGAACACATCCTCCCTTTAGCGTAGGTCACATTCACACAGTTTGGTTTGACAGAATCTGGACAAAGTGTAAGTGGTTCAATGATTCAGTTTAGCCTATAACATTACAAAAAATTCACTTAAGGGTTTTTTAACATGCTCAACATTGTAACTCACCCACTGAGACGTCAGGTGCTCTGAGATCCTCGTAGCCTTTGATAGCACAGGAGTATGTGACTCCTTCCTCACTGCCGACCAGCTCTTGGTACCAGGGAGACCAGTCCTCATAGAGAAACTCTCTGTTCTTGTACCAGATGTAGGCTGCAGGTGTTTCAGTCAGAGCACAGCTGGTGCTGCACATCAGTGTTACCGTCTGACCATCTGTGGTGGGAATCACCTTCACCTGCAGGTCTGAGATTGAAGTGTACTGTATGATGTAAGGATTCACTGACTAATGTTTGTGCAGTAATACTGAAAGCAGTAGTACAGTACAGTACCTGCAACATGGAGCTCAGTTCTATGAAGCTGGCAGAGTAAGGGTGTATTACTCTCTCTGCAGCAGTAAGACTTTGAATCACTCTCCCTCAGATTACTGATTGTTAGAGTAGGTTGACCTTCTGCAGACATGTTGTACACTACACGCCCTTCATCCGCTGTGAGCTCGTGCTGAACATATTTGTAGCCGTCCCAGTTCACAGTGTACCATTTGTTAGTGGTGTGTTCAGCTGAGCAGAGCAGCTCCACCGATGAACCTTCTAAAATACACATCCTGTTTGATCGTCCCTGAACCCCTTTAACAGAAAGGTTTACTTATTATTTTAAAGGATGTATTAATTATGTATTTTTACCTTCTCTACCAATAACTGAATGATGACAGTATATTTTTCATAAAGCAATAATCCATTGTGCATATAAAATCCCCTTTTATCTTTTTCTTAGAGTTTTATTACCTTCCGAAGTTTAATTAAAAGCTGTTCTAGGTAATCACTGAAATATAAGTGAGCAAAACTTATTATACGTACCTGAAATGTACAAGATGAAAACTAGAAAGACATATTCAGCTTCTGTGAGCAGCATGGCTGTTCAGCTTCTAAATGCAAAACACAGTAACAATAAATACAGTTTACTGGCTAATCTCCACAGCGGTTTCCTTTTGCGGGGTAAAGGCTGAGCAGAACAGAAACGCTGCTTGATGTTCTGATCTGATGAACCAGACTTCCTTCCTCTTAATAATGGGCTATTGAATTGAAAAAAGGTAGCAAAACCTTTTACACAAATAACCACTTGCATTTCTCTACGTTTTAATTAGAGCTGCCAGATATTTCTGTGCATGACGTATCTTTTGTATGATCTATTTGCATCTTGCAGCTGAGATGCTGATTTCAGTCAAAGACAAGGTGGCCGAGCATAAACGACTGTAACCAATTGATGTAGAGCTTTACAGTCTTTTTACATTCGTTTACATTTGGTGTAAACCTAAAATCTGTATCATATAATTGTTGTAATATATAATTTGTTGTCTTTTTTTACTTCTCACTTTGCTGCAGTGTTAGGTAGGTGTATGTCAGGACCCCACCTCCTAATTCTGCTGTTTTTTATTTTGAGTCTGTCCTCCAGATGGCAGTAAGCTTTCATCGCAGCACACACTCAACGGGAAACTGTGTGATCAGTGGAACAAATTCTGCAGGTTATTTTTAGAACATATAATATCCACTGTATGTTGATTGTGATCTGGTTCACAGGAAATATGTTTTACGGGCCGACATCTCTCAGCCACTGGCTTCTCTGTTTATCACAAATGCAGCTAATGCTGTGAGAAAATACTTGGTACTCGTAACAGGTGCAGTGTGTGTGTGTGTGTGTGTGTGTGTGTGTGTGTGTGTGTGCATGTCTGCTGTGGCAAATAGTTAACAGTCCCCTGAAGTTGGTGCATAGATCTTTGCAGCGTCCAGCCATAACACAGTGAAGAAACAGGAAGCCTCTGCAAGTGAGGCAAGGCCATTGTGTGTGTGTGTGTGTGTGTGTGTCTCTGATAAGTCTGTTAAGAGCTGCGACAAGAACAAAACTAGACCTTGGTTCAGTTTTATCACAATAATTTAAAATGTTAAAAATAATTGAAATGACCTACACTGGCACCCAGTACAGTGAATTACAGTAATACATGTAACGAAGCATCTCCAGCAGCAAATGCTCTTGTGTTAAACGCTGTGCTTAGTCCTGTCTGATTCAGCGGTGCACTGGCAGCAAGAGTTGATTACTCTCATTCTGCCCTGCAAGGAAACTGTTCTTTATGTAGATAGAAACTTTATTTCCAGCTAAGAAAACTTAGCTGGACAAAAACTTTGAGTGAAGGAAATTTAAAATGCCCTGTGCAAGTCAGTATTTAGGTTGCACCGTGTTAATATCCCCGTTATAACCTTTAAAGCATCATGTATTTATTTATTGATCTTTTACCGGTGGATTTACTTAAGCTTTAGATAGATATAATTGAATTAAAATCATAAATAAATATTACAGTTCAACCAAAACTGTGTGGGGCCCCGGTTTTATGGGCCAAAACACCACTTCCGTGATGAAGATGTTATATTTCTACTCTAGAAGATTCCGACTTTTAGCACACAATCACACAATTTTACTGTAATATTTTGGAGACTGTGTGGTTTTTCTCACATCAAGGTGCAGCGATTTCATCTGATTTCATCTTTTACAAACGGAGCAGATTATTTTTACGGTGCTTGCTGTTTGTTGTAAGGTGATTAAAGGCATGTTTGAGTGTCCAATCATCTTTCAGCACAACCTGTTTCTCTCCCTCACTGCACTGCAGGTTCGACAGACTCTGGGGGAGGTGAACTCTGTTTTCCTGTAGAAAGGCTTTTTTCAATTACCTTAATCTGATCCAGCCTTAACCTAAGCAGATTCCTCTGATTTCCAACTGACTACTTTAGAGTCTTGGGTTCTAACATTGACTATAATAGACTCACATTTCTGTGAGTCTGCACCTCTTAAAAAAATCTCATCAAAATAAGAGTTTGCAGCCCTGATACAAACCTCTTTGGTGTCTGTCAGTCTTTTGGTTTCCTCATTGCTTTTTGAAAGGACTCAGTGGCTATATAACTAACTGGTAACAAAATGTATTAGAAAGACAAAGAAAAGCCAAGAAAAACACACAGCTGGAGTTTTGTCCCTATTATAACTTTTCAGTAAAGCCTGTAATAGGTGATGGTCAGTTTGGGATGCTAGGAACTAAATGTGATAAAATGTCAGCGAACAGTTCCTTTTTTTAAACATCCTGCAGTAATTAATATTAGATATGATTGATTATTTCGACTGTCTGGGGAGTATTTCTGGATAAATAGCAAATATAGAACACATAATCTCAGTTTTTGCTCTTGTTTGGTCTCTGCCAAGTTCTGTATTTAGAGTGATGCATGTGGAAAATCTCTGTAGATTAAATTATCGATTAAAAACTCCACTTACTCATGTCAGTGGCACAAATTTAATCTTTTAAACCAAATGCATAGCCAAGTCAAAATGATTGTGTCATCAAAACTTCAAAACGAGTCACCACGTTCACATTTTTCACAACTCAAACATAACTTTATCATAAAGTGTTTATATCATTTAAGTGTATAATCAAGCTTTTAAAAGGAGGCAACTCTCCAAGCAGCTCTCGGTACCACAGCCACACAGAACCATAAGATTAACCAGTAATCTCTCTAACTTTCCCCGCGGCAGCTCATCCTACACCCACTCATGTTCAGCCCCACCAGCTCAGGCGTGTTGAGGACTTGCCTCTTCTTCTCCTCTGCGACATGGATAATAATATGAAAAGGAGAGCAGAGCCAGTCTACTTTCATGTCTCAACACAAGAGAGACGTTCTGTCTTCTGGCCATCACCTGCTGGCGAGTTGGCAGTCACAACGCTGTATAATTACCACATAAACACACACAAGTATGCTTGGGTTTGCCAAAAATACCCTCAAACAAATATTGTGTGTGGGACTGCATTCCAGTGTAAACTTTGGCTTTGATCTTGGTGTTTTTTTTTTTTTTTTAAATACCTGTGAGCTTTATTAAAAAGCTCTTAGTGGCAGCCATAGTGGATTAAAAGTTTTGAGTGATTGTGAGCACAAATACTTTAATGTGTTGGCTCTAACCCCCGACCGGCCGTTTAAATCCTCTGTCTCGGTTGTCATTTAATATTGCACGTAATTAACATAATTTTGGAGTTTATGTTTTTGGTCCAGTCTGTGTTGTAAAGGCACTCAGTTGCACGCTTGGCTAGGAACTTATAGTGGACATTTACACGCAGCTAACACTGAGTGTCTTACTTAAGGACACACCTGGTGAGTGTGCTGGGATTTGATCCAGGAAGGCTATGTCATATACTCATAGAATCTGGGGTTACGACGCGTAACCAACAATCCTCGTCCCACCTGGATGTTCTCCACATTGATCCGCCAGACCTCCATATAAATGCTTCGAACTAAATATTACAAATACCTGTGATCACAAGTAGAAGTGAGTTGTGTTTGGCCTCATGTGCATTTAAAATGGTGCCTAAACCAAAGGTCAACAACAATAAAGAAAGTCGAACGCAAGGTTGAACTTAGAAAAGCGCTATATAAGTGCAGACCATTTATCTATATTGAACAAAAACACTTCTATTAACTAAACACATTAAATATATAAATATACATAAATACCTGTTGTGTTAGCATCAAAATGTCTTCTGCCATAAAAAATACTTACAGATTTATGCAAAGTCTGGATCTAGAAAGGATCATATGGCACCAGCTTTTTGTACGTCTGCCCATCATGTGCCAGAAAGCCCATAATCTGTACGTAAACAGAACAAAAGCAATATTCACAGATTAATACCCTAATTATCATGGTTAAATTGTATAGAAAAGCAAATAATAACTATTTATATTGGGTTTTATCTTCCCAGCAACACACTCACACAGGAAACAGCCTCACTCGGCTCCTTGCAATCACACAAAGCGTCTGTGTCTGCATCCTAATTTGGAGTTAATATGATGCTTCCTCCTTCATCTGGAAGCTAGTGTGGCCTTCAGAGTGATGCCATGATGTCACCTCACTGTGAGTGTGTGTATCACATGTGAACACACACACACACAGAGGGCAAACACTACCTCAACTACTCCCCTCCGTTACCCCTCTTTAGACAGCGTAGCATTGTTTCCGAGCCAAAATGACCACATCAGCAGCCCTCCAAATACACCCCACATCCTTCGCTCTCAACCCAGTGACAATGGGGGGGGGGGGAGAAATCCCTCTTTTGGAAGAGGAGAGAAGGGGATTTCTTCTCTTCCCAGTTCCCAGCGTGGTAATAACTGGCGTGAGAGCTTTACTAATTGGCATCTTAATCTTTTGAAAAAGGAGGGAAAAGACAGCAGCAGAGAGGCTGGGAGAGGTTTAAAATGAGAATGATATGCACGGTATAATCCTGCTGTGCACTGTGAGTGAATGTGGGTGTGAGTGTAGCAGTGTACGGTCAGTTCAGCATGTGTTTGTGAGTGTGTGTGTGTGGTAATATGGGGGCTATTCATTTAAGTAAAATTAGCCAGTGGATAATTCTCCATGTTTGTGTTTGAGAGAGAGAGAGTGTGTGTGTGTGTGTGTATGTGTGTGTGGTCAGTTGGGTTCACCAACACTTCCTGATGATTCATCAGTGGAAAACACAATTAACTCCCTCACTGCCTCCAAATGATTTCCGCAGAGGAGATTAAAGTCTCCCAACTGCGACGATGAACAATTGGGGATGGGTGAATGTTTGAATCAGATGTTCCACTGGTCAAATGATCCAGCGGCGCCCGCTTTCATGCTCGGCCCGCATGCAGTAGTTCCCCAACAGCTGTCAGCTGGGCAGCCCTTGTCAGTCCAAATCAAACTGAGCCAAAGCCAATTTTGTTTGTTTGCTTCTAATTCCTGTTATTCCCGTGTTGATCATAGTCATAGGAATTATCGCACAAATCAATCGGCATAAATCAGTGGGAGAGGTGATAGAATTGGAGGAAGAGGAAAAGGGAAGAGGTGTTAACCTTCTCCTGCAGCTGCCTGGAAGTAGGACACAGTCCGGCCCGGGCTGCAGACACTTTCTGTGTCTTGTTGGAGCATCTGAAGTGGAGTTGAGGCAGTTTCCTCTAATGACTAAGCTGAACCAACCTGAACTGTGATGCAGACGTTGGTAAAAGATTCTATCCCTAAACTGTATATACAGTTATTCCTCACTTTGTTAGCTTCAAATTCCAATCAGCACGACACAGCCCTGCCTCACACTCTCTCACACATTCGTACCTGAGAGCTGCCACGGAAATGTTTTCTCAAGGGCATCTGGACAGAACACTGTGTCACTGATTTATTGTTCTGTTTCTCTATTTCTCAGCCTGCCGACAGACTCAACCTTGTGGTCCCAGGCCTGGTATTTTATAAACTCTTAGCACAGCTTCTCTTTGTCCCAGCCATACACGAGATGTATGGCTGGATCTGTGCTGTGTCCTAACAACACAGCAAAAATGTTAGGACCACCTGCCATGTAACAAATTAGAATTTTATAGTATGATCTACTGGCTCACTTGCTAGAGCGGCCGCCCACAGACCCTAGGTTTGAGGTTCGTGCCCCGCTCTTCCCAACCACATGTCGAAGTGTCCCTGGGCAAGACACTGACCCCCCCCCCCAGCCGCACTCACCCCACCCCAGTGTTAGAGGTTGATGAATCCGTTGGTCTTCAGCTGTGAGAAATTCAAATTGTTTTCCCGATAAAAAATAAATTTGGGTCAACATTTCCTAATTGCTCTTTACTCTCCACCTCCTCGTTTTCCATATTTGCGGTCAGTTTTGCTACAGGCATCTCACTTTTAGTGAGGTGGACTGTTTTAGATAAGAGTTGTTCTTGAACCTCCACTATAAGCATGTGTTTGTCAAAAAGGATCTAGATGCAATACTAAACATTTATAAAAATATATTTTTTTATTTATTTGAGAAAATAAGACATTTGTGCTGTTTTTTGTGACCCCTTTGCAGCCTCTGAGTCAATGAATGTGATACAGGTTGGTGGGAGGTCCATTACTCACTGTCTGCCGCTCCCAGTGAAGCTGTCTCTCTGTCCTCATGACTTCAGACAGTACAAGGGCCCAGTGTTTTCTTCTTCTTCCCAAACACTCTTAAATAAAGCTTTCTCTCCGAGCCTTGTGGCCCGTCCCGAACAGACAGCCGGTTAGGGGGTAGTGGGGGTGGTGGGGGTAACATTACATATGGATAGACACCAGTATATTCAAGATGGTAATCTGGGATACATCTGCAGTGGGACAATGACAAAACATTCTTGCATCACGCAGTAGGTTGTGTCCGATGTGAAGCAGTAAACTTAATCTGATGGTTCAACAGTGAAATTTCTTGTGAAATTTCTTGTTAAAGCCAGCTGTTGCTGCTTTTGCTGCATTGTCCAGCAAGGTCACGAAACCCAGTAGGGTACATATTGTTTATGCGTCAGCCTTCGCCTGGTAAAGGACCTGGAAAAATTATACTGGAAAAAAAGTCATACACCAAACTTTTCCCTGGCTTGTTATAAATAAACTTAATAAAATATTTCACTTGGACATGTGGGAGACACGGAGACTGGGAGGAAGAGGCTGTATAAACGACATTAATTCGTCCCTCTGGTCTTTCAGAGGAAACATTTATACACTACATCCAGGTTTATAGCATTTTCAAATTAAAGTAAAGCATGTTTAAACCTTAAAGTTACAATATACAACTTTTTGGAATCAAGCTGTAGCAGGAAACACGCAGGGCAGCAAATACTGACACTGTCACGGCCGATAGCGTCTCATAGATACACACAAGAAACATTTTTATGTCAACATGTGATGCACGGGGTTTGACCTTCCCTGATTGGTCAGTCGAGTGAGTCTCGCTCAAAAACCTTTAAAAATGAACAGCTCTAACCCGCTGCCCATGCTGTTCTGTGATTGTGTATCACAGGAAGCATCAACAGCACCTCTACGCTATATAAATTATGGATCATACCTGTAATAAATAAATAAATATTTGAAAAATTTTGCATATGGCAGCTTTGAATGTAACACAAACAGTTTAAATGTAAAGTCATGAAGTAACACATAAAAAGATGACTATACATTAATGGCCGGATCACACTAGCAAAATATTTCACGTCACATTCACTACAGTTGAATGTGACACCCCTGTTAAAATACCAGGCAAAAATAAATTTTAAAAAATTACAATTTAATGTGACAATTAAAATCAAACTAAAATTGTTTTACTGGGGAATATAAAAACAACTAAAACCCAAAAATAATGTGGCTGCATATTGCACAAACCCTCTTATAATTAGATATCTGGCCAATTTAAATAAGCCCATAAGAAGTTCAGCTGTTCTCAGTTGATCAAATTGTTAGAAAGAATCAGTCAAGACGAGGATTAAAAAAACAAAAACAAACACAAGGCGTCAGATATGCAATGTAAGACAATAAAGATGCTCATCACCAAGTGGAGGAAAACAAGTAAAGAACTGGTCCAGGAGGCTGCCAAGCAGCCAACAGCAACATTAGAGGAGCTGCAGGAATTTCTTGCAAATACTGTTTGTGCACCACATGTGGATATATGACAACAATCTCCCACATTCTCCATCCATCCATCCATTCATTATCTGTAAACGCTTTTCCAGTTTAAGGTCACGGGGGGGTGGTGGATCCTATCCCAGCTGACGAGAGGCGGGGTCTCCCCCGGAAAGGTCTCTAGTCCATCTCAGGGCCAACACACAGAGAGACGTACGCGGACAGACAATCATTCACACTCACATTCACAGCATTTCAGATATAGCAATTAACCTAACATGCATGAGTTTGGACTCTGGGAGGAAGCGCTGCAAACAGAAAGGCTTGGAAAGGAATTCAAACCGAAGACCTTGTAGCCTTGAGGCAGCAGCGCTAACCACTCCACCACCGCGCTCCCCAAGACAGATGGCTTTTTGTTGAAAACATCCAAACCGAGCAAAAACCTACATGTAGTTTGGCAAAAGCAAGTTTAAAGCTGTCTTGTGGTCTTGTGAGATCGAAATCTAACATTAGGTCATAATCCCAAAAAGTTTTTTTTAGACTTTTTATATGCACTGTAACTAACTTGCTAGCCCACCGGATTGGTGACGCTTTGAATAAACGGGTGTAGCATCCCATGAAGAAAACACCCGGGGCAGTAAATGATGTGATTTAACATTTGATAAATTTCACTGTGCGACTTCTTTCTGTGACCAGGCCTTAAAAATTAAAACAAACATTTTTCCAGGGAAAATGTTACTGGGGAACTTTTCCTCTTAGTCACATTGTAGGTTTTGACAGCAGGGGACTTGACTGGGCTAAAGAAAGGCGAGAGCAGTGGAAGTGAAGACGGACAAAAAAAAAAAAAAAGGCTGAAAAGAAAACAGAGCGAGTGGGGTGCATCAGAGGAGAAGCTCCTGCCAGGAGGAAGTGACAGCGTCATGGCAGCACGAGTGTCGCCATTCACTTCCCCTTCATCTTTGCAGTTATTTGTCTCTTTCTCGCTTCCCTCTCTCTCTCTCTCTCTTTCTTTCTGTGTGTGTGTGTGTGTGACTGAAATCATTCAGCGGAGATGGTGGGAGAAAGACAGAGGTTTTCTGGAAATGGTATTAGCCTCTGTCAGGCTAAATGGGATTTAATTGGGGCCATGTTTGGTCCAACAGAGGCTGGATTTTCTACACACACACACACACACACCCCACTGTCTTCTTTCATCCGAGCTTCTTATCTCTGTGTTTCTGTGCCCCTCTACCGCTTGTATTTTTTTTGTTCCCCCCCCCCCCCCCCCACACACACACACACACACACAAACTCATTTCTTTGTTCGGAAAAAAACCTCCCAAGACTGTGTCAACTTAACAAACTTTTAATGACCATCTGCACGGTCGAATTAGACATATTGGAATAATGCCTGCGCGCGTGTGTGTGTGTGTGTGTCTGCGCATGAGAACGTGAGCCAGACAAAGGGCGAGGAAATGTGTACGTGCATGTGGAAAGTGCTTGAGGCTGGATTTTCAGATTCCAGTGCTGCTTTGTGAAGCTTTAGCTTTAGAAATTCCTTTACATTCCCTCAGTAATTTACTTCACCAACCCAAGGAACCTGCTTTGATATCAGAACTCTCAGTTTGACTGTTTCTAGAGAATAATCTCAAATGTCATGTAGTCAACAGTGCCACCAACCATAATCAAATTAAAGCCTTTTCAAACTGACTAGTGACAATTGGTTTCTGTTTATTTCAATATGTTGATAACGTCCAGTGACAGAATGGTGACATATTCAGGGTTTTTTGCCCAATATGTGATGAGCTGCGATGGTACGTGAAATTGCAGTGGTCGTAAATCTTGTTTGAGACGGATACTTGCAATTCATCAACAATTTTACTAATTCAAAGTGATTTACATATTGTGTTAATGCCAAGTCTGGTCTGGTTCCTGTTAAAATGACCACTATGCCATCGTCGCCACTATCCAACCTCCATGGTTCACAGTTGGAAAAAATATCGTTGGCAAGACACGAACAACTTCAGTAACATCCGTCCTGGTGTTTTTCCCATCAGACAATGTTGGGTGATGTCATAGATTCTTAAAATCTGTTCCTTCTGATGTGTTTGAAGTGATATTTTTGAAGGAAGTGACAGCATCAATGCCTATAAATTCCCTTTATAATAACTCCACCATCTCCACTGATGTACAATGACTATATTTGCTTTTTTTTCATTAAATACGTGTTTAAAAAAGTTCTTAGAACTAATAAAAGTGGAGTTGTGTAATGAAACAGCTGTTAAATTTAGTAGTTTTGATACTTCATGGTAACGAGTCTATTATGCAAAGCGCGCTCACAGTTTAGTCTCGGTTACGCGCACAGCTATATCCTGAGACCGAAAGCATCCCGACTCTATTCATCTCTGGGGTCATCAAACTCCCATGAGCCGCAAGAGCGGAGTGATTCCGCTTCTTTCCTTCACGCAATTCGACTTTTTCTCCTTCAGGGCAGATTTGGTTATTTCTGGAAGTTTTGATTCAAGGATTAAACGACGTTTTGACGATTTCCCCACAAAAGGTACGGACATGCTCTGGATGCAGGACGCACCAGTGTGTGGCTGGATTATAACGAGGACAAAATGACGGATGTTTCTGGATGTGCACGTGTAAAATAAAGCGTCCTCTTCGTTTGGACCCCTGTTTTGGTACCAAAACCAAAGAACAGCTGGACATGATCTTGACCCCAAATTAAGTCTGATTGATTGAGCAGATTTTCGCCTCAAACTTTCGGAACGCAACTTTTATGCTGAGGGTCCAAAAGCTAAATTACTATATTAATATTATTATTTTATTCTTTTGAAAAGCAGCCGCTCTCTCACTCACTCAACAAGAACTCCAATCGCATTACACTTAGGACTTCAGGGATGGTTTAATATTTATGAGCTCCTGGCTTTCACTGAGGCTGTGGTGGTGCTCAGTTCTCCCGAGGGATGTTTATGGGCTCCCGAGTGCAGGGAGCGACAGTCTGGCTCCTGCAGTGGACCTTCGCCCCGTCCCGGCGCCCATGCAGCAGATCTGAGAGGAGATGAGAGCCGCGGTCTACCACCTCCTTCTCTGCTGCCTCTGCCTGTTACGCATCGCTGCTGAGGTAAACCCGGCGAAACTTTGCTTTTGGTTACAATCATATGTGTTGCATCAGACATAGAAAGACAAATGTAAAGGGGAATCCACTGTGCTCTGCGTAATTACGCACAGATGTTTCCTCTCCGCTGGACGTAGTTAGGCATCGAGACTGTACGTTTATTTTGGTGAATAAACGGTGTTGGCACTGGGTAAGTGGATGCATATCTGGGACCTGCGCGTTTCTCCATATCCAGTAAAAATCCTCATTCGCTGACTTTCTCCCCACAGGAGTCGCCTCTTCCCAGGGAGCTGTTGGAGCGGCTTTCCCACAGTGAGATCCGCAGCATCAGCGACCTCCAGCGGCTGCTAGAGATAGACTCCGTAGGTAAAGCGCTTCCTTATAATAAAACTATCACACCCACAAGCTGGATTCGAGGGCGCTGCTGCAAAAATTAAAAGTAATTATCAGCAAAAAGCAAAAAGAAGTGATTTACACGTAGCCTTGAAAAATCCAGCTCTTAATCTGTCAGCCTTCATGAGTTGGCTTGTGTGTGCTGCCTCCCTTCACGTCTGCGTCTTGAAAGACTCAGAATTGAGAAATGAGTTGCACCTGGTTCAGTGCACAGGGCGAGGATGCTGTCCCCCCATCACATTACTGGACTGCTTCACCAGATGTTGCTAGGAGACCAGGACCCATCTTGCACTTTACACTCTACGTGAACCCTTGAGGCAGAGCTAACTTTTGGCTGCCAATGGAATTTGGGATTAAGTCTGGATTTAGCGCATTTTGTCCAACTTCATGTTAAAAAACTTATTTATTGGTTATTTCCTGAACAAACGGGCCTGTGAAAACAGTTGTGTTGTCTGTTCTGTGGTTCTGGAGGAGATTTGTAAAGCAAAAATAGTTTGTATCGGCAGAGGTACAGTATCTTTTCTTGGCCTTGGACAATAGAAATGTTTGATGGGAAGCCTGAAGCCAAATGTGCAGACGGTGGGGAAACCGAATTTTCAAGGCAAAGTCTGTTGCAGAAGATTGTTGCATTTTGGGATTTGTGGCGCTCAACCAATAACTTATGCTCCACTGAGTGTAACAGTTCTTTTAAACAGTGTTTCTTGCACTTACATCACTGCCCCCTTATTTCTGCTCTCTCTTCTGGTGTCTCCAAAAAGTCACACTATTCGTTCATTCAATCACATTCCTCTCATAATTATCTAACTTGTTCCTTGTGGGGTTTTTTTTTTTCCAACCCTCACTTTTTTCGAACCTCTTCCCTTAAAAATCCTTGTTGTAACATCCTTATCTTCCATTCTGTGGCACATTTGTTAGCTAGAAGTGCAAACTACAGCTTAAAGTAATAAGAAAATAAGTTTAAAACTATTTTAAATTGAAAAATACATTGATTGTAACTTAAAGACACCAGTATTTATTCCCAGTGAACCCAGTTGATGGCAGTGAGGCGAGACAGGAGGTATCTGTGCTATAAAACAGACTTTTCTTTTGTATATACGCCTCAATTCCTGCCACAGAAACTTTTCTGCTCTGAATTTTTGTTGCCTGTGAAAAACTGTTGCTTCATTTTTAATGTCTGCTGCTCTGAGCAGTGCCACCATTAATCCTGGCATCATTGAGATGCAAATGTCGAGTGTGAGGGCTCCCCAGCACGATGGGGGTCAAGTGGCTCATTTCATTATGTTGTTGTCATGCTGCCCATTATTGGTTTGTGAGCAGGCCTCGCTGGAAGGCTGCTGTGTTGCTATGTATAATTCATGCTCAAATTCCTGCATGTCAGGGGGACAAGAGACAGAGAGAGAGAGAGAGAGACAGAGGAGGTGTTGAAGATGGATTTTGTTGTGTTTCAGACGCGCATTGTGTACATAGGCAAGGCTTGTGTGCGTGACTGCTTGCACACACACATAGCAACAAGAATAATGGGTGTGCGTGTACACACACACACACACAATCACAAAGTGAAGGGCTGGTAATCAGAATCAAATTAAAACAGTCTCGCCCAGAGACACACACACACACACAAACGTAATCTTTGCTCCGAATTTACTGCCTGTGAAAAATCTGTGGATCTGATTAGGTTTGGCGGTGCAGAGTGTTGAAATGCTTTGGAGGAGCTGTAAACACTTGAGAAACAATTAACCGTGACAGCATCTGATGACACACTCACAAACGTGGAGTTAACGCCTGCCATCAACTGCACCTTTGATATTCCAGCCCTCTGTCTTTTATTTGTTTCTGTGATGTTAAATAAAAGTGAACTGTACAGCTACTCACATTTATACCATTAATCACATGTTTTGTTACACGATCGTCAATCAATTTGACGTACGACCCTAAAATAAATGGTTGTTTTTTGTGCCTAGATTTTGGGGGGGGGGGGGGGTCCCCACAATGCCCCTGCGTGCACAAGCTTTTTGTCCTCATAACTATGTGACCGCAGACAGTCCACCTGTTAGGCCGTGTTCAGACAGAGCTTCACTCTGCATGACAAAACCTTGCTCTTCCCATTCAGTTAAATGGGGGAAGTGCATTTACCCAGCAGGGACGCGCTGCAAAAAAAAGTTAGATCACACTCGACTTTTTCTTCAACATAACCTGACGTCATCCGGCACAGGTGCCGCTTCGGTGAATCGTGCACGTGCAAGTGTGCATTCCCGGGTGCATTCTATTTCTGCTCTTTGGGTGCTCTTGGTGATTCTGAAACATTTCTGTACAACCTGTCAACTTGGCTGTGTGAACCCTAAGTTAAGGTTTAGTTAAAATGGTGAGTTTTAGTATCAGGGGTTGGTACAAAATGGCCTGAAGGAAAAGAAAGTCCAATGCACGTGTGAAAACTCTGTGCAGGATCTTTCAGGTCAAACATCGACATTTTCTTTAAACATTTCTCGACTAAACAATTTGGAAAAGTCGAGCAGTGTGTCAGTGAGGGAGGACAAATAGGTCAAACCAGGTTGCAGATTGATGGACATTGTCCATGATTACAGGTCATTTATTGTTGGTCTTAGAAAGTGACCAAAGATAAAGTTAAGTCTTTTAAGCTGCTGTGGAACATTTTATGTGAACTTGTGTTGTTTGACTCATTAGGGGACAAATAATTCTGAAGGACAAGCGAGATTAAGTCGAAATCGATGCTAATACAGAACAAGTTCACTGTCCTTGATTCAGAAACATAAAGGCATTTGATAAAAACTTGACCTAATGCAAACGCTCAGAAGTTCAGTTTGACTTATTATCTTGCGTCACGTAGATCAGTGTCTTTGTTTTTACCAAGAGTTTGAAGTTGGCATAAATCATTATCTCAGTTGACTCGTGCGACGTTTGATGCCGTGAATCTGTATCTTTACATTAATTACATTTAAAAAGCATGTGCTGTGACACGTGTGAACACTTTCTCTCAGATTAATCAGGACAGATAGATAAAGACGTCTGATATAAACATCCTGTTTTCAGCTACCCGTTTGACTGCATTTGTTTTCGGTGCCCTTCGGATAGTTCACAGAATATGTGGGTGTGGCTCTTCACGAATGGCGTTTGTAACAGTGAGAGTGTGTGTGCTGTTTTGTCTTTGCCCAGAGAACGAGGTGATCGATGAGACCAAACACAGCTACCACAAGGACTTGTCTGACAGCCTCCCCGACCTGAAAAGAGCGGGCACACACACCAGACACAGGAGGAGCACTGGTAACACGCAGCCACTTAAAGAAACTGGCTAAATCTGCACATGGAGTCTAGATATACAGAAGCTAAATTTGAGCTTGAAACCATTTTGATCTCTGTGTTCCCTTCCAGTGGTAGAAGAGGCTTCGTGTGCGGTGTGTAAAGTGCGAACAACCATCTTCGAGATCCCCCGGAGCCAGGTGGATCCCACCTCGGCCAATTTCATAATATGGCCGCCCTGCGTGGAGGTGAAACGCTGCACAGGCTGCTGCAACACCAGCAACATGAGATGCCAGGCAGCACGCAAGCACCACCGCACTGTCAAGGTAATGTTAAGGATCTACCTTGTGATACGTCTACAGTTTTAGGCAGTATAGTATAATACAATAAGATAAAACCCTGAAAATCTTAAAGCTGCATAAGTAAAAAAAAAAAAAGGTATGAAGCCTTTTTGATCTCAAAAAGAAGGCTCAAGGCTACATCCGCTACTTCAAGCACAACACAAATCTTTGACTGAACTGTTGGCCGTCACACTGGCTTTGAGGGGATGTACTTGGAAGAAACTGCATGGAATTTAAATAAATTATGTCTCTGGTTATTTTTTATATTGTATTCTACGTCATCGGCTCAGCACTAAATTGGAGGCATGTTCTTTGGAGAAGGAGGATTTACATTTGGTTCAAAATAAAAAATAGTACAAAACATAAAGAAAAGACCCTGTTTGCAGCCGAGACGCAGGCGTTGGTCCCACCTGTCTACATGAGTCTCCAAGGTGTCGGGCAGACCCCTTGTTGGGGATACATTTACATTTACACTACAAAATCTATGTGGTCACGTGTGTCCTGGACCACTTCAACAAGTGATCTGAGGGATGGGATTACAGTCGGTCTTGGTGGTTGTTTAAAAGTGTACTTAGCACCGTTCACTTGTTTATTAGATGTTGCATTGGAGACTATGCGCAGCTGCAAACAGTGAAAAGCAGATTGAAGAGTGTTCGCCAAAGGCAATATTTAATCTGGCAAACCTGAATCAAAAGACGCCACGGAGAAGGCAACAGAAAGAGCGAAACACTTCATTAACCTCCGCTGTCATCACCGCAACACATTGGCACATTCGCTGTAAACACCACTAATCACTATTCCCATATTTTGAAAAAGTCTTCTGTTGTCCTCCGACCCTGAACACTAACACACACACACACACACAAACACACACACACACACTAAAACTAATGATGGCAAGTAAACACACAGCCACCAACTTGAGGTATACACTACACCTGCCAAAAACTATTACTCCCTGCAGGTTTGCCATTGTGTGTGTGTGTGTGTGTGTGTGTGTGCACGCCTGGCGGTGAGCATAATAGATTATAATAGCTTCCTTTTGATCTCTGTTTAAGCTGAAATAAGACTCAGTGAACTCCAACTGGTTCTACACACTTTGCCAAATGGGAGCTGACCCATGGTGTGTGTGTGTGTGTGTGTGTTTCCTGTGCATGCACTAGATGTGACATACACTTTTACCTCATTAAATTATTATGAAGTTGATAGCAATTCAATGTGTAAATGGTCTCATGTGTTTATTATATGTTCTTTATAGCCACAGGAGCTCAAACATATAACAATAAACATATGAAAAGATGAAAAAAAAGCAGGCTGTGGGAAAGAGAAGGGAACGAGTAAAGGCTGGAGGAATGAGGACAGACATTAGTGTGTATTACCAGAAGTTAAGGGGGAATAGTTGAGGAAGGCTTTGTGCTGCTGACATTCAATCTGAGATGAAAGAATGGATTCTTTGACTTTTTACAGAGGAAATCAAAAATAAAGTCACTCACAGCTAATATCAGTGTTCAGAGAGGGTAAAGGGTCACACGTGCATCTGCACTCGCATCCAGAGCCACAGGGCATAAGGCAGGGCTGAGCTTGGCTGGTGTGTCCACATGTGAGACACGGAGAGGGAAAGAAAGATGACATTAGCACTGGAATCCCAACCTCACCGCTGCGTGATCAGAGGGTGAAGCAGGTGGGATGGGGTCCACATCTGAGGATCTAACAGCACGTTGCTGCTTCCAGTGCTGGTGTCTGAGTCCCACGTACGTGTGAGTGTTAGAGTGTGAGGTAGGCAGGTGGACTGTGGCAGCAGCAGTGTGATGCAGGTGAAGAGCTGAGCCTGAAGGCAAAGCTCCTCAACTTCCTCTCTGTATGTATGTTCCAACACCCAGTGGCAGTAACAATGTTAGCTGCACTGTTCCCCTCATACTCCTCACAGCTCCTCTCCCCAGCTGAAGCCATTAGCGTTGCTGAGTTCTCCTTTAAAGAGTCTGTTCAGACTTGAAGCTGATATGCTTGCGCAATCAGACCCAGAGTCCCACTGATATGGCTCCATGTGAGCCTCAGTATCTGTGTGTGTGCTCAGTCACTGCCGAATGTCTACAGTTTATATTTAGCTTGTCTATTTATCTTATAGGTGCACAAATATGATAAGAATAATAAAGACCTATTGCTGACCGGGTTCAGATGTTCGTGTTAACATGAAATGTTGCCTGATGACTAGTTTAAGCTTAGTGGGGTTGTTGTAGATTTGCAGCCTTTAAACGAACAACCTATACATTTATTTGAAATGATTTATATGCTACAAATTCTAATTTGCGTATGTTGAAATATTGAATATCTTTGTATAGTGTTGCTCTTGCTCTCTCACGCCTGCTGTTTCTCTTTCTCCAGGTGGCGAAGGTGGAGTATGTGCGGCGGCGGCCCAAGCTGAGGGAGGTGCAGGTGAAGCTGGAGGATCACCTGGAGTGCACGTGCACCAATAAACATCACATCAGCCCAAGCTCAGACACAGACAATGGTGAGTGAGTGCGTGCGTGTGTGTGTGTGTGTGCTCATGACGGTGTGTCGCCCTGAGGAGGAATTAATTCAAGCAGACAGCAAAAGCACAGTAAATACCTTAGATTTCTTATCAGCTCTTTTGGTGTCAGTAGACAGATTGAGACAGGAGGCCTCCACATGTTAAATGAGCTCACACACACACACACACACACATAACAAACATTCCCAAACCCACTAGAGCAAACTGCAGACTGCATAGAAAGGCCTTTTCCCAGTTGTATTAAAGACTGTGGCCAGATTCAGATGTTGTAGATCAGTCTGCAGACATTACAAAATCATTAAATACAATTTTCCTCACTGGAAGTAAATGCGATGCACAAAATAGACTATATATATACACACTATAAAATCCAGTAATGTTTACAATCTTAACCAGAAATAATATTCGCACTATAATAAAAATATCAGATCAGTCCTTTAACCAGCTGCACAGCCAGATATTTTCCTCAGACCAAACTTTTCTAAGATGTTTATATTCACTAGATGGCCACAGACACAACAGAGGATAATGATAATGTGCCATAACGGCTGGATGTCATAATACTGTAACAAGCAGGTTTAACCCAAAGGCAACAGCATCGTGAGGTCAAACACCCAAAGAGAGAGAGATGAACGTTGCTTTTTTTCAAGGACCAGTTTTCCTCATTTTCTGAAATCTCCCACAGATTGCTAAACCAACATTGAGGACATCTGTCCACCTGGGTGAGCTTGTTCACCCGTGGCGTAGATCTCAGTTTTTGATCTTCATGTGTTCCCCTGGCATTTCTTCCCACAGGCATCAGGTGAAGAGGAAGAGGAGAAACAAAAGGGTGGAGATAAAGAAGACGACCGCCTAAAGCCGAAAGGAGGGACGAGCACATTTTGCGGCTAACATCTTCACCACCTGCCATAAAGTCACCGAAATGGGTTTGATGGAGCTTATTTTGACATTTGGGGATGGAGCATAATTGACTCCTGTGGATCTCTACTGAACGGTTTACAAAGAAATGAAAAAAAAGGAGAAAAACAAAAAGTGGTTCCTCCGTGGAGACGAGAAGCGCTGGCGGAAACGAGGGCATTCGGGAGGACTCATAGCCAATGATTTGTTCCTTCTCCAGCTTGAGTATAAACTGCTCAGTGACTTGGATTATAAACTGGGTGGGATCCTTTGTAAAAACTGTGGCATACATTTGCTCTTCCTCAATAGAACACACATTATATCCTCTTATTTTTATAATCTCGTTTTTTATCGCTGTCTGTCTCTTTTTTCTGCTATGTTACCCACATAAAGAACGGGGGGAGACAAATCCTCCCGACATGTTACCGATACTAATAAACTATTTATATGAAAACAAAGCGGCCGTGGTCGTAAACAGCTTTTAGATCAACAGGTTTGTGGCAAACCAGCTAACAGGTGATAGGTTTTATTTTTTTATACTTTATACTGTTGTTATTTCAGACCCAGGAGGACGACATCCCAATTATCTGAGTAAAGAGGAAGGTAAATGTTTTCCGAGTTGACCCCAGCTGGTGACTCACAGGAAGTGACCTCGTGTCAAAACCCGCTGCTCACGTGATGTCCACTCTCATTACTGTTTCAAGGTGCAGGAGGAGGAGCTCTGCCCCTCTACATTTCACACCAAAAACTCACTCAAGCATTCATTAAATCAGGTGACACCATGGGCAATTGTGCACATAAGTCAAAAAGTGATCACGAAAAACAATCACACGGCATCATGTTTCTGGCTCACTTTGATATGTTTGAACTACAGTGACTGGTAACCAGGGTCAGTGTTTTTTCCCTCTGGTCTGCATTAGTGGATCAGTTTGTCTGTTTGTTTGGTTTAGTAGAGTAGATGAAAATGTGCTATTACAATTATTATTAAGTCAATAATTATAAATGAAAAGCAATGACATCAATGAACTCAAGTAGCAAGACACTGAATAACTCGCACAGTTATTACCAAGTACCTGGTGTGAAGGGTACAAAGCTCCACTTTCCCTATCGAGGTGTGTGAGAACAAGGCACAGGAGGAACTGAACAGCGTCTTCCACCCCCACATTCTTCCGATAGGCCAACTGAAGGGGATCCTGGGCCCGCTGCACTTGAGGTGTTAAGATGGTCTTTGAGTCGTCCCTTTTTAGGCACCAGGACAATGCGTGGTGTTTTCCAAAGCGTGGGCACCTTCCCCAGGCAAAGGCTAAGGTTGTATATGTGCTGCAGGGGGCTCAGCCAGCTCTGAAGCACAGGCCTTCAGTTCGTGCTGCAGCATGTGATGGTCTATATCCCCCTTCTAAATCGCGCGCACATTGTTGACTTGATGTCACTCCAACTTCTTCCTGTAAGAGTCCTTGGCCTCCTTCACGCAGGTCTTAAGTTGGGTCCTCCACGTCTCCTCCGCATTCTTTTTTATTGTTGAGCACTGCTTTGACCACACTGGTTACCCAGGGTGGTAATTAGCAGAGCTGCTTGCGGTTTTAACAGCGACTACCACATCCAGACAAAAGTTTAGATCGTCCGTAAAGCAGCGGGTAGAGCCTTCAATGTCACCTCCATCTGAGTCTAGCAGTACAGTCCCATCTGTGGTTTCAAAACCAGTCTCTGAGGATTTCCTAAGCACCACTTTGCCAGTTGTTATAGGCTGTCTCTTAACTATAGATGTATATTGAGGCAACAGGCAGATCAGATTGTGATCTGGGTTTTCCAGTGGTGGTTTCCAGTGGTTTTCAGCATGACTGACATGATTGAAATCTCCAGAAATAAAAAACAAAACAAAACTGATTTTGCAACCGTCCAATACGTGTGTGTGTCCTCTCGCATGCTGCACTAGCATCAGCTCTTGGGGGAATGTAAACACACACCGCTATGACATGTGTAAAGTCCCTGGCCTCAGGCTAACTGCTAACAGTTCTAAATCACAAAGCACAAAATATCCTTTACAGTCAAGTGAGAGGGATTGTTCACATCTGTTGTTCACATACAGTATGAGCCTCTTACCGCATGTTCTAGTGACTCCGTCGGCTCTTACAGAACCAAATCCAGGCAGGTTAATGTTGGCATCTGGGATGCAGCTAGTTAGCTTTCCCGACAGAGCCTCTGGGTTTTCATTCAGGCAGGGAAGAAGTTGCTCTGTAACATGGAACAGCTGCACCATTGGCAGGTTCATAATTGATTATCTGGGCATTAAACCAAGTATAATTCTGCCAGCAGGTGCTGAAAACACTGAAGAAAAAAAATACAACATCCTAATCTTTTTTTTAAAAAAAAAAAAACAAACAAGCTGCCAACTGGACATTTAGCAAAAACATGGAAATTTTAACCAGATGGAGGTTGGATCACATCCTCACTACAAATAAAAATGATTTTTAAATGCACAGCAACACACAGTAATACACAGGAAGTTAGGTTAGTGGGATTACTGAGGTTTCGTATGAGCCCCCCGCCCAAAGAAAGAATAAGCTTGTGATGTGCCTTTGACTTTCCCCAAGATTTCAGGACGCTGATGGGCCAGAGCATCAAGAGTTACTGTTCATATTTCACATTTGAAAGCTGATTTAAAAGAGACAAAATGACCACAAAAACACAATGAACAAACACCATAACTACCCCAAAGAGGTGCATGTGTCACAAGATACTGTAGTTAAAAAGATGAGACATAATGAAAAGCTAAATTCCTTTATATGTCATGAGTTTTCTGGCCTTTTTTTTTTTTTTGTGCTTGTTTTCTTGTGACACACTGGCTGCTTGTGACAAGTGGTCACAAGCTCCTGTGAAAAGGTCGGTCACCACGGCTCTGGGCAAAGTCATGAGTGCAACAGTACGTACAATGTAGATCATTTACATATCCAAACAACCAACTTCCACTGCACTTCCAACATCTTCATTATGCAGCAGTAAAAGTGTTTTATGTAACAGCTACTCCGGTTTGGGGAAAGCAGCTATTGAGTATACAACCAAATAAAGAGGAGACTGTGGGTTTATTTCATTTGGTGGTAAAGAAAAAATGTTTTTTTTTTTTTTTACCTTCATCCAAACCTGAAACCACCAAACGTTGTAGCTCTGGGGCCATTCCAACCCCTGCTGGCATCGGACAGACAAACTATTACCCTGCGGTTCCACGCAGCTTGCAGCCACCTCTCAATGTTGCAGTTGTCAAACGCGTATTGAAAGACGCTTCAACGGCCGACTGGATTCACAGCAAACACAGGAACAAAACAAATGTTTGACGGTTGTGGTGGAGGGAAAAGCGGACGAGGCAGACAGCTGGGTGACTTTGTGCAGGCTTGAGGTTGCTCTGCATAACTCATAATGCCAACGCGGTAACCGGAGTGCGTAGTTGGTGTGAAGACGTAAACTTCCTAATTTGGTGGTTCTGCGTGAGTTGGACAAAGACCACACTGTGTTCGAAGACTTTTCCAGCCTGTCAAACCTGCAGACGTGAGACGCATGCATTACTTTCCTTTGTTTTGTTCTCAGAATGCATCTATTAAACACCCAACATGTAAATATGTAATATGGAAACTATCGAGTGGGTGTAAAATAGAGAGGAGAGACAGATGGAGATAAGACCCTGTGTAACAGGGTCTGAAAGGTGAGAGGGAGGGAATGAAAACAGACAGGATGGAGTACTGTGTGTGTGTGTGTGTGTGTGTGTGTGTGTGTGTAACAAGCTGCATTTCTCTAAAGCCCAGTTAAGCAGATTAATAACATGCTAGATAAAATGCTGAATACTCCCCAGGTCAAGTATGACCTGTAAGCTGATGGACGTCCAACTCGACCCCCTTTTAGCTACAGATCCCAGATCAGATTACCAAAGTTCCCACACTCACTTTTTAGCCCTTGGAAGCTGAATGCACATCGGATTCTGAGTCAGCGGGTTTTTTCCGGGTAAACACCTCCTCTGGTCTGAAAAAGATCAATTTAACAAGACAACAATTTAGGGTATGAAAGATGAAACCAGGAAAAGTTATAAGGTTGCCTGCATTGGCACAGTCAGGTAATTAGTTTAAATTTTTGGACTCTTTCTCCTTCAACTTTTTCTTATCTTTTGTAGAAAAAAGACAAGTTGCAAACACGCAGATCAGACAGCAGACAACATATTGCATTTCTACCAAAATATTCGGTCTTGCAGCACAACATCCACTTAGTCTGTAGAGGATTAAACATTTACTTTAAGCAAAACCATAATCTTATGCTAAACTTAACTAAAGCAGTTCCCTTTCCTAAACTCATCGAGAGTAATTACCGTCCTGTGACCTTTTTCCGTTAATAATGTTTGCTCAGAGCATTTCATCTCCCAAATGTTTGATTTTCTCAAATAAAAAAAGCCATAAGTATTTTTAGTCAGAATAGCTGTAGTTGCTCGATCTTAACAGTTTCACATTGAAAGGCAGAGAAACACACGTTTTCACGTTTGCCCACAAATTGTGTCACATTTTTTCAGGGTCATTGTTAATAATAATAAACCTATTTTTAATAATCCGCGTTCAGACTGGAAATCATCAATGCCAGGGTTTAGCCATATGTGGCATAGTTGCAGTCTGATGACTAGTTTGTCCACCATTTTGGTTCTGACTGAAATACCTCAGTTACTACTATCGGATGAACTGTCATCACATCCGTGATCCTACAGACATCGATAGTTCTTTGACATTTCTTCTTAAATTACTTCAATTTAATTCAACTTTTTTTTATAAAGCGCCAATTCACAACAAAGTCATCTCAAGCTAATTTACAGAATAAAGTCAAGACTATAAAGAGGTATAGAGAAAACCCAACAATTCCCCCTTGATCAAGCCCTAGGCAACAGTGGAGAGGAAAAACTCCCTTTAACGGAAGAAACCTCCAGCAGAACCAGGCGCAGGGTGAGCAGCCATCTGCCTTGACCGGTTGGGCTGAGTGTAAAGTGATGAGAGACAAGAAAAGAGTAGGAGAGAGACAACTACGGGAGAGAGAAGACACAGTCAATGTCACAGGGTGGTGACAATTGTGGGGTGAGAGGAGAGAAGAGAGGAACAAGAGGAGGGTCTCTGCTTCCCGAATCTGAACTGGGAGCTGGTTCAGCGAGTGAATCTGTTGGGTGGATGGCTGTAAAATTACCTACAGACATCTACGCTTCCCGCAGGATGAAATTAAATAACCTAGATGATTCACCTGTCCTCTGGCACCACCATCAGTTCTGAATTGTAATTCATGCCATACTTGCTCACATTAGCATTTAGCTCAAAGCAGCTCCTACAATGGCACCAGAGTCTTGTCTTGTCTTGGCTGGATGTTATGTAATATCAATACCAGCTTGAGGAATACATGCATAGAGTCCACCAATCCCACCGTTGTTGGTTCGATCCCCGGCTCCTTCGGGGTTCACGTTGTCCATCTGCACAGCAGCTCCACCATCGGTGTGCGAGTGCGAATCGGTGAATGAGAAGCAGTGTAAAGCTGTTTGAGTACCAACAGCTAGAAAAGCGCTATATAAGTGCAGAACATTTACCATTTATCTTTGGCAATGGACAGTCCCATAGGAGAACTCAAGGTCCGTGCTGACATTGTTATCTGCTCAGTGTCTTCACGTCCTCCTACTGTCTGTCTTTGCTGCACTAATGTCAAACTCAGCCCTGACTAAAACAGTCTGCTCCTCCTTAATCGCCTCCTTTCATTTCCATGTGTCACACTGAGCTGATTTATCAACAGTCATCTCACCAGATAAACACATCCACCTCCTACCATCAGGCTTGTTCTCACCATTGGATGCAACAGGGATGAGAAACCCTGGGGTTTGGCATCGATGGAGGAAGATTTACTGCTGTGTGTTCAAAGGCGGATGTCTTTGTGCCGAATCCACTTCCTGTAAATGATTCCTGATAAAAAGGTCTGAAATTTTATAGTATTACGTTTATGATATTATGTGCCATTTACATTTAGATGCAAATTTTCAAGAATTGATATGCAGCTGCTGCCCACATGTTCATAATGAAGACCAGCTTCCCAGAGTCACTTCGTTTAGCAGCGTTATTATATTGTCACCCTCAAGGTTTTACATTTCTCGACAGTAAATTCCTCCTGTAGCAGAGCGTAACTGATCCATTTCTACATGATGGTCAAAGCCATTTCCTTTGTTTTTGTATCTCTTTCCTGTTTTTCTGCCTTTAGGCCCTTCAGGTAAACCAGCTCCCACCACTGCCAGACACTTCTCAGAATGCAGCAGCACACACACCTGCAACACACATGCGCGAAAGTCCATAAAAGACGGGGAAAAACAGGAAAAACAGAGATATGCAGATGCTGTTTCTACTGGCTGAAGAAAATATCATAAAATGATTTATGTGATTCAAAAGTTGCATGTCAAACTCTCTGACTTTGGCACAGATCATACATTTATTGAAGGGTTGTGTGTTTGATGCCCAGTTTCCTCTTCGTTAGCCTTGCACTCGTGTGTGAGAGACTGTGAAGCATTTTGTCCTACTTATTTTACCAATTACCACTTTTACGATATGCAACCTTTGGCAATCGAGTTCTGCAATGTTCTGCGCAGTATTTCAATATTAGTCTAATTTATTTACAGTAATTATGAAAGCTATGAAACATACCAGACAAACAGAAATAATTGGCCTCCTGTGACTGGTTTGGAGACCTCTCCTAAACATTTTCAGCTGAAAATTTCTGCACTGCCGTCAGGCTGTTTTATGAACCGGGGACACAGAGACCTTTGAAGATGAGTTGGAGCATATTTCTATAAAGCATATATTCTGTAGCTTTAATTGTTTTACTTGATGGCTGTGCACCAGAATATGGAGCCAGAAAACAGCTAAAAGAAGGCTTCAATACGTGAAACTCTCAAACTGTTGTTAATGTTTTTAATTTGGGAGCAACTTACAGTTTACAGTAATAGCTTCAAAATGCACAATAATGATCAGTCAGTTCTGTTTTCTGATTGGCTCAAACAAAGAACTTTATATATTTTTATAATATGTTTTTTCACAAGTTTCATTTTTACATTTTCTCACTACACTGTGTTAAACAAAAAACATGGATTAGAGTCAAGTGTTTTGGGTCATTTTCCAGAAAAGGTACAACGCTGAAACTTCTACCTGTTTAGTCTAAAATGACTTGATTGTGACCTTGACTTTGTTCCCACATGAAGGACGTACTGGCTCCATTTCCCACTGTTACCTCAGGGAAATCAGCTTGTTGATTACTATGAAATATTCACCTCCTGCTCTGCTAGTCACTGTTTAACTTTTTAAGCCCTTTCCCCAAATGAACCCGACACGAAAAAGACTTGCTGGAAAATACCCCCCCTCCTCCTACTCCTCGTCACTCCCTGATTGTCGCGTCTCCGTCTCCCACAGCTCTGCCTTTGTCTTTGACCGGGCTGAGCCGCAGGCCTGCTGCTGTTCCCCGAGCGTTTGTAGAGACACCAGGAGAACAACGCCAGCGGGACCGAAATGGGAAATAAAAACAGAGACGGAATGAGCTTGGGAGGGGTTAGGAGGGGTTAAGTGCTTTGTGACGGAAACGCTGGAGGTGGGAGCTGGATTATTAAACTACTAAGGTGTGTGCGAGTTCGTCAAATCCAGCCGAAATTATGTCACAGTATTACACATTCGGTCATATAACAACACGACTACACGTCTTATGTCTTCTACAGACTCAAGCTATGCAGAGAAACCCGCTTTCCTCTAACCTATTTTGCAGGAGTGTTGCTGTGCGTGGAGATTAAGCCTGATGTCACATGTAGCTGTAAGCAAAGTCTGTCTATGGTGGTTATTTTTATATCAATCTAGCATGTTCTCTCCCTTTAATCCCTCTATGGTTGCATTCTCATTTACCACAAATCCATTAAGAGACACTGAGATACCAGAGGACAGCGAGAGCAGCTTGATGGAACATAACATTTAGGTCCTTAAGAATATTTATATATTTTGTGGATTACTAAGACCGACAGCTCTTTTTCATGTGCAATATATTTACACAATGTGGAAAGATTACATTTTTCTTTTTTATTGGGATGTTTTGCATGACAGAGTATTCACTTAATTTAGGGCTATTTTGTTTTTCACTTTATTTGTTCTGCAGAGTTAACAGATTTTATTAGTTTTTGCAGTGATGGAGAAGCCACACAAGTTTTACATTCTCCAAGTTTGAGAGAAGAGAGACTTAAATAACACGAGCAACTCTTTACCCTGAGCACGAAGGAAGGAATCTGTCTTAAAAAAACAGATTCATGAAAAAAAATAAAACATTAGCTGCTATAACAAGAGGATTAGCTGGAGTTAGATGGAGGAATGAAGTCAGTTTGTGAACTCGGTGAGTCTTAATAGATGATAATCTGTGAATTGTCATAAAGTTGACAGTGAGTCTTAAAAAATAGATGCCCAAAGAGTCAAGGTGCATTTTTGAAGAAAGACAGTGTCCTGGGAAGCTGTGAGCAAACATGCTCAGTACCTGGACCCTGATATGGATGCAGCTCAAAAATGAAAAGGAAATATGCATGAAAAGCATGACAAAGACTTTGAGAGACTACCCCCTAGTAATGACTGAGGTTGCATATTGTAGATCGTTTTTTGGAAGAAGTAATTACAGTGTTTAGAGACTTGTTGTAGTCTTTTTACCATAACTTCCATGCTGTGCTGTAAACACAGCATAAAGTTCCTTCTAGCAGTGTAACCAGACTTTCTCAAATGTAAAGATGGGCACAAGTTCACCAATCTGACAAAAATTCAAAATTCAAAATCAAAAGATTCCGAGAATCAGGAGGAATCTCTGTTCACAAGGGGACAAGGCCAAAGGTCAAAACTGGATGAGTGTGATTTTCGACCCTTAGGCAGCGCTGCATTAAATACAGGTCTGATTCTCCACTGGACATCACAGCATGGGCTCAGGAACACTTCCAGAAATCTCTGTCTGTGAACACAGTTCACTGTGTAATTCACCAATGTAAGTTAAAGCTGTATCATGCAAAGAAGAAGCCACATGTGAACATGGTCCAGAAACGCTGCCGTGTTCTCTGGGCCGAAAGCTGATTTAACATGGACTAAGGCTAAGTGGAAAACTGTTCTGTGGTCAGATGAATACAAATTTGAAATTCTTTGTTGAAATCAGGGACACATTGTCCTGTAGACTAACGAGGAGAGGGACCATCCAGCTTGTTATCAGCGGTTCAAAAGCCTGCATCTCTGATGGTGTGGGGGCATTAGTGCCTATGGTGTGGGCAGCTTACACATCAGGAAAGACACCACGAATGCTGAATCCTAGATAGAGGTTTTAGACCAAAATATGCTCCCATCCAGACAAGGTCCCCTTCAGGAAAGGTCTTGCACATTTCAGCAAGACAATGCTAAACCACATACTGCATCCATCACAACAGATTGGCTTTGCAGGAGAAGAGTCTGGGTGCTGAACTGGCCTGCCTGCAGTCCAGACCTTTCACCAACAGAAAACATTTGGTGCGTCATAAAACAAACAATCCAGCAACAAAGGCCCAGGACTGTTGAGCAGCTAGAATCCTGCATCAGGCAAGAATGGGACAACATTCCTCTCCTAAAACTCCAGCAACTGCTCTCCTCACTTGCCAGATGTTTACAGACAGTTGTTAAAAAAAGGGGGGGACACTACACCATGGTAAACATCGCCTTCTGCTGACTTTTTCCAGCCATCAAATTCAAAATATAAATATGATTAAATATGGGGTGAAGAGATTTGAAAATCATTGCATTCTGTTTTCATTTACGTTTACACATTACATTTTTGTAATTGGGGTCTCAGCATTTTAAATTAACACCATTAACATAAAAATTTATAAAGTCCAGGTTTCCAGTTTTACTGAGCTCTCAGCCTTGTGCCTATGTGCCAAAAGCATAAAGTCAACCAATGAAGACTGCGTTTCACCGTTTTTGAACTGAGCTCAGTTAAATTATGGAGCACTTTGAGCAGATACTAAACCTCACAAAGATGCTAAGAAAAGAGAGGGAGAGACATTAATAGACTGAAAGAGGGAAGATGGGGCTCACGGAGAGGTGGATATAAAGGCAGGGGTAGACAGAGGCCACTGGAGCAATAGTAAATCTGCTTTTATTACTGAATGAGCATTGAGAGAGCAGCCGCATGCTCGAGTGAATTAATCAGGAGAGGTTCAGACCATTCTACAGTTTGATAGTTCGATGATTTGCCACATCCCTAAAAGGCGAGTTCATCATTTTCTTTCAGTTTTTAACTACATTTGGGCCAATTACATCAAGAGTCGCATCTTCAAAGAAAACAAATAGAAGCAATGTGGATTCACTTACGTAAAATAAACGATCATTTCCACACAGAAAAAAAACTGTCGAGCACCACAAGAGGAAGAGACACATGTCCTGACACTACAGCGCTTGTGTTTTGTTGACTGTGGTTAAAAGAAATAAATGACAATCACATGACTAAAGCCAGTAAATGTGCTTCATTCAAGCCTGCATAAAAGGAGGTCTGGCTTCAGAGAGAAAGCCACACAGTGACCCAGTGAAGACCACAATGACTTTCCTCTTTATTGCCTATAAAGTCTCCTTTTCAACCTCCTAAATGATGTCGAGTGGGAAAGACTTTTCCTACATAAGTAAAGTCACATGTTGTCAGTGTCTGCATGCTGAGTGTGGTGCATTTGTACGAAATGTGTTTTCGTATCACAGCTTCTTTTCAGTTTTTCATCTTTTTCATGTGGTAAAACTGAGCAGCAGGAAATGGACTGGAGTGTATGGTTGGGTTTGAACAAGGCACACACCTTGGATTTGGACAGGTCCTATTTAAAATTGAATGCCCATGAATTATAGTTTGGCGACTTGTGGCAGCTGTAGTGGAAGATGATCACGTAATATCATCAGGAGACAGAGGAGGATGTAGGAGTGTTAAATACAGGACTTTACCACAGTAGATGGGAAGTTGAGTCCAGTTTAAAACAACTCGTATTGTTGTTGTTGCAGCCAGTCATGTGACACATGACGTGATGTTAAGCAAGGAGTGATTTCTAAACCGTGATGTTTACAAAAACTCACAAGATCTGGATGTTGTACTCCGAAGAAAAAAAAGAAAGAAAATGTTATGGAAACAGTTAACTGAACATATTTGTGACTTGTCCTTTGTTTTAATTAATACATCTTCGTGATGTTAACATAAAAGCTAATCCAGTTGCATTTTCTTTACAAAAAAATATGTTCTTGCAATTTAGTTCTATGGAGTCTGATTTTTAAGAGCACATCTGTATCTAACCTTCACATTGCAGTTATCAATGATAAAAAAAAAAACTGAGCATAGCCAGATGTAAAATGACAACAGGGAGAAATGTCAAATGAATTGAGGGATAATAAGGCAGAAAATGAGAAGCTCTGGGGAAGAAAGCAAATGTGCAACTGAGTTTTTTTCAAACTGCTGCATCAATCAAGCAAACCTTTTCTCCAAAAGAGAAACAGCTGCTCTCTGGCCTCCCAAGGAGTTAGACAGTAATAAGAAGGAGACAAAATGATCTGAGGTGATTCACAACTTTGCCTCTGCTTCCACATCAGAGAGAGACTTGCTCCTGACCTTTGGCTTATAACCTATTGACCTCGCCTTTGTCCGGCCGTCAGGTGCCAGCTTGGCTTCCACAGGGATCGGGATTCCTTCAAGATGCTCTCACCCACGGGGGTTTGGTATTGTCTTTCTTTGACAAAGAAAGAAAAATCACACTCCCGTTTCCATACCCTGTGAACTAGACGCTGCTCATTCTCACACAGACGTGCGCATGGTTTTCATCATTCCTCTGTCCTCTCATGTCTCCCTTCAAATGTCACGTCTCTCCTGGCATGGTGAGAGAATTTCAGACAAGCTTAGATGAAGACATCAAATCATTTAGAGGAAAATATGAAATCATCGTGCCTCCCTCTTCTCCTCCTCTGTGATTTGTAACATCTTGTGGGCATCCTGTCAGCCCCTCCTAACTGAGATCAAAGTCTTACCGCTCTCATGCAGAACTATCATTCTTTGAGAATATTTTGCAGCTTCTATGTATCACAAATCACTTTTGCCCACGGCCTTTGATATGGCTGTCCTCCTCCTTCCCCTCTCCCCCTGTTCCTAATCCTTCTGTCATCACGGTACATAATAACAGTATCAAAACATCAATCCAGGGATTGAAGCGAACCATCCCTGACTTCAGTTCAATTCAACTTTATTTATATAGCGTCAATTCACAACAAAGTCATCTCAAGGCATTTTACAGAATAAAGTCAAGATTATAAAGATGTATAAAGAAAACAATTCTCCCTTAAGGAAGTTCTGGGCAACAGTGGAGAGAAAAAACTCCCTTTACTGTAAGAAACCTCCCGCAGAACCAGGCTCAGGGTGAGCAGCCATCTGCGTTGACTGGTTGGGGTGTGTGGAAAGTGAAGAGAGAAAAGAGCAACAGGAAGAAACAACAAAACATCGGGCAGGTTGCTAGGACCATTAGCTGCAAACTGGAAAACACACAGTTTCAAAGCCCGGGGACACCTGCAGAAAGGGACAGAGAGAGAGGGAGACAGAGAGGGAATATGACAACTACGGGAGAGAGAAGACACAAAGTTAGTAGCATGTGGTGGTGACATGTCATAATGTGGGCGGAGAGGAGAGAGGGACAAAAGCAGGAAAGGAATTCAGTGCATTGGGTGGTGGGTCCCCCAGCAGTCTGAGGCTATAGCAGCATGACTATAACTAACTATAAGCTTTATCAAAGAGGAAGCTTTTAAGCCTGGACTTAAAAGTAGAGAGGGTGTCTGCTTCCTGAATCTAAACTGGGAGCTGGTTCCACAGGAGAGGAGCCTGATAGCTAAAGGCTCTGCCTCCCATTCTACCTTTGGAAATTCTGGGAACCACAAGTAGGCCCCGATTCTGAGATGGAAGTGGTCTATGGGGATGATATGGTGCTATGAGGTCTTCTATATATGATGGAGACTGACCATTCAGAGCTTTATATGTAAGAAGCAGGGTTTTAAATTCTATTCTAAATTTAATGGGAAGCCAATGGAGAGAAGCTAGTGAAGGTGAAATATGATCTCTCTTGCCAGTTCCAGTCAGCACTGTTGCAGCACCTAACACAGAGCCTTGTGGAACTCCTTAACTGACTTTTGTGTACGTGAAAGATTCATCGTTAACATAAACAAACTGGAATCTATCAGATAGATAAGATTTAAACCAAACTAGTGCAGTTCCTTTAATCCCAAATACTTGTTCCAGCCTCTGTAATAAAATGTTGTGAATGCAGCACTAAGATCTAACGGAACAAATATAGAGACTAGCAAATTATCTGAAGAAGATCGTTGGTGACTTTTACCAGTGCTGTTTCTGTACAATGATGAACTCTAAATCCTGACTGAAAGTCTTCAAACAAATTCAGTGTCTTATGTAAGGATAAGGTCTAGGGTGTGACTAAAACAGTGAGTGGATTTATTTACATTTTTTGGGAAAAACCAATTGAATCTAGTTATGAATTAAATGCAGTGTTAAGGCAGTTACAGCATCTATGTGAATGTTAAAGATCACTGGCTTTCGGCTTGTCTCTTCAGGGGGCGCCACAGAGGAACATGTTTCACATGTTGAGTTTTTATGCCGGATTCCCTTCCTGCCGCAACCCTCCTACTTTTATCTGGGCTCGGGACCGGCACCAAGGTTGCCCTTGGTCACTGGGCGAGGCCACACCTGGTGGGGTGGGATTCAAACCCGTGGCCTTCTGAATCCCAACCCAATGCTCTACCACTGAGCCACCAGGGCCCCAGAAAATGACTTTATCTGTACTAAGCACTAAATCGGGTAGAAAATCTGAAAATTCAGTCAAAAACTCAGAATTGAGGACTGGAAGACAGTACACAATAACAAATAGAAGTAGTTTCTGAGTTCTCCAGTTTGGGTGTGAAAGGCTAAGAGACAGCTCTCAAAACAGTCTTCGGTTTATTGGTAAGTGGAAGATTGGCGCTACTCCTCCACCTCGGCCTGAGCTTCTTGGAACATGATAATTAATATGACTTGGGGGAGTTGACTCATTTAAACTGACATATTCTTACTGCTGCAACCAAGTTTCGGTGGACAAAACAAATCGAATTGATGATCACTTATTAAGGCATTTACTAACAGAGATTTAGACGAGAGAGATCTGATATTTAATAATCCACATTCAATTGTTTTGGGTTTTTGTTCTGTCAGAGGAGTAGGCTTAACTTTTATTAGGTTACCGTGATTAACTAACTCCCCTTGTGTTCATTTTTGGTTTATGTAATTTAGTTGCTCGGGGAACAGACAGACACTTCCAAAACAAAAGATATCCATCTTGGCACTGGTGGACCTATGTCTTGTTTTCAAATTGGCATAGTTATGGAACACTTTCTCTTTTTTCTGCTTTGTTCTCTATCCCCTCCGTCCTACATCTCTTTCTTTCTCCACCTTAGTCCCTCACCCCAACCAGCCTCTTCTTCCCTGCTGACCAGAAGAGCACAATATGTGGGATCAAACAGCGGGGAAGTAAAGAGCGAAGTGTCTCTCTGTCTCCTAAGCCTGGGGAGGATTAAGGCCAGGAGGCTACTGGGGAGCAGTCATAAAGTGTGCTCATATCTGCAAGTTGTAAAAGGAGAGAGACCAAAAGGAGGAAGAGCAGGAGCGTGGTGAAGCGAAAATAAACGAGTGGAAAAAGAATAAGTCAATGTTTAGAGTTCATTAGCTTTAATAAGTACATGAGACTTCAGGGTAGACATTACAAGCTATGCAAAACCACTAAATAAGCATTGGTGGCAGAGAACTGATAGAACTGGGGATGCAATGTGGATTTGTACACTCTTGGAATTAAATTAATCACAACATTTTGCTGTGTCAAACAACATTCACTCTCTGTTGGTAAAACACACGTTCTTTAGGAAAGTATTACATTTAAATTTTGCCATTTGGTAGATGGGTTTATGCAAGTAAGCAAATTGCCAGGAGGAGACACTTAAAGCAAAGTGTCATGTGAAGAAATGTTGGTTTTGTGAGACCTAAGTTCCAAAGAGTTTTTTTTTTTAAGAACATATAGATTTGTGAAGCTCCATCTTCAGTTGTTTATTGAATATTGGGCGTAAGGCTGCTGTATTTGCGGAGTTAGGTAGCTCGGTCCAACAATGTGGGACCACTGAGCTAAGAAAGCTTTGTTTTACTTTTGGGGATCGCTAGGTGCTTGCAGACCAGGATGAGGATATTCAAGAAGGTCCCGTTGAACTGACCTCTGTGTAGATAGGTATCCAGCTTGATATGGGCAACCACTGAAGGCCATTGTGAGCTTTGTGATGCTGTGGTGGACAAATCTGGCGGCCTGGGTGATGGAGGGCATGTAGTCAGTTAACTGTTAGCAGTTAACGTTTAATGTTTCACAGCATTTAACCCTTAGGAGTCTGCAGTTGTTTTGTGAAATCCACATCAAAAGGTGCTTCCCATTAAACCAATCATACGAGTCGGGTCGTGAGTCGTGATCATCCTAAGGGTTAGAGAGTAAAACAGACAATAAATTGTAAATGGCCACTTATTTAGCGCTTTTACCCAAAGCACTTTACGATGCTGCTTCTGATTCCCCCATTCACACAGACACACACACACCTGCCAAGCAAGGTGCTCCCCTGACCCACTGGGAGCAACTCGGGGTTCGGTTTTTTGTCAAGTAGCTGTGACCAGGGATCCCACCGCTGACCATGTGGTTCATTCTTCTTCTTCCAAAGCATATGAAGGTGGCAGCTTGGCCTGTAGGTGCACAGGTAAACCAATAAGTGGAAGGACCCAGAAAGTACATTTTTTTTCCAGTTGTGAACTGGGGGGCAGCTTTTGTTAAATCAATCATGAACACAGGCCTGGCCTCTCGGAAGAAAACCACATGTGTATTAAATGTATAGGCTTATCTGTAGTTACCATTTGCTGTTGGATAGCAACTAACACATTTTCACCATTGGCCATTTGTATCTTGTATAGCAAGTCCAGTAACACACCACATGTAAAATCACTTTGAAATTATAAGGTTTACATAAAAAAACTAACAAGTTCTTAGTTGTAAACTACAATCTCTCACTCTCTCATGCTCAACATGCTGAACTCTTGATCCACATATCTTTGCCTCCTCCCCCGCCTCATTTTACTTTCATGTCAATCCCGCTCTACCTCCTCACTTTCAAACATCTGTTTGACAATTTGAATTTATTAAAGCCCTTTTTCTTGGTGCAACAGTTTACATTAGAGGACATTTTTTAAAATTTTATTCCATCTGTAAATTGCTTTAGGCCTGTGGCCTGATGGTTGAACTTGCTATGTAACAACAATTATTATTTTCAAGGAGAAGAAAGCAGAATGCGGCCTAAAATTGAGCCTTGGTGTACTCCATAGATAATTATTTTTGATTAAGCTGCATATTTTCAACTGCATGTTAAAGGATTTTACTAAACCATCTGGGCACAGCAAGCAGCGGTTGCCAGACAAAAGCTCTAACAAACCCACACTGTCATCACACAACAGGCAAGTTATACCATAGGTACAACCAAAGCATAGAATGGATTAAATTAGATTATGCAAGTACAACAACAGACAAACGTAAAATGCAATAGGTGCCAGATAAGATAAACAGGTATGTGTTAATCCTGTTTCAAAATGGCTTCAGTCCTGGCACGTTAAAAGGATGCTTTCTTTGGAGTGAACTCTTTCCTCATTTTCACACTTGGTCAAACAAGAGGACCTGGGGGTTATTTGGACATCGTCACAAAAAACAATTGGCACTGACAGGGGAATGTGTTGTCACATCAGCGCACAATCGGCTGGCCTTGACAACCCGCTTTTCTTTTCCGTCCTTCACAGAAGTCGGGGTACAATTTAAGTCAAGTGTACAAATCACATCTTCACCTGTTGACAAAACAGCCGGGAGAAAGTCACATCCGGCCAAGTCCTGTGTTTTCAGCCGTGTTCACACTCCCACCTCCCCCTCCTCTCAGCAAACATCTATCATCCCTCACTAACTCTGCTAATGGAGCCTTGCTCAAGTCGGTGTGAGACTTAAGTGAACCTGTCAAAGTTTCCCAGAGATAAAAAGGAGGTTTGGTGGTCGCTGATGAGAGATGAACGCGGGGAAGAAAAGAAAAGCAGGATGAAACGAGAAACGAGAGAACACTAACACCCAGGGATCACTTATAACTCAAACTAGTGTCTTTGTTGCAATTTATCTTATTGATTTGAACTATTTCGCTGCAGTTGTTTGCTGTGCTCTTTGTCACAAGGCTTGACGAATCTGACATGACCTAAGTGGGCTCTTCCTCTGTCAACAATAAGGTGATCATTGACCTATAGCCAGAGGCTGCACTCAGGTGGGCTGCTGCCACGCACAGTTTAAATGTCACCTGAGGGAAGGAGATGTCAGAAACGACGGGCCGCCTGGCCAGGGTTTGGACGTTGAAGCCCCAAGCTGTGGGGATGCCTTTGGTGTTAACAACAAGCAGTCCTCTTTGTTAGAGAGCTGATGGGGCAGATAGAGACTTCCTGAGAAATGCATGGTTTGAAGTATGGGAAGGGTGCAAATTAACATTTTTACAAATTAAAGACGGTGGCAGATGATGACACAAATGACAAAAACGTTTGCCAGGAGGTGGTTGGTGTTTATGGGCCAACAACAAAGAGGCTGGATTTTCCAACAAGGATAGTGAAACTCAAAATGAACCGGTACCAATAGGATTTTTCTGAATGTGACATTTTAAAAGTCTGTTGTTAAAGAGTGTTAGGAGGGCTGCTTGAGAAAACACATTTGTGTTATATTAGTACAGTTCCCAGGATCAGGATGGCAGGCAAGGACTGGCATGGGTAAGAGCCCTGGGAACAGCCCAGTCCACAAGTTTCTGTGTGGGTGGCCTCTTCTAGATCTGGACATGGTTTTCATTGCCATACATCTAATTTACGCAAGAACCGTACACAAGATATACAAAAACACTTATTGACTGCTTTTATCAGTTAATATGAAAATGTTTTCCTTGTGGAAACCACCAATTGGCTGACCACAAAAACTCTCCTTAAACTGGGAGCCTGACTGGCAAAAGCTTTGAACAATCAACCGCAAGACGTCACAGCGCCATTTAAAGGGCTTTGGGGCCAAGATTGAGAGTGGGATAAGGGTCAGGAGAGCGATTGAAAGATAAAAGCCGAAACAAGAAAGAAAGAAGTCAGGCTAGACTTTCAGCAGAAAGATGGTTTTCCATACAAGGATCACAAAGGGTCTCATTCATTATAGCCTATGTGCTAATTTTATTTAGGGGTATATGAACACATGTTTGTGTTTCTCTGGTTTTTGCTCCAGTCCTTTAGCTTGAACATTGTGGATTTCACTTCTCGTCTGCTCTGCAAAGTATATTAGCATCCTTAAGCTCATCGTTTTCTGGCCCCCAACTGTTTGTGTTAACTCGGGGTTGCTTTCCGCAAAAAAGCAACACACAACTGCAAATCACAAAAAAACAAAACAAAAATTAAATAAATAAATAAATAAAAGTGGACAGTTCATCAAGTGGCCAGTTCAATGGCCAGAAACAGAACTTCTAATTGTTAACTGTTGCTTTGTATCTGCTGGGTGCGTACATATTTTTTATATATGTAATAAATTAGCTCTGCACATAACACTGGCTGAAATTTCTATTACTCATTAAATGCAAACAAAGTGTTTTTTTAACATTTAGATGAAAATTGATGCATTTTAAATTAAGTCTTGTAATAATAATTAAGTGTTTTACCTGATTGGAGGCAAAGCAGACCACAACAAAAATGCTGACTTCAAAAAGCAACAATTGTGTCATTTTTTTATTAGTTTCAGTCTCTTTATGACACACGCACACACACACACACACAAACAATACTGCCTCAGTATATTGGTGGCAATAATTCGCTTTGGGCCAAAACCCCAAAGTCCTACCAGTGGAGAGACCCTATCATTTGAAATAGCAGATATCCATCAGTTACAATCACTGGCTTGGGCTTGGGGAGAAGAGAATTAGAGGTGGCCACAAAGACATTTACGAGCAGCCCCATGGCCGCCATCATCCAAACAGAGCTGCTGCCACAGAACCGCAGGGGCATAGAAACCCTCCATCTGTTGAGTCCGCAGATTAGTGACTTAATACAACCACACAAAGGCTGCCTTTCTCTCTCTCTCTGTGCCCATCGAACATGCTGAAGAAGGAGTAGGAGGGTTGCCTCAGTGGTTATATAATCTATTTTTTTTTTACTACCAGTCTCTGTGGAGTAGCACCGCAGCAGTTTGTTCAAGTTTACCAAAGAACACACAAGAAAACGACAAAGTCAATTTGCAGTAAAGTAAAGACCTTTGCAAAGAATGTGTGAAAATCAGCCACAAACAAGCTGAATCCAGCTTCTTTTCCACATACAGTCCGAAAAAAGGGAGTGAACTTTTAAAGCCAAATTCAAGTATTCTACCTGACCTGGGCATCATTTTATACACATTTCTGCATTTTGCTAATATTTCAAATAAAACATTTTTCTGAATTTGAACCATGTTTGGCTGCACAATAACGGATAGACAACTTAAAAAGTCGTCTTTTCTGCATCGCAGGGCAAAGTGAGTGCACTTTCAGTAACCCTGAGTTACAGAACTTCACAGAAATGCATCCATCAATTAGTTTAATCCGTTCTGCGTTAGTAGTACACTGCAATTACACCGTAAACAAGCTGCTCACTAATTATCACTGAAGACTGACCTTAAGGCCATTGTCCAACACATTGTTCCAAAAAACAAAACGGTTCATAGCAACCATGCTAATGGACGACAAAACATTCACAAGCTTTGTTTCTTCTTGTCCTGTATCTTGATGGCATGATTTAACACATGAGGTCATCACAAAGTGATTGGCAGTTTAGCTCGGACAGCCGGAGGAAAACGATGTGATTAAAAGGAAAGACAGAGGGCTGGAACAGGGCAGTGTAATCCAAGTGCTCCCATAGGGAACCGCACTCATATTAGCCACCACGTTATCTAATGAAGAATGGGACCACCTACGTGCAGTTGGGAGGATCCGATATCTCATCCGTAAAGCATGTTGAAAGAAAAGTAAAAGAAAGTAATCAGATGAATGAAGCGATAAGAAACAAGACAGAATTTACCATAAATGCAGATGCTACACTCCAGCCTAAAGCTGTTTGTTGAATCTTAACTTGTTGTACTGTGTTCATGAAATGTGACAAAAGAGAATATGACCGCACAGTATTAAAGCAACTTTACTTTTATGGTTCAAACTCTTGATGCAGCAGATCCCAGTCCTAGACTGTGGATTCTCTCTGAGTCACGTATATAAGAATATTCTTCTCCTTCTAGCTGAAAAACTCCCCCGGATGACGTCATCGGGAGGAGTTTTTCATGATGAGGGTGGAGTTTTGGAAAAGCAGGTTGATCTTAATTACAACCTTTCTAGTATGAGCAACGAGTTGGCATAATCTCAACTCGAGGTTCCTCCAAGTGATGTAATCTGGAGGCATTTTTCATCTAGCAGTAGAGACATATTTTTATATTGTGAAATCGGAGTTTTACGGTATGTAATTCTCAAACAAGCAAATTCTGTATCATTGAAGGTGTCGTTCGAGCAATAGGAAACGGCTATCGTAGTTTAGAACATCACAAAGGTAAAAACTGAGATTTGATAAGCTTTCTACAAATGGAATTTTAGTATTAATTAAAAAAATTCTATGCATCATTGTTTTTTTGTATTGGGCATGTTATCACTGCTCGACTACAGTATAGTAAGTATAGTGCTTATTGACGCTATAGTGGTCAACACACACACAAACAGACAGAGACTCCGAGACCATTCAGAAATTCAGTAGCAGAATCTGTAACCATAACAGCCACCATCATCTCCATAACAGAGAGTCTTCTGCTGTCTCGCTCTCTCGCTTTCCGTTGATATGTGCTCTGCCCTCGAGCCATATCAGCAGCTGTGTTTTTCTGAAAGATGAATGTGAGATGTTCAGCTTTCTCTGCCTTTGAGATCACTTTGCTGTCACGATCTGAGTGGAGCAGAGCACAAATCTGTCGTGTTCTCAAAGGTTGCGAAATCAATCGACGTCCTTAAAAACTTCTCTTCATGGGTTCAGTGCTTCTGCCGCTATCTGGTGTATAGTTTTGCATGAACATGACTGTATTTATATGCATGTAAATGTACAGTATGTAACTTTTGAAAAGAATCTGAATGTAAAGAGTTGCTGTCAAAGGCCCAGGCTTATTGTGCAGCACTGCCAGCATTCGGTCACAGATATTAACTGATACATGATACGTTTTTTCTCTCTTTTTTTGCTCTGTGGGCATGTTGGAGCAGACTGACAGCCCAGTGTCAGAAAGGCTGGCAGGCAGACAAGATGGTCACTTTATGTTGTTTCAGTGTGTCAGACTTGGATTTAAAGACAAGAAGCCATAGCTGTGTGTAAGCTAAATGCATGTAAATGCTTGTGATCTAAGGAAAGAATTCACATTCTTCTTTGCACTTTATGCAAGTACAATGGGAAACGTTATGCTTGGCTGACTTTTGTAGTAAAACACCAACACTCTTTCTTTTAAATGTGCTTTTGTTTGAGTTCCCTGCGTGTGTGTGTGTGTGCTTTGGCCATGCTGGTCTCTGACAGCATAACCACACCCTGCAAACCAACCACAACCTCTAATTACAACCACAGGCATCCAACAAGCACTTTATGACAATCTGATGGGGTTTTGTGTCTGTCTGGGGGTGTGTAGGAAGGTGATGGAGTAGAAGTGTAAAGTAGCTGGGCAAAGATTGACATCTCTCCTCCACCTCCCACTGATCTGATGACTTGACCTTAGACCCAGAGGAAAAATAGTAAAATCATACAATTCAGCCACGCGTGTTAGTAAAACATCCAAAAGTGAAAAAATAAACTCTTGTTGAGCATGTTAGGCCTTTAACACCGACCTGCACTACTAAGTGTTAGCATTTAGATTTTGGAAGTTGGAGCATTCTTATTGACTTAAGAATCATCGCTCACTGGGGTATTTACATTAGCAAGTGGCAAATGTCAGCCTCCTGTGGTAATGCATTCCACACAAACACACACAGCTGGGATGCTGTTTTGCAGGTCGCCTTGGAGACGACAGGGAATGAGAAAGAGATGGAGGAGCAGAAGGAGGGGAAGCTCAAAGAGAGCGTAGGCTTCCCTTTCATCAGGTCACACGCAGACTGACATCCATTCGGCATGCTCGCTTTTTTGAAAACCTTGACATAACTTGAGACATGAAAGTCTTGATCTTTCCCCCTCTGCTTTTGTCTTTCATACCTCCTTTCTGTCAGCCAGAAACTCTGTGCTGTGTCTGGTTGAGTCAATATAAGAAGAAGAAGAATGGATTTTGTAGTACTGGCCTGTTTATTGTAACCACGGAAGCTTTGTTAGAATCCAAGACGTCATTTGTCCTTCTGCACTGCTTACTAGTACCACGGAAGTCTACAATGAAATGCAGTTTAACACAAACTTATTGCATTTTATATGTTATGTTTGATCAATTTCTTATTTTTTTTATATCAGTGTACTCCAGCCTAAACTAACTACCTTTAATAATTGTAGATAAAAGTTGTTTGGTTAAATTAGTAATTAGTAATTTAGTTAAATCTGGCTCAAAATTAGTTGAAGTAAATGCAGTAATGTGCAGTCTGTGACAGTTCAGTGGCACCATCTACTGCCTTTATGGTGCATGGAAGCTGCCTTCTACAGTACAGTGTTACTTCTACTGTACTTTATACCTACTCCCTACTATTTCATATGTTATACCAGTACATTTACTGAAGCTCAAACTGTGAAACCCCATATTTTACAAAAATAAAAAAAATACTTGTCCTCAGTTGCTTTACTTTGCACCACTGCAGTGACTAAAATTAGCAATGACACATCCATGAGCAGCTGTCTAAGCTAAACCTTTGCTCATATTTCTTGTTTTTTATATACAACATAATAATTCTCATTAGTCTGTATAGTTTGATGACATCTAATCAGTCACAGTATTTGTCTCTGTGAAAGTGCAGAGCTGTTCATTTTTAAATTAACTTCAATTTTTTTTTTTTACTTCGAACTTTTTCTACTTCGAATTTTCTACTGTTAGAGTAGAAAATGACCAAGCACGTGAGTTACTTTACAACTACGTTACCCAATGCGAAGACAAAACCGCACATGCGCAGAACAACTCCGACCCCGGTAGTGACGTGAAAATGGCGTCCTCCGCTGTCGGGTTTACTACACGCTGGCTAGCAGCATCAGCTTCTTCTGGACAGCGCATCGCTCGTTTTCTCGATGTCTCCACTAGACACGCAGGCGTTTGTTCAGCGACGGTTTGGCAGACACATCGGGCTGGGATAGCGGTCAGCCCGAGCTCCTGGAGACACGGAAAAGTCGTGACATTGAGAGGACTGACAGGTGAGATGCTCAGAGCTAGCATGACGTTGAAATAGATTGTACTGTCAGCAGTCCTACAACATCTAGTCAGCGCCAAAAGTCTGTTTAAACGCTCAGGCGTTGTGGTGTACAGATGTCAACTGCAGAGTTTTCTGTCAGCTAAAAGCTGGAGTAACATCGAGCTGCAGTTTGTTGTTAGCCTTGCTGTAGGAGTGATGTAGTTTGCAGTGTGATTGCATCATTGGCAGCATCGTGGTTCTTTGTTGGATTTCCATTGAGTTAAATGTCTAATGTCCTATAGTCTTGATCTTTCCCCTCTGCTTTTGTCTGTCACCCCTACCTAAATTATTGTAGCTGTGGATCAATGGTCAACAGATTATTTCTCTCTAGAGATCATTCTACTAAAATCACTAGCCATCATAAGTATATCAGCAATATTAGATGTACTTGTATTTCCCACAGTGACTTTCCTTATGGTAAGGCTCACAGTTTGAGTAGCCTATTTTGTAAGTTAGATTTATTTACGTGGTTTATAATTCTTTTAGACTAGGCCTAAGAAGGAGAGACCGGACCGGTGAAATCATGGTATACATAACTTAAAAACAACAACTTCAGATTGTTTTTTTGTTTTAATACGATCAACATAAAAGATAAAGCAGGAGCCTGAGGACAGTGTGTACAAAATAGCACAAGCACAACATTGCTATTAATCATGAAACACCTCAAGGTTATTTGAAAATTCTAAAGAAAAAGAACATACAAACACACAATGACTCAGTGATTCACAGAAGTATATAACAGATCACAGAACTATATCAGTGTGTCTCATGCAGCACTTTAAGTGGGTTGCATAGTTTATTTGACTCCTGATACCTGGCATCTTTTAGTTTTCACCAGCGCATCAATATCAGACGTCATATCCTGAGTGGCAGCCAACTTCAGTATGTGATTCAAGTGCTTGTCCGTGAGCCTTGAGCGAAGCTTTGTTTTATTTATGCTCATTACAGAGAAAACTTGCTCACAAAGACATGTGGTTCCAAACATGCACAACAGTTTTGCAGCGAGGGCTGTCAAGTTGGGGTAACCTGGCGAGAGATTCTGCTAAAATGTGTCCAAGTCAGCTGCGGCAAATTTGCCCTTCAAATCCGAGTCACACTGCAAGTCTGTTACTTCAAGTTGGATGCTGACGGGCAGATCAGAGGGCTTCGCGGTGAATGGCGAGCAAAAAACTTTGAAGTCTTTCTCCAGTTCACCAAAAATCTGAAAGCGTTGCTCAAACTCCAGTAAAAGTCCCGTTATTTTATCTTTGAACCGCTTCATGTCTGCCACATGTTGGGTCGTGCACAAAGTCTTCAGACAGGGGAAGTGAGCTGCATCACCACCGGCTAGTGGCGTCTCCCACAATGACAGCTCAACAAGTTTAGCTTAGACTCTAAGCTAAACCTTTACTCACATTTTTTGTTTTTTTAAATGCAAAGTTAAATCTTGTTATCTATTTAGTCACAGTATTTGTCAGTGTGAATGTGCTGAACTGTTCATGACACAACCTGAGATACACGTGGTTGAAGTAGTTGGTGCATTAAGTGCAGCACATCCAGCTTTTTAAGACTTCCAGCTTTGGGTGTATTTAAGCTAACGTGTTCGTAGCACTTAGCAATTAACCCACAAGCTTGTTGTGGTGACACGACTGTGGACGTGAAACTGTTAGTGGGGAGATGCACTCTCCAGACAATAAAACCTAAATTCATATTTTCTGCGATGTCTCTGAACAAGCCTATGATTCAGTGACCTACCTTCACACAGAGAGCAGTTGCGTGGGGATGTGGAGACTTTAACTTTGTGCTGCCTTGGTTGGAGCTCAACTTGCTAAAGTGCTGATGACAGAATTGATGATAAAGATTGAACAAGTTGTCCTTTGGAATGACTCTACGACAGTTCTGAAATGGATTCAGTCTGATTCATGCAGATTTAAAGTATTCGTTGGAAAAAGAGTTGCTGAAATCCAGGATCTCACTAGCACCATGACATGGAACTATATAGACTGTTAATAACCCAGCAGACGACATTACTCGTGGCAAGTCAATGCAATACAAATGTTTAAGCCAACTTTCTTTTCTTGTGGAATGGACTGCTTCGGCCCCTTTACAGTTAAAAAAGACCAGAGGAACGATGTAGGATCACAGGTTCTTTCCTGATGGCACTCAGGCCCTTGGTTTCACGAAGAAGAAAATCTTTAGAGCTGCTGTCAAACAGTGGGACAAATTTCAAAGGAGGGGACGAGAGTTGAGAGAGGCTTTTCAAGGAAATGTGTCCAAACTTGCAAGTTCAGTTTCAAGTGCTCCACATTTTGGGGGAGTGTGGAATCAAGAAATAAGATCAGTAAAATAAGCACTCAGTCACCCTTGGAGCACAGACCACCACAGAAGAAGTGTTGAGTGCTGTGCTGATTGAAATAGGAGGAATACTAAATTCAAAACCACTAGTCTATGTGTCTTCAGATGTTGTAGCTGTGGACCCAGTAACCCCAAACTGTCTCTTGATGGGATGGCCAGATTCTGCTCTGCCTCTGGTCATTTATCCTGAATCTGACCTGGTGACCTGCTACTGCAGGAAGAGCCAAGCGCTTGCAGAACAGTTCTGGAATCCCTATGTGAAGCACTACTTATCACGCCTACAATCACATCAAAAATGGTCGCAAAAGTCAGAGAATCGGCTCCTGGGAACTGTAGTAAGGATGGTGGATAAGGAACTACCCAGAGCTCTTTGGCCAGTGGGTAAAGCGGTTCATGCCAACCATGGACCAGATAAAACTGTACGTACTGCTGAATACACATCTTGTCTGGCTCCCAGCCTTTCCGGTTACAGATGGAAATGAGGACTAGTGATAAGTTGGACTACTTTATTTGGAGAATTTACTGTTTGGCAAATCTGTGGAAACAAATATTTTTTAATAGTAAAATTGTGTTGGTAGTATGTTGATGCTGGCGGTTCTGCAACTTTGTTTTTTTTTAATATTATAGATGGGGTATGTTAGTCACTTTGACATTTGTTTGGGTTTCCGCAGCTCTTGCTTTTAATCTGCTCCACTTGTGACTCCCTGCCTCTCCAGTTTTGGAGAAGACCCGCTCGCATGTGACGCAACGAGGCCTCGCTCGCAGCGGTCACGTGATTTGCGGCGTGTTGAAGCCGGGATCGAAACACCTTTGGGCAACACTTCCGCTTCAAAAGGTCAGTACTGTGTCGAGCAGTCGGGCCCATCAATATAGTGACGTGAAAATGGCGTCCTCCGGCGTCCGCTTGACTACACGCTGGCTAGCAGCATCAGCTTCTTCTGGACACTGTGTCGCTCGTTTTCTCGATGTCTCTGCGCGACACGCAGGCGTTTGTTCAGCGACGGCGTGGCAGACACATCGGGCTGGGATAGCGGTCAGCCCGAGCTCCTGGAGACACGGAAAAGTCTTGACATTGAGAGGACTGACAGGTGAGATGCTCAGAGCTAGCATGACGTTGAAATAGCTTGTACTGTCAGCAGACCTACAACATCAAGTCAGCGCCGAAAGTCTGTTTAAACGCTCAGGTTTTGTGGTGTACAGATGTCGCAGTGTGATTGGATCATTTGCAGCATCCTGACCCGGAGCCGGAACCGGAACCGACATATCATTGAGTTTTTATTCATTTTGGCGGAGTTTACATTTCGACCCGTGACTCTTTTCTGACATTGTTTACACCGCTTCTCGGCAACAAGGACATCCTACCTGTCTCTGATTGGCCAGTACGCGTTGCCATCGGTTCAGGCTTGAGGACTGAGATTGGTCAAGGTGAGATTGTCAGCCAATCACAGGCAGAGTAGGGCGGGCCTTCACTGCGGAAAACCTGCATACCGAGTGAAAACAGCGGCAGGGATTAGTGTCAACTTAATGTAAAATTTATTTGGCTTACTTTTTTATTTTTTTATTATTGTATTCCAGAGTCTCCCAGAAATAAATATTGTTGAAATGGCATTATAGATATATAGAATTAGAATTATAGATTTCTTCATTGGTTTTGAGTCATTGACTTCACACAGTGCAGATGTTGATACAATGACAATGATACTTCAATATTTATAAATTAATTATAATGTTTAACTAAATGATAATGCAACTTAAACAAGATGTTGTCGACCTGTACATGGGATGATTTTTTTCTCTACCTGGACTTAACATAATTTCCTGTCTTATAGTATGGAGTATTGTTAATATGACAGCCAAGTGCCCACAGTAAGCTTTACATGTACTTTATTTTTGTAAAGTAACTAAGTACTATAATCACGTACTGTGCTTAACTACAATTTTAAAGTACTGGCACAAAATTTTGTGAGATGGTTGGATTTTATTGGCAAATTAGTATATTTTTGATTCCACTGTTTACTGGATCCATATTGGGTTTTTGTTCACAAGACAATATAATGTGCACATAAACTTTGATGCCTTATTTCTGTAAAGTTATATATGAAATGTGTTTCACTAAACGTGCCAATTCTTCACAATGAGTGCTATTACTTTTGATACCTGCTTGGACAGTCTTATTCTTGGGGTTGTGCACAGAAAAGTGTTTCTTGAGTGAGTGCTTGCGTGTGAGGGTCATCGCAAAGACTATTATAAAATTATTGCATTGATTGGATGAAAAGAAGTTCTTCTTGTCATTGTTGTATCTGCAGGGTTAAGCTGCCCACATGACACTACCTGCCACTCTTTCCACACCAGCAGCAGATTGGCAAACACTGAGGACTTCTATGAAGTCTTGGGTGTCTCCCGCACCGCTTCACAGAAGGACATCAAAAAGGCTTACTACCAGGTAACACTTCTTAATGAAACCAACATGCCAACATTTAATTATTTTACTACTCTGTTACTATGGAAAATAACTAAAAAGAGCTGTTGGTGTATAATTAAAATAAAAGAACAGGGTCACGGGGCCCTATTATTTTGTGCATGGGCCTAATGATCCTGTTTGTTTGTTTGTTTGTTTGTTAGTACCTAAGGGGTTAGAAAATTTATAGTTAAAGTAATCTGATGCTACCTTTTTCTTCGTCTGAACTAATTTGTGTTTAATCATTTCACCAGTTGGCAATGAAGTACCACCCAGATACCAACCAAGATGACCCAGAAGCCAAAGCAAAGTTTGCCAAACTGGCTGAAGCCTATGAGGTGCAGCACTTATTACATACATCACGTAAAAATAACCTTAAGAGTTAAGTAGAACAGAAATGGCATCTCTCAAATTGTGGTATTCACATGGCAAAATTTGTAATTTTTGTTTTAGACACTTAGTGATGCGGTGAAGAGGAAGCAGTATGACACTTACGGAGTTGCAGGCTTCGACCCCAGTCAAGCTGGGGCAGGTCAGCAGCAGTATTACAGAGCTGGAGGGACCAGTATCGACCCAGAGGAGTTCTTCAGGAAGATCTTTGGAAAGTTCACTGGCGGAATGGGCTTTGGAGACATAAATAGCATGTTTGAACAAAGGCCTGAGGTCAGAACTTTTAACATGCTGGCTACTTTGTGTGAAGAATTTAAACATGTTGTACATCCATTAAACATAAGTCATTGAGGTGACGTTGGAATGCAGTATATTCATCTCTGCTGTCTTTCCATAGTTTGTGATGGAGCTTACCTTTTCTGAGGCAGCGAAGGGCGCGAACAAGGAGCTGAGCATAAATATTGAAGACGACTGCCCGAGGTGTGATGGAAAGGGCAATGAGCCAGGCACCAAGGTGTCACAGTGTCAGTACTGCAATGGCACTGGCATGGTTAGTTTCAGAGCAAGATGTGCCAGCGGGGGTCATTAGAATGAACAGTGGTCTCGTAAGATTTGAGTTCTTCAGCTTGTCACGTTTCCCTTAGCTGGATTCAATCAGCCGCTGGACAGTATTTTTGCTATGTTTCCATTTACAGGAGGCGGTCAACATGGGTCCTTTCATGATGCGCACCACCTGTCGACGCTGCGGTGGGACGGGATCCATCATAAACACACCCTGCGCTCTTTGCCGCGGTTCGAGACAGACCAAGAAGAGGCAGACGGTCACCGTGCCTGTACCCGCTGGTGGGTTTTCATCCAGGGTTTTCCTTAGTAGAAACATGTTCACAGACAACAAGGTTTCTCATCTCTGAATATCACAGATAATTTAATCTTGTGCCAAAACGTCTGAATACACTTTGCTGTTGACGAAACGTTTTGTTTGTTCATCTTCTTACAGGAGTGGAAGATGGTCAAACTGTGCGTATGTCCGTGAAGAAAGGAGAAATTCTCATTACATTCAGGGTGAGCTTTGTTTGAAATTTCAGAGCATTTCAAGAGTCTTATTGGAATTTGGTGGTAAATGTTTTTTGTTGAGTGCCACTGGAAATTTATCTGTATAGGTCCAGAGGAGCCCAGTGTTCAGGCGGAGTGGAGTAGACATCCACTCAGACGTGTTTATCTCGATAGCTCAGGCCACTCTCGGAGGCACAGCCACAACACAGGGCCTGTACGGACCCATCACTATAGTGGTAAGAAGCAGTGCTGCACTCACCAGATCCTACACAGTGTCTCCCCTGAAGTTCCTCGCTTATTATAGTGCTCGGTATGTTATGGTTTTGACGCCCTCGTCTCACACGTGTGTTGCGTTTAGTTTTACAGCTGAAAACCAGTATCCCTCTAAAGTTTAGCATTTAATGTCTCTTACACACATTTCCTCGCACATGTTTTTGGTGGAACAGGCCTGTGCTTTTTTTGGAAAGTTTATCATCTGCGTTTGCAGATTCCTTCTGGTTGCCAAGTTGATCAGGTGATCAGCCTGCAGGGCAAAGGCATTCGGAAGATGAACAGCCACAGCTACGGAGATCACTATGTTCACATAAAGATCAAAGTGCCCAAGTGAGAGAGACCCACACACACACACACACACACATTCTCAGTACATGTTCAGATAAATGCTTTAGTAAAACATAGTTGTACATAATGTTGTATCATTAAAATGTCTCTTGAGTTTTGTATTCAATTATGCTTCTGATCTTCCTGCAGAAAACTGACTCGTAGGCAGCGCTCTCTGTTACTGAGTTTTGCTGAGCAGGAGACGGACGTTCAGGGGACTGTCAATGGACTTTCTCATTCTGCAGGTTGGGGCTAGTTAAACACCCATCATTCATTCTACACAATCGCTCCACTTCAGCATGTAAAAAGACACATACAGTCAGTGGCTGTGACCTCACCTGATCCACTGTGTCTCTGTGTCCAGGAGAGGGCAGCAGCACCTCAGAGCCCGGTGCAAAGCCAAACAGCTCGGAGGACGGAAAGGAAAAGCAGCAGCAGCAGAAAGAAGAGGGAGGCTTCTTCTCTAAGCTAAAGAAAATGTTCAGCTGACACTGAAGCTACAGGTGAGAGCTTCAAACATCACACTTTTTCCGACAGAGATCCAGACTTCAGTTGAATTGTCTTTTATTTAACCCTCAAGGCACCAAAATAGCAGAATGTGCACGTTTTGTCCCCATTGTGCTATTTGTATTTTTTGGATTCTCAATAGATCTGTCAGTTTCAAGGCTAGTTGTTTGAAAGTTGGCCAGGATATATTTTTATTATTATTTAAAAGATTAAATGATCCCCTTTATTGTAAGCTGTATAGAATAAGTGATTTGCATATATATCACTTGGGACTGACTTGCTCCCATTGACTCCCATTATAACCACATTGTTTTTGATAAACTGTTTCCCTGACATATTAGAATGCTTTTCTAATGTAAGCCTCTACCTTCAAAATACAGGGAAAACAGCCCCCCCCCCCACCCCCTCAAACCACCAGGGGCAGCAGAGTTTAATCACATCACTTTATCAAAGTCTAAATGGAGGCCATGTTCTCGTACCTTGCAAAATGCTTGACAGTAAAAAGCTGAACACCACGCAAATGGTGTTGTGTTGGGATTTATATAAAAGACTAGTGTGAATGTGGTTAAGAATATATTTTTTGTGTGTGTGAAATTGGAATAATCAAGGGCCAATTTGGCTGGACTTTTCTTGATTCCCTCCTATTGGATGTGTGGTAAACTTAAACTAGCACCTACATAAACATGCTACAAGAATAGTTTGCATCCTTGTCCGGCTGGTCAGAAGCCTTAAACCAGAGGAGGTTCTTGCTGCAGCCTTGCAGTCCTCTGCCGAGAGTGAGGAGGATGTTACCAGAAGAGGAAGAGGCAATGGAGTATGACAGTTAAACATGGAGATGAAGAAATGGGGAAATACTTTTTCCTTTGCAGGTTGTGGCACCTACTCCTGCTGTCGGGAGACATGCAGGTGGCCCATGTTCCTGCTCTACCACCTGGTAGACGTATAATGGCATTGTCCTGTTCAGTTCTGTGGACCCCAGCTAGAACAGCGGCAAGGGCTTCAGGCCGCATCTCTCGTTGGAGCAGGTTGGCAGGGCTCTCATTGCCCCCAGCCTTGTCAAAGAAGAGCCCTTTGCTCACAGGACCATGTGCAGCCAGCATGGTCCTTAAGGCCAGGTCCAGGTCCAGATCCATGGTCGGGAAGAGGAGGAGAAGCCACACAGCTAGGGACCTCCAGAAAGCCGAGGCAGTGTTTCTTGTTCCCACAGCATAGTTCCCAGTGCACCAAATGTGGAGCACATGGATGTAAAATGCAACTCACAGTGACCAGTGGTTTATTTCTTACATTGGAAAAAATCAGGGGTTCTTATGACAAAAAGGGCATAAACCCAAAAATATATTAAAAGCTTTATATATATGGTTAGGTCTGAAGTTTTTGTAAAGATTTGATGTGGTGTAAGTGAAGGAACATATTTTTATATAACCTTTTAATTTCACTTTTATGAGAGGGACCATTTCGGGACCTAAGGGTAAAAAGTCTAACTGCATTTTTAAGGGGCCCCAAGGGTTAAACCTAAACGTCAGACAGAGTCTTTATCTCCAGTGCAGTTGTAGTAAACACTTTATTCCACTTTAGCTACATTCGCGTATGTCTTGTTTTAACTGCCATTTCTCACCTTTACAGGTAAGAACAAGAAAGGAAGAAGAGGAATCCACTGACTGGGCTCCCATGCTGTCTCTTCCTGTGTAGACAAGAGAGGCAGACTAATATTTGTGTTGACATAGTCACACTTTGGTGAAGCTGTGGTTTTGGAAACGGGCCATGTAGATGCCAGGTTCACCCAGACACCTACGAATGCGTCACCACAGACAGGTCCTGGGCTGAGAACCACCTGCTGATACTCTCCTCCCTGCTGACTTAGTTTTAAGCAACACTGCTGATGAGTCAATGACTCCAAAATATAATGGCCAAACTTTCCGTTTTAAAGATTAGTGAAGACAGCTACATGGATAAGTGGATTAGAAGCAATGGGTATTAGAGAATCAATTCTAACATGAGAGTTTTAAAAAAACTAGATAAAACACTATCTTCCAGTAAAATATAAATGTGAGGATATGTTATTGTTTTACAGCTGGAAAACTGACACTGATCTACAATGTTAACTTCTGTCAAACCCAGACGTTGTTATATGTGTATGTGTATAGCGACAAATCTGTTATAATGTATTTAAATAAATCATATTCCATATAATCACTTGCAAGTCTTTTAAACTGTATAATTAATTGCAATATTAAAACGGGGTGAGTGATGAGTCAATAATGGCTCGTTTTGGCTCAGTCACTCCAGGACTGAACCACTTGTTTCCACACACTCGAACTCCAGGCCTCTGACTGTTTGATGTTTTCAGCCACCCACTTCACTACCGTGCACATTTTCAGAGCAATAGTGTGTGTGTGTGAGTGTGTGTGTGTGTCATCCGGAACATTTGCTTCAGACCGGGGTTTTCCAGCTGTGCTCAGGCCCAGAGTGGTTAGTCTTCACAAACATAAGTTGTGATTGCTGCCAAAAGAGATTTATAATTTAGTAAGAAGTCACAGCACAACAGGTTTGGCTGTGTTTAGCATGCATCATTATAAATGCTAAAAAATTATGGAGATCACTGAGTTTTCTAGTGAACCATTAAAGGACTGTCAGTTTTATCATAAATGTGCCTTTTGACCCACTCTGCATTTCCTATGCTGTAATCGTGGGAGGAAATTGTGAATAACAAATGCAATTTACACCTTTATTTTTTTGAAAAGGTGTAATTGCCTTTGTTATTTACGATTTCCTTCCGCATGGTTCCAGCATAGGAAATGTAGAGTGGGGTGGTAATTTAAAAAAAGTCAGTCAAAACGCTATATAACCATTTATTCAACCATTTAATAAAATTCACATTGGCTGCAGATGCTGTATAGAACTATGATGGGATTTTACCCAAGTTCATTGCAGGAAAAAAAGAAAAATCCAGTTGCAATGAAATCACAACCAAAACATGTTCTGAAACCCTTTAAATACTAAATTTAAAAACTAAAACCCTTTAAATAACTAAATACATTTAGTTATTCATTTTATCTATTTGCATCAATCTAAATATGTGGACATTAATTTAACTGATGTTAAAGGAACAAAAATCTGAGACCACTACCTGATGGTCTTTGGTGCAAGATGGACTACATCCAAAATGACTAAACTGAACAAAAATGCATGTAGTAACATAGCATGAAAAACAAGTTAAGTTTGCCAAATATAAAAGCACAAAGATAGTGCTGTAACAGGAGCTCACAAAAGAAGAAACTGATGAACCGTACAATGCTTGCCGCAGACAATAGAGATCCCCCACATTCAAGACCAGACTAGACAACACAGTATGTACAAGTGACCTGGGAGCAGATTTGGGCCAAAGCCTGAAAAGCCTAAGTTCATAAGGAGCCTGAGCTTCCTCCGTTTCTTTTTTGGATTTTGCAATGACGCCTCACTGCCGATCCCACGCATTGAGGCGTCTTTCTCACTCATTAAAGTATGTCAGGATGAATGGGTTTCTGCTGCATGTTTTTATTTTACTCATCCTGCTAAATCTTTTGATTAACGGGGAACAATTGCAGGACCGAACTGAGGTTCTGCTTAATTGCTCAGTTTGCTTCCTCAGAAAAAGCGAGGACTAAGGATTTTGTGTGGAAAAAGGATGTTTTTTTTTCTGGTGTCGTCATAAAAGGTGCTAAGCACAAAGTAAAACATAATCATATATTGTATTCTGACATTTCATGTAGCATAAACGAGACATACAACAAATTTGGTGAAGTCTTTAGCTTTGTAGAACATTTTGCTACACGACTTCTCTCCAAGGCCACAATGAACTGGAGAGTAGATGATAAAATACATTTTCATTTCAACCTGGAGCAGAAAGTGACTGCAGAAATTCCACACTTGCGTTCGAAGTTACGGTGTTTTTGCTCAATTCTTCCTCTTCTCTACATTTTTTTATTCATATCTTGGCCCAGAAAGATTTATTAATAGAAATTGTCATCAAAAGTCTCCACTGCTCCACCTGTACTCTAGCCAACATGGTACATTCTGCCCCCCTCAGTACAATAAAGTTCATTGGATAATCTCACTTCCTCTTTGGCTGTTTGGACCCATGACCACCAGGTAATGAGGATGGGAGCACAAGTAAACAACTTAACGAGTTTGCTTGAATTTGGTATGTGTGATAAATGTATGTGTAGTCATTATTCCAATAATTTTGTAAATGATAGTGAAATAATTGTTAGCAGCGGTTCTAAAGTTTAGAATCTAAACTCGCATGTAACTTAAACACATGTAGGCCTCAGGCCTAAGCTCCATCATTTAGCTAATGTAGCTAAGGCTAAGTGTGTCGGGGCAGTGTGCAACAATATTGTCACGATTTCCACTTTTAGCTTTTATTTCTTTTTCCACTTCAAATGTTACTTAGTTTGTTGGAGACTGGGTTTCTTTGTTTCGCCTAAATCAAATTGCGCTGAATTTGGGCTATAAAAATATCGTCATTTTAATCATTAAAATTTCTGTTTATAAATGTGTTAATTCATTCTACAAATGCTAAGTGGAAACACATCTGGTGAAGTGCTTCCCTTGTTTTCCAGAACCAGAATACTGACTTTCTGTTTTTTTTAATTTAATTTTTTTCAATTTCCACCTAATTTTACTTGGCCTCGAAACAAGCAACCTTTCTTTGGTTTAAATTTCCGTGTTTGCACAAAATTTTGTTTGTTTTAGTTTCATTTTCAGTTACCTTGGTGTGCAATTGGGTGTAAGTTGGCTCAGAATAAATAATCAAAAGCTTATTGGTTGGTCGCAAAGGCAACAAATCTGCATATAGAAATGCCCTCTGTGTTGTTCCTGCTTATTTTTTAGTGAATAGAAACTTGTTTTGTGTTGTTTCTCAACATCTTTTGAATCACAGTTTTACATATTTAAACATACAAATTAGATGCATATATTCAAAATCGTCACTGCAGTGAGTGGAAAGAAATGGTATTGAAATCAGATTGAACTCCATAACAATTTTATTTTTGCTTTTAATTCTTAGGATTTTCATGTTTTTGTTTACAGTTGGGTGCATAAGTATTTTGCTGATTGCGCAAATGTCAATGCTATTTCAATGAAAGGGGATGTAAACTTAACCCTAACGATCTACCTTCAGCTTGTGCAAATGTTTTGTCATCATTAGAAGCAACAAAATGGTCATGGAGTGTATATTAAAAACTTGTATATTAAAAAATAACGTGCAAACGTTACCCTTCCCATTGATAGAGTAATTAAGAAATGGCTTTAACTTAATTTCTGATAAAGCTCTGACAAGCTCAATTTGCATTATATATTATGCTAATGGAATAAAGTTTAACTCTTTTTGCCCTTTCGAAATAAGGTGATGCAAAACTTGGCTCCCATCTATAAATAAGTACTCGTTCCACTGACGGCGTAAATGGTCTTTGACCTTTTCAGGCTGCTGAAATGGTTTCCAAGCCCAACTAGCTGGTGTCAAATTTGGTGCCAAATGGAAAGAACTTGCTGAAAAGCTCACGGGTTCAGGATATGGCAGCCTTTCAGTCAACAGCTTAGTATTAAAACACAAAGCTATGCAGTGGGAACAAACATGCAACAAAGACCTTTACAACATGGTTAAGTGACAGATTTTACCAAAGTCAATAAAAGGTCATTAAATTTCGAAGGGAACCACCAACTTTCCGACTTTATTTGACCTTGCACAGTAATAAAGGCAGAGCCACAGCTTTAGAAACAGATAAAAGCTCCAGTCTGCCAATCATAGGGGACTGACAACACGTTGCCTTGAGTAACTGGGAAAAGCACGAAAGCATCATGTGGAGCAACAATACAGTTTTTTGAATTTAACGTTACAGTACAACGAGAGTGAAAGCTTCTTACAGGGCAACACATAAAGGTTAAAAGTAGTGCAGAGGGCAATTATGTTCCCATTGCTGCCTGTGGGCGAAAAGCCAGTGATTGAGTGGTCATTATAACTGCCCCCGTTGTTTAGCATTATTGAGCATGAATGTATGGAAGTCTCCGGGCTGGTGACACTTTGAGATTTAGTACCCTCCACGCCTGAAAGCCACCCATCCTAACCTTGGTTTACCAGGATTTTTTCACTGGTGCTGCCGCTCTGCCCGCTGGGGAAAAGGGGTTTGTTTTATGTGGAGAGCAGTAAGCCTGGGATTTGTCTGCTTTGTTCCCACTGGGCTGTATAGGAGGACTCTTGAGGTTATGGCTGGAGCCTGAAACGCCTTTACCCTTAAGCGAAAATGAAGGCCGGGGATTAGTCCTGGGTGGCAAATAATCCTTTTAACAGGTGAATCACTCACAACTTTTTTTTTTTTTAAAGTTTTGTCTGGATTTACTGAATGTAAATTAAAAGGATTTTTTTGCTCAAAGCCTCGCCACTCAGATCCTAAGCACCGGCTTGATTGTCATCGTGTAACACAATTTAGTTGCACAATTCATAGAGGTGAGTTGGGGGGTCGGATTTATGTCGGAGCACGCACCCAGGTTTACAGTTGCGGTGCGGGAAGTGGAAGCTGGTCTTTATCAAATTACATTTTTTTGTGTCAAGATCTGTCTGATGTTTAAGGATTTAATAAATTCAAAATGTCAGCGTGTTTCAAAGTACCTCTTAGGTGTTACGTAGGTTTTTGTGATGCTGCAATCCAACAAACGTGTTAAGCGACTTGCAACATTTTTGCAACATGTCTTTATTACCCCCCCCCAAAAAACAAAGTGACATTCTGACAACAATTTAAGGATTAATTACGCTTATCGATACCAGTGTCCTGTTTAAATATGAAATTTCTTTCAAAATTGTGTTTTTAAATATCTTTTTTCATTAAGTCGGCTGTTCTTTTGTGTCACACTTTGTTCTAATGCCTTTTATTCAGTGTCCCTGATCCACTTCTCTCCTTTTTCATTGTTTTATCTGTTTTACCTGCATTTTTTGCAAGTTGTTTCCTTTTCCAGTCCTATTTCTACGTAGTGTTTTGATCTTTTGTTGCCCTCTATCAGTACAGTTTCCTTTATTAAATGTAGGGTGAGGAAACGTTGGCTTGGCTGAGAATGGAGGAAAGAGCTTGGCTTTCTCTAAAGGGGAAAAACATAATACAGATAAAGTTATTTAAAATTATACACTATTTAAATTGGTAGGCTTTTTGGGACACAGACACTTTGAACCCTTCATGCAGAGCTCGGCTAAACCTGTATCCACTCTTTGTACCAAATAAGCTTTACGGTTCTATTTGCTGAAGCAATTCCCTCTTTCCCCTTCCAGGGACACCGTGATCGACACCATGCCTGGTGCTGGCAGACATCACTATAATGCTTGAGGGCACTTCAACAGGGCGGACTTCCTTGTATGGAGGTCGAACCAGGCTCTGCTCATCTACCTACAGTAGCCACAAGGCCTTTTTGCTGCCAACGTCTCCTGCCACAGAGCCTCACATTAAGGTCTGTCTTCTACCTCCTTACTTTGCCGTACTGCAATTTCTCTAAAAACACGTGTCAGCTCCTCAATTCTATAAAAGCTTTGGGGTCTGGCTTATTACACTAGTCATCGGAGTGGTTTGAGACCACAGCACCAAGAAATAAAGGCAGGAGTGACTAATCCAAATCCGATTAGTCAGTGATTCATTCTATAATCACAACCACCAAACTCACATTTTTTCGGACCAATGGATATTGGCATCCAGGGACTTTAGGCCATAATCACAGGGAATAGGGAACCAAACAACACGCCAACTCAGATTTTTCATTACTGATCCTGGAACCATCATTCCCTGGCAGTGTGAGTGTATAAGTGTGTATGTGAGGCTAAAGGGCACCATTGGTTGCAGCCTGTTTCCCATTTCCCCTCAATCAGAGGAAACTCTCATCCAATTTCAACCTCCCCTTTCTTCCACCCCCATCCTTGGCTAATTAGGGTTCCAGATCACTGCCACATGCATGTGGGATGACAGCTGTGTGTGTGTGTGTGTATGAGTGCATGTAGATTTATGTCCATCTCCAGGGGTCAAGGAGATGTTCTGTGCCTCACCTACTATTTAAAAGTTGACCCCGGATTTGGTATCTGATTACCAGATTGACTAACGTTTTCCATATGGTCTTTCATTATCAATTTAGAGATAGGTGGATGATATCTTGGCTTGGCCCCAGTCCCCCTGCTCTCACCCAACGACAGATACACAATGACTTATAGCACACAAACCCATGACTTCATGCCTGGTTAATGTTTTTCAGACATTTCACTCCGATTTGTAATGCTGATCAATGTTTGCTTTTAACCCAGCTACCATTTTGCCTGCCTAAAAAAAAAAAAAAAAAAAAAAAAAAAAAAAAAAAAAAATACAACAAAAAAAAACATAGGAGTTTTTTTGGTTGTGGTTTATTGTTTTGTTGTCCGACGGGGGATTTGAGGGCGAATGCTCAAGTTCCCATAGTTGCATGATGATTATATGAAACCAGCGGCCCTTTAAATAGGTAACCTGTGGGAGATCCACAGTTTAGCCAAAAACAAAATGTGCTGAAATGATTTGGAAATGGACCAGTGCTGCTGCTGCTGTGTGTGTGTTTTTTTTACCAAAAATATACATGTCATTTATTCTAAAATTACACGAGTGTTTTTGATAAATGAAAATTGAAACCAGGGTCAGAGGAAGTTTGAGCCCTTCACAAGTTACGAGAATTGACTTTAAAATTTCCCTGACCGTTTTCATATAAAGCTATGCAGATTCTAGACACTCTGCTCAGACGGGGAACAGATTTTACCCATGAACAATGTGCTTAAACATCCAATCACTAATGAATACAAAGTTAGTTTTCATCAGAAAGTGAGATGCTACACTCTCTACAACTGGACAGTCAGACACCAGAGGTTTTCACAAAAGACAAAAGATTAATTTGTAAACCTTTCAGTAAATTGCAACACATGCAGAAAATTAATCCTCACACCTGCTTAAAGACGAGTTGATTAGAAACAAACGCTCACTGAATAACCTCAACACAAAATGTACTTTGGACGTGGTTGTACTCTGTGGTACGTAAGCGGTCCTGAAGTTTATGTAGCCAGAGTGGATGGATTCATGCGGTCAGATGTAAATTGGCTACGTGTTTATTTGAGTACATGCACATGTACATGTTCGGTATGTTTCTACATGTAACCGTGCCTGCGTCAGGACGTTGATCATGAGTGAAGCTGACCAGACTGCACCGTACTCACTAATTATTCGGTTAAGAAAAATCTCCCCTGCTGTCTCTCCCACCCACTCGCTCCCACAGTCAGTCTCCTTTGGTGGGTTTTTTTTTTTTTTCTTTTCTTTTCAGACTCGCAGCAAACACCCCCACTGTAAATTACACGGTCAGCACCAAGCACAGCACGAAGTACTAAGTACAGCTACTTATATTTAATCAGACTGCTGTTTAAAGGTGGGATGGTGGTAATTAGGAGGATCATATGTGTGTGTTGGAAAAAGGGCAAAAGGGCCAGTTTGCAACGCATTGTTTAGTGAGGCTTTACTCAAGCTTTTTAGTACAATTTGCAAAAACCCCCAACACATTTTACAATGAACTTTTACTTTTGCATAGCAAAAGTAGAGATAAAAATATATTCACCCTAGAGGACAGACATGGCAATCACAGATTTACAAATCTTTCTCTGCCGGAGAACAGCCAGCCCCGAAGCAATGCTGTTGCTGACCAGGTGGGTGTGATCCAAGTGATGTATAGTATATCATCTGCTTTGAGCCAGTACTTCGGGAAGTCGGGTCAGAAACACAACCCAACCCTTCTGATTGCTCCCAAGCTGCTAGTTTGGCTCTAGTCCAGCTTCACTAGACAAATTTTTTTTTTTCTTCAACATTTGGTTAACCTTCATCTATTCAGGACGGTCAATTAAGAACTAATTACTAACGGGGATTGTCCAGAAAGAAGCAAATTGCTCTTGGTTGAGTGTTGGGGTGGAGAGGGGACAAAGAAAACAGACAAAGGGATAAGTTGGCAGAGGCCAACAGAAGAAAAACACACTGAAGCTGGAAGGACACACTGTAACTTTGAGACAGAAATAATGATTTGCTAAAGAACAAAAACAATGAATGATCTGTGGCGTGAATAGATACTTGTCTGAAATATGGATGTCTGTGTGTCTTCAGTTGCCTTTTGATTTACGAGAAGAATGAAATTGTCCACGTCCTGCATTGAGTGATGGTGGTGAACTGAAACTGAAGTGGGACCAAGGGAATTTTGTTTGTAATCTGTGGAACTTTGGCACCATGTCCATGATTCTGGGTAGATTTTCAGATTCCAGTAAGTGATTAATGTATGTCCAAAACAGTGGTATGTCGTGAAGGCAGGACACTTTTGTAGGTCATTATTAATAAAGCAGTCAGGCCGAGTTTGGGTTTTCTCACTTTATCTTTTAGCTTTGCAAAAAGAAGGTCCAGCCTGCACTTCATTAATGTCGAGCACCAAACATCAGCACTATGAAAAGAGGCTGGCTGGCCAACAGCCAGTGCTGCACTCCACAAAACTCCCCTGCTCACCCCAGAACAAACACCACCGTCTTTGTAGAAGTCTTTAAATTACACCTTTTTGCCTAATCCTTCACAGGCATTAGACTGTAAAAATGACTGCTGTTGAATGAGCAAATCATAAAGGCTTTATCTGAGAAGGTAGAGAAGAGAAGAAGGCAATTTAATAGGCTAAAGACAGACACGGACGGTTTGGCACAGAAGAAGAATTGATCCTTGTTACTGATCGGATTGTGATCATTAACCACCAACTCCATGTTCCCATGGTAGTCGTACAGGCAAGAGCTTCATTTTCTGTATCTTAGTTGTTGATGACCTCTTGTGTTTCACTTTTGGTGTGGGATTGGAACAACTGCAGAAAGTATAAATTGACCCAGAGACTGGCGGATGAACTCTATCCAAGTCTAGAAATCTTTAAATGTGGATTATGACTGATGGAGCCAACAAACACTGCAGATGTGCTTTAATTTGCATATGGAGTCTTGATGTAAAGGCCCCAAAATCCTCAAAAGCACTTCTCTAATGCTCCCTGAGTAAAGTAAAAAGTCCCGAAAAAGAGCTATTCTCATGTTTTTCAAGAAAAGAAAGTCATTTCTATCTATTTTAGTATCTCCTTCATACAGTTTTGGGCTTCCCTCCATTTTCTAGTGATAATTACTGGACTCGAAATGAAGCAACGTGCCAGTCTAACCAACGCTTTGTGGCCTCTCATTCAGAACGGATGGGAATCTTCGTCAGCTTGCCACCGCTTTGTCTTTAATTACAGGAACACACAAGTGCAAAGAGATGAGTGTCTGTAATTACTCGGAATGGAAATAGAGTCACGTTATGTTATTCTGAATAGATTATTTAGCCTAACACAAAGGTGTCAGGATGCCCAGTAAAAATACAGTTTTGTTACATTCTCATTTTGGCATCTGAACTCTGTCATTTGGTGGTCACGCATGTATAAATGTTTAAGTTGCTGACAGAGACACTTGTCAACACGGTTTAGGGGAAGTGTCCATCTTCCAGCTTGAGTACAGTGACTAGTGTCTTCTTAATAAGGTTTTAATATGCTTCTAGGCTTTGGATCTTCCCCACAAAAGTATTTCCAATACTACATCTTATTTTCAAAACTTTGAAATCAGTGGCCAGTGTTAAACGGTTGTCTGTTTAGTTAGAAGAAGGGCCATTGCTCGAGGACACTCCAGAGATTTGAAGGATTTAGGGATGTCCCGATACAATACCAGGAATGGGTTCAATACTGCCCTTGTGTACTTGTCTTCATACTTTGAAACGTCTCCATTTATGCGTTTGTTAGGCAGTGGTTTGAAGGCGTTTTCGAAATAGAGGGCAAAAGAAAAACCGACTGCAGGCTCTGCTAATGTCTTAGGATCCAGTTACTAACAGTCATTCTCATATTCCTCTATTATTTTAAACATATTTACGACCAGCATCAGCAACAACCGAGGGACAAGTAAAGTAACTGCAGCTTGTTTTACCTCCGTAGTCATTTCTTGACTCTAAAATCTGTGTTTTTCATCATTCTCCATCCAGAATCACACACGTAAATCTATGCTTTGCTTTTTTTGGTTTTTGTTTTTTTTAGCCAAAGTTGCTCCGTTAAAAAAAAAAAAAAAGTTGGTCATCACCTCATTTGTTTTGGCAGTAGAACATCCAGTAATTTCTGTTCTCACAGGGTTTCCAGGTTTGTCTACACCAGAATTTTTAGTTGTCAGGTTTGTGCTCCATCCAGACTTTCAGAGACCACAAGTGTGTATATGCTGGTGGAAACGGTGGTTAAGGGTGAACTGTCCAGTCTCTGAAGTGCATAAGAATCCTGATCTTCTCCAAATTGTACCCGGAGGAGTGTAAGTGAAAATGCAAATGTCAGCGTGAAACTGGTTGCATATTATCCTGGGTTTATGCTGCGAGCCCTCTAGTACAAAGTACTTGGACTAAAGTGGAACAAAGTGCCAGACAAGCTGCTCTGTCTCGAATTGGGAGTTGGGAGGACTTAAAGCAGGCAAATGGGCTTGTTGGTTCGATCCCCAGGCCCGGCTTCATGGGCGAGACACTCAACCCCCCCAACAGCCCTTTGCCATCCCCAGCTGTGCAGTGCCGGTCCAAGCCCGGTAGAAATTGGGGAGGGTCACCCTGCGTCAGGAAGGGCCAAATCAACATGTGGACAATGCTCTGCTGTTGCGACCCTGAACTCACAGGATAAACCGAAAGGACAAGAAAAGAAAAAAAAACACTGGGCTTGTTGACAACATCAGACAACTAACTACAATCAAGCGGTGTTTCTCCTGCTGTGTGTTACATGTGTGAAATGACAATGAGGACAACGTCCAGAGCCAATTCTCCTTGTGAAAAAGCCTTTAATCAGTCTTCAGGTGTGTCCCCACTGCTGTTTGGAGTATTTTACTGTTGAAAAACTCATAGTACTGGTATTTGTACTCTGTTTTAGCAAGTACACAAATGGAATTGTACAAAAATAGGATGGGGACATCTCTAGAAGGATCAAAATGTGTCTCGCCAAACTAATACGCTGCCCCTCGATGCACAAAGCGTTGTGTTGATGTTTAGATCATTCTTCCAAACCCGCGTTGCATTCGGGGGACTTTTCAGTTAACACTGTGCCCTTTGGCGTGGGAATCCCACTACAAGTTCACGGAAAGTGTGACCTTGAACGACCCTCGTGACGACCTTCTACCTCTGACTCGCTGTGTCCTGAACACTAATACATCACCAGTTACAGTCCCTTAAGTTCATCATCATCATCATGCATCAGTCACTTCTAGTGGCGCCAGTGATGCAACAAGAGATATCAACTGAAATGACAGGAGGGACTTCATCTACTAACTTAACATGATACAACTACAACTAGGCAAGACCTCAGAGCAGCATCTGTTTTTAACACAAGTATTAAGTAAATAGGCAATCATTTATTAATTTTGATATTTGTAATTTGGAAATTGGTAAATAGCTCTATTCAATTGCAAGTTAAATGTCCTAATAAATAACTGTAGCCTTGTTAACTTTCTCTGCAACTGTGATTAATCATTTTAAGGCATGTGTGAGTCACTGATGTATTCTGCTCCATTTTGTTTTTCCTACAACATACCTGGCAGTAATACTTGCATCGCAGGAATTTTAAAATCCCTCCATTTATCCATTAATGGTAGTGTGAGAGACCATTTTCAGATGTTTCATGTGCCTTTCCCCAAACTTGTCACAACTACAAAAATGTTGCTTGAATGAATGTGATGTCGAAATACTGACCAAATGAGCTATGCTTAATATTCCCTTTTATAGAACAAGTACAAGCTGTTCCTGTCTTATATTATAGTGTTTTGTTGCTGAGATCACCATTATCACTTCATAAAAGCAGGAGATGTAAGATTTTATTGGAATAAAGCTTTCAAAGAAATGACTGCGAAGAAAATGTCGTCACCCGCGATGATACTGGGCTTTTTTCGGAAAATGTGTTCGGGAAAAGTGTGAAAAAAAAAGACCTTGGTTTTGATTTTTAGGTGTGAAAAAGCCTTAGTGTTTTTAAACCGTGCACATTTGCCTCCTTTGCTCACAAAACTTGAAACCTGCCGACACCACACGATGCCAGTGGATGTCAAAACAATGTCGAACCGGTCCGAGGCATAATGACTGAGCCTGCGTCCTCCTGTGCCTTTCATGGCCAAAGTGTTTAGACTGTGGTGTGACTACCAGTACACTGTGGCCTCTTTAGTAACGCAGGGCACAGTAAATACAAAGCACTTGTGGTTTTTTACTGTTTACGTCGAGTGTGCACATATATTGTGTGGACGTCTGCGCTTGTGTGTTTCTCCCCGAAGACCAATCTACAGAGCGCAGGAATAACTGAAGGGCGAGAGTGTTTCAAGCTTGGAGACGACCCACTGTAGCTGTGATCAAAGTGTTTGTGTGTGTCACTATAGAAACATGAATAGGTCCTACTCTCCTTCAGTTTTACAGCACACGCGTGCCTCCGTCTAGGTTCTCTGCGATGCAGCTTTTGTTTTTTTGCTGAAACATGCACACGTTGACAACGGCGTAAACACAGCTGAACTAGGATACTTAACATGTGCCGTTACAGTCCTGGGAACTGTTCTCAACGAGGCTCTAGCTCAAGGCAACTTTAGATTAGAAAAGACATGGTTATATACTGTATGTATCAGCAGATTATGGATCCAGGTGGTTGTTAGGAACTTTCAGGTGTTTTTTCCGACCTGTCACTTCGGCACTCATTTAAACGAAGGGAAAGAAACGCACAGGAGGACAGGAGGACATGGAGACGAGAGCAAACATGCATCAGAGAGGGAACCACAACAAAGGCCTAATCTCCAGGTCAACATAGATCACACTTCCTCCTCCTTTTGCCTCCTTTACTGTTGTGAAAAGTCAAACGAAGTCCCTGAAAACCCAGCGCAGTGCTGATGATGTGGGAATAGGCTGCCAATGTGCCTCTTAGCCTTTTCCATTTGGATAAAACAAGCAGTCAGTTGTTTTTTTTTTTTTTTGGCCTACATCTATACAGTTTGGCACGGTTTCTTCATGGTCAGGCACTTTTATTTGTTCCCCCCAGGGCATCTATAAAAACCATTATTTTTTTTTTTTGTAGTATTACAAACAATAAGGAAGTGAAGTAGTTTTGTGTCTTTGCTTTTTCTTTCACAGCCATGTGCACTTGGTGGTACGCCAACATACTGTTTATATACTATCTTGGTAAAGTTACCACATCGAATGAAACCACGGTAAAGACAATTAGTAGCTTCTGTCTTATGCCAGTGTTTGGCATTAGACAACCGCTTCTCTAAATTTAAACGTAACTTTCATAAATCATTCTGCTTTTGCTTTTTCCTATTGATGCTATTGATTGTTGTGCATTGTCCATTCTGCCACTGCGACCAATGAAAACTCCCTGATAATAAATCAATAGCCATGACACGCACTCTTAATGGCGAACATTGTAAACACATGGTTAAAGGTCACAGGGTGATTTCTTCAGTCAGTCTTGATATGATGCATTTAGCTTCAAGTGCAAACCGTACTGAATATTTTTGTATCATATTTGGTTTTACCTCCAAATAAAGTGGCTTAAGTTGGCTCGTTTTTTCTTGTGAAAAATGATTTGTGGTTATATTGAGCCATTCCTTGTTAAGCATCTATTGTCCTCTTTCCCAGCAAGAAATAGTCTAAACCTTTGTTTTATCATTAGTGCGTGAAATACAGCATCGGTCCATCAATGTCATTTTCAGGAAGGACATCAGTTCTCAGGTACACTTCATTATGGTTATGGTTGAAAACATTTGATCAGAGTTGTCCTTTCTCTCTGTCAACTAGAAACATCTGCTACAGCGGCATCAAGCTCAATAATGTTAATGTTCATTTGTCTCTCTATTTGTTATTTATTTGCATTACGTGAGCCTGTCGACACACAAATGGACCAGAAATGACCCTACGTACGCGGAACCTAAATCAGCTGTATGTGCATGTCTGTGTGTGTTAAAATTCCACAGGATCTACTGAAAATGCAGCGATTCTGTGTTGGCAAGAAAGACTGGTCTGTGGAGGAGTATAAGAGGGGGGTGGGAGGTAGCCAGGGAATGGGTTCTAAAACCTGGCCCAACATTTCAACATTTCCCCACCGTTGCTGCTCTGCTCTGGGGCTTGTTAAGTGAAACACTAGAAGGTGGATTTGGGAGTAAGAAAAAGAGTGAGTGGGAATCAGTGCTTGGAAAACTGAGTGAGTGCGAGTGAGGAGCAGTGAGTGTTCATTGTTGTGTTCAGAGACGGCAGCAATACTGACTTCAACATCGGCCTTTATTTCCTTCATAGACCAGAGCAGAATGAAAACGATGCTATAGAACAGATCCAAAGAAAAAACTTCCAAAGAAAAGAAAACAGATATATATTCCGGTGGCAGTTATGTTCATAAATTTAAAGGAGTCGTTAGGGTTTTTTTTTTATGTCATCAGTTATGACGACGGTTGTGATGACGGGTATTAAAAAAATGCCAAAGTTCCAAAACAGAAGCTTGCATATGTCAAACAAATCGCATAAAACAACATTTTATACCAGTCAACTTTCGCAGAACCTTCCAGAGGCTTTCCAGTAACTTTCTGGGCCTGTCCACAGGCAGGTTTACACGAGGCCGATCCGGTCCGACTGGAACAGTGACCTTTAAAGAGAAGGGAGCTTCAGCTGACCTTTTCATGCAGAGTGGCAGAATTACTGCATAAAGGTCTATGTGAAGAGTTTTTTTGGAATTTTAAGTCGTCCACTGCTCTTTCAGTAAAGCCTGAGAACAAAAATATAAACCATAAACACTACTTTAAATGATGTTTGCAGCCAGTTTGGCTTAGTACAAAGATCAATTCTAAAATAAGAGGTGTATTTCTTAACTGTTCTCTTAGCGGGTCAACTACCTATAGTAGTTATGACGACATGATCAGAGAATGAAGGCACGACACAGGACGAGAAAGCAGAAAGTCGGCTGCATTTGTTCATCTTCTGTGTTGTAACGGCTGCATCTGCGGGGGTGGGAGGAAATCATAACTAGTTATGAACATATCACTGCGATGGGCCTTGATGAGACAGGGTTAAGTGTGGGTTATCTGATGGGTAATTAGGGGAGGGGGAAAAAAAATACATGCACTTTGTAGCAAATTTCAATAACTCCCACTAGAGGATTATTTTTGACACTGTGGATGGATGTGTGTGTCGGCTGCATGTTAATTACCCAAATACATCCGTGCGCTCAAACGCTGATGAAAACCTGTCCCGAGAGGTGGCCACTTTTTACACTTAATCTCAGCTAAGACTTCAGGGAATGTTCCATCTTGAAACCTCTTGAATAACTGGGCTACTCATTGCAGTCGAGATGAGAATTTGTAGACGCCGTCCAACTCGTCTCCCCGAAGCTGTAGCGTGCACATAATGTACCTTTTCACTTTTGGGCAGCAACAGGAGATTTGTCACATGCTGTTAACTTTTACTAAATGAAAAGGCTGTGCAGGTTTAAGTCTCCTGTTACTTCATGCACCACTGTGCACACAAAAAACACACACTTCATCTATGATAAACAGTTTCTAATGCATAATAATAAGTATCATTAATATTATTTAGATTTTTTTCCTCACCTTTAAAAAGAACTCCTAAACAACTTCTTCCACAAAGAGAGCTCAGGATCGACGTGGTTGCCATGGTGACCAAACCAAACAGCTTTACAGCTCCCCATTCCCCTGTTTGCATGGTGGACGTCTGGCCTTCCTCTTTCTAGTCAGCTATAAACACCAGGACAGGTTAGTTCTCACAGCTTTTAACAAGAGCCCAGGGTACCGAGGCCTTTACGACACGTAAATCCCGAGTTTACCGAGCTATCGTTCCGTTTGCTTAGCCCACAGGTTTCATTTTATGGCAGACCACACGCGGGCGGGATTCATCATGGTTCCCACCTCAGGTGTCCGCATTTGCTGATGATGTTTTATGGTTCCTTCAGAGCATTTACAGGCGTTTGATATGTGATGTTTAAAGGTCCACAGGGTTTGACAGGCACGGGGAGGCTGGCTGATGTTCTTTAACTGGTGGGAATATCGGAGTGTGAAAGAAGAACTAGTGTATTTCTCTAACTTTTGCTTTGACGCAAAATAAACTAAATGTTATTAAAGCCGTGGGGAAACTTCTGCATTTGCTCTGAGGATTGATTGTGCGTCACAAAAATGTGTCCATATCATAACACATACTGGTAACTTACAACCAAGTCCAAAAACATCCCTTTGATTTTTATCATTTAGTTTTTTAACGGCTTGATAAGATCAGTGTATTTGGGCCTTTGTTTTCCGTGGAAGGAACAATCCTTCAGTGACTTTACTTCGCACACTGTGATGTTGAAAGTTATGGTTGAAAAAGAAATGTTGGGAAGTGTTGGCTGGATTTTCTGAAAGTTGGTGAAGACATGAATTCTCTCCTCTGTGACCTTTTTATTAAATGCCAAGTCCAACACCTAACACTAGTTACCAGGTAAGACGATCACACCCTCCAAAATAATGGACAGGCACAACAGCTAAATTATTAAAATATAATGAGGAAAATGTGACTTCCGCTGCTGCTGCTGCACAGGTAATAATATTTATTAGCTAAAAAGCATGTCGATATAGATGCATTTGTGCACATCAGGGTTAGATGTGACACATGACAGTTCTGACAGAAACGTATTTTTATGAAGCTGTGCAGCGTTTGAGTTCCTTAATAAAGTTGGGGTAGTGTAAGTTCAATCTCTCGAACCTAATTTGCCCAATTTGTGGGTCTGGTATTGAAAATTTTTCTTTGGATATCCGTTTGACCCCTAATTAATAAATATATTATGCACGTTTTTGATGATGTGAATAACGGCTGTGTAGCTGACACTCGCTTCTCATAAATGGCAACATTAATTTGAAGCTTGGTAATGTGCCAAGACTTGACCGGGGATCTAATGTAACTGTGAACTCATGCTGAACTGGAAAAAATGCTAACGGCATCTCTATGAGCGTACGGGGCAAAACATGGTTTATTTATTCTGATGCTACGAATAATATATGTTCATTTTAAAATGTGAAGCACGACAGGGATGAAGGTCACAAAGTGTGTGTGTGTGTGTGTGTGTTTGTGTGAGAGAGAAGAAGAGCACTCCTGTTGGTCAGTCCATTACATTCCTGGATATTAACTCTGGCCAGATGTGACCATTGCCCCTCTCTGCTTTTCATCTCCATCTTCCTCCTCTTCTTTGATAAATCTTGGACTTTCACTTCCTCATCACCTTTTCTTTATGCTAACATTTCCTGCCATGTTCAAGCATCCTCATATGGCCCCTGAAAGAAACAGACTGTGTAACATACAGTGCGTCAGCACACAGATGCAGATCTCACGGTTCAGCAAAGGGTAATTAGAGGAGTGTGTCAGTGACCCAGCTGAAACCATTTGGCATAAAGTTGGAATAAAGACTCTGTGTGTGTGTGTGTGGTGGCGTTTACTCTGGGCGTTAACGTTGTAATGAGCCTGTTGCTATGAAGGATCCAACTCATTTCCCCTCCACAAAGGCTCATCATCTATCATCTGATGGGTGTGGCCTCATTGTGTATATTACTCCAACATGAGGTCTCAGTTTCTTTGTGTCTGTGTGTGTTTATACATTAAGTCATCTCTCTGTCCATACACGCCATGTCCTAGTGGTAATTTCATTGTGAAGGGCATGAGCTCAAGCTGTCAAGTTGGCAAAAGAACATCTTTACAGAACCGAGAACGGGGAGGACTCGTGTTTTTACTTCAAAAGGTTTTTTTACTGTTGCATTGTAAATTAAAGCATTAATAACTATTCTAATTTAAATTTGACAAAGGTTGATATTTCAAACCCGGAAAGATTTTCCACACACGAAATTTAAACCCCAAATATATTTCTCTATGTGAAAAACCTTTTATTTTGACAGTCTGCTGAGAGGTTCAGTTCATGTCATCAACTAAAGCAGCCAAAAGCTGCGGAGCGGGTGATGAGTGGGTTTCTCGCTCAGTCTGCCGGTGTGTCTTCTCCAGTCAGACTGAAGGTGGTTAGCCAAACGATAACCCCAAGTAATCTGCATGGATTTCCTCCTTACCTGTCCTGGGAACTCCCCTTCTTCACCCTGACTTTACACTTGTGATGCAGGTTTTGAGAGTCATGCTTTATTTTGTTACATGCACATTTGGAAGTAACATGGTTTTAAAGGTTGGTGTATAACACAAAGTAATTATTGCAACAAGAGTACAAACAAGACTTGGAAAATTGGTTTTAAAAAAAAAAAAACTATTTAAATCTCAATGTGACTGGAGGCTCAGTCTGTAGGTGGACAATGCAATGTTTCACTATGTAAACAGGATAGTTAATGTACGGTTCAACGAACAATTGTGGTTCTGGAAAATGAACCACCGTTGATGTCATGTAAAATAAAACACTGCCTTAATTTTAGAAAAAGAATGGTTAAGGTTAAAACACATAAGTTATAATTGCTGCTCTGTGGCAGGATGCAAACTCACAAAAGTCAGAAGCCACATTCATGGACCACACTGACCTCTAACTTTCCACATCACTACATCAGGGCTACTCTGCTTTCTTCACTGACATTTAGCTTTGACAATAGATGCACTGTAAATTGTGTGGTGCAGAATCATCCACTTTAAACTCACCTGGAGGCTAAGAATGTAATATTCATTGGTGCACAGGATAAAAGTCTAAAAAGGACTTGTGGAGGAGCTGGGAAGGTTCTGAGGTGCAAATATGGTTAGTGATGAGCACTTGGTTTGAAACTGGGTCATGCATGTTCTCCCTTTGTCCCCAGTGACGTCCTCCCTAAAACCAAAGACTGGCAGGTTAGATTAGCTGGTACAGCAGCTGCTCGACTAGGTGTGCTAGACTACTTCTGATTGGCTCACTGTAGTCAGGATCAGTATTGTCACGATCCTGTCTTCTTTCACTCAGTGCAAAGTGAAGGACTTAACGAAACACATTGGCACAGAAAAAACATGTGGAAATCTGATTGGGGCGCTGATGATGACTTGTCTCAGCAAGACGCTAATACTGGTTGTCAACACATCAACGCAGGCTTCCCAGGACGCTCACTGGACGGGAAAAGTTGATCTCCAGTGACTTGTTGACCGGCCTGCTCACATTGTGACTCCTGGAGAACTTTTCATCAGGGATGTGTAGGAGTGTGAGATAAATATGTCCTCCTTGGCTGCCCTAAGAGCCACCGTGTGGAAATGTATAAATCATTGGTTATCATTAACTCTACACTAAGCAGCAGCACTGGGGAGGTTTGGGCTTTCTCAGGAAGAAGCGCATCTCCTTTTACGAAGTGAGGCCAAATGTACCCAAGCTCGCACGGTTCAACGATTTCAACAGATCAGCGAGTCTTGTTTGTGCACCATAGTAGCATAAAGAACCATACGCCCGCAGTGTTGTGTGCATCTCCGGTGGTGGTTGTGTGCGCGCTGGTCCCATTTTTGCGTTGTTGTTGTTTTAGAAATATTGCAATATATTTTAATCAACCATAACTTCTGTATCTGATGGTTGTTAACCTGTTCTCAAATATTTCCTGATAACACACCACAGGATTATGAATCAAGTGCTGCCTTAATGTATTAAACCAAACACCATAATGAGCCTCCACCATTACTGTTATGAAAACTATTCCCTCAAACTTTCTATGTCTAGAATTTTCATGCAGTCGTTGCACAGATTAGTTTTATCTACTACATTTTTGACTGTTGCAGTGCTTCCACTCTTTAGTTTTTAATATCCTGACTTGGATCCTACTACACTGGCAGCAGTGTGGTTGGCTGTTTGCCACTATGCTTTGGTCAAATCAGAAATATTGGAAACTGAATATAAGCGCTTTATTTTATGATTTATTCAATGGAAAACTGTACGGCAACAGTCTAACCACAGTGATGATCTTGTTTTGTTTTCAAAGTGATAAATGTATCATTGAGTGAGGACAAATCTCTTTGGGTGTTGGTCATTTGTGTTTAGCTTTTGAAAATGAATGAAACTAATAATGTACAACGCACACATACATTATAGGAATTAATATGTTAAAGGTTTTTCACCAGTTAACAACTATTTTAAATGATTATTTGGGACATGCAGTATATTTATTTAATACAGATGCTTCTCACAAATGAGAAGTCATGGACTTCCTACAGCCGGACAGTGATTCGGCCAGTGATCCAATGGGGGGCCCTGTGCCAGCACTGTTGAAAGTCAACACCGGTGAGAAAGCAGCTCTGGCATAGTCGCTGTTTCGGCCGCACAGACCACCCGCCTCCACTGGACAGCCCGCTCTCATACAAAGTGATATTTTTAGAACCTTATACCGACTGGCTCTTAGCTCAGCAGGAAGCTGCGCAGTGCAACCACAGTCTGACCAGTGGCCACTGAGCAGCTTTTAAAGTGTCAGGTGTATTTTCCATTAGCAAAGTGAAGACCACAATAGAGCCCCTCAACCTGGTCAATTCCAGTTGTAAAAGCCCAAATGTCCAGTACACCTGTATTGGACCATGAAGGGACCACACGTACCCTACGACACGTGCACGCACCATTCTCCTACCTAGTTACAAATACCTATGCTGGGATCCCAAACTATGATGTAGCAGGCCCACTCCCCGTTTGCAGTGACATCATTAGCGTCGGTTTGAAAGATCCGCTTTTTGTTAGGCACTGTATCCCGACGACCGGATCATCCTCCATCAATTCACCACCCCGCAGCCATTCAACCTGGTAGACTTGACGTGACCGGCCAGCAAACTTGAGGTACTGTAACTCTGGAGCTTTTGGAGAAATCAACATAAAGCTGTTTTTTGGAATTATGCAGGCCCAAATTTGAATAAACTTTACAGATGAGTCATTCATAAAGAACTTTCTAAATAAGATTGAGGTTGAACTGTACATTGTGTACATACACTGCCTTGCAAAAGTATTCATACCCTTTGAACTTTTTTACATTTTGTCACGTTACAACCGCAAATGTAAATGTATTTTATTGCAATTTTATGTGATAAACAACACAAAGTGAATGTGAAGTGGAAGAAAAAGGCACTGTCAATCGTGGTGAATTGCGAATCTTTTGTTGAGTTGTTTCACTGTTTGCGGTTATTTTTGTCGATGCCCCGCTTCTCAGATTCTGGAACAGGACTTGTGTTGGGGCACGTTTTCTTTTATAGGAAAGGAAAAATAACAACTTACATTTTGTCAGGCCTCAAATGTGAAAGCACATTAAAAAGCACTATACGTCATGCTGAAAAGGAGTGCGGCACATGATGAAACACATTTTACTGTAATATTTAATAAAAGCTGGTAGACTTTGTAGACTTCTGAGTAACAGGTTTTGCTTGTTTGCCATAAGTGTGTTGTACATACAAATTTGTGTAATGCTCAACACACAGCATATGTGTTTTTTTTTCCTAATCTTCAGTGTGTATCACTTAATCACCCTTTATTGGCCTAAGTGCCCAACTCACAATTCACTAATTGTTATAATGGGGCTTACAGGAACCCAGGACGGTCCATTAGCACCTCCAATAAAGTTTTATTACTAATGTTTTATTCCAAAACTTAAATGAGACAATTTAAGTGTATGTGCTGTTTTACTGTAATTTGTTTTTGTGGGGAATGTAACTGCAACCAGGTCACGTTTTCTGTTGACATACTGCTGTGTTAATATATGTGAAGAACAAGTTGTTCACCAAAATATCAAATCTGGCAGTACAGCATCCAGTAAATGGTTGAGTTTAGGCACTCAACAGAATTTTGTTAACATTAGGGGAAGATTGTGGCCTGGTTTAATAGAGAAAATGTGCCATGTTTTTTTTCTTTGATATTTTTTTTAATGGTTTTTAGGAGACTGGATTAAAAATCATTAAACATGCAGTGATGACTTAGTTCCGAGCTGTAGCTTAATTTTTTACACGTAGATTTATTGCGTAGACGTGATTAAAACACATTCACATTTTCAAACGTATTCTCCAATAGGTAAGTAAGTAACTAAACTTGAGCTTCAGCACTTGTAAGGACGTGCAAGAAACGAACTCTTGAACTCATGATAAACAGTGGTGCTAGTCAGCAGATTTAGTTTCCTTTGCACAGGACCAGGCTGGCTGTTTACCTGTTTTTAGTCTTCAAGCTAAGCTTAGCAAGCTTTCGGATATGACACTGATTGCAATCTTCTCATCTGAAACTTGTGCAAAAGTGTAATTGGCAGAATGGTAGAGTATTAGTCTGAAAGCTTACTTATAATCTGTTTTCAGTTTAGAGATCTTATACCAGATGTTTGGGATTTGCAGCACATGTAGATAATATCAGGTTAAGCAGGCAATCACAGAGGCACACACACACACACAGATTCATATTCTCTGCCTTCACCCAGTCTGAAACTCAGCTTCCAATCTCTCCCCGGCTCCTTTTCCAACAATAACAAGGCCAAGCCTTGACTCACTCCTTCCTGCTCTTCTCTTCTCTCTTCATCTCCACCTTTTGGGACTTTCCCCTCGTCCTCCTCCTTCGTCACAAATGCCTCTCTGGTTGGATAAATCTACTTTCTGGATTTTATATGGTTTCTTCCACCCACACAACTCTGTCCACCCACGTTTTGTTCTTTAGTTTTTAATAATTTCCCCTCATACAGTCGCTCATGCGTGTGGATTAGAGCCATAAACATTATTAATAGATTTATCGGTCAGACTCAACCAAAACCATGATAAATGCTTATATAAAAAGCTGAGTGCCAGCTTTGGCTGCAATATCACATACAATTCACATCAGTCAAAATCTTTTTTTTTACAAGCACAAACCATGTATTTTTATTTCAGTTTTGTCAGTCCACTCAAATGTCTTTTCACTCTTTAAATAAATTGTCACCTTGGTCCTACTGCAGGAATAAGTGAAACCTGACCACTTATGAGTTCAGCGTTTTGAATTTGACTTAAATTAAATGAACTAGAAGCCGGTAAATAGGCTTCTTTCCTGCACCTCAGCCAAAAGCAACAAGGGGACATTTAGTCACTTTCCAGTGGTTTGCCTCTTCTGTCCTCTTAGTCAGCCCTACTTCAGCCGCTGAACAGTGAGAGCCACTTAACCTGTCTGCCTCTGTAAACAGCCAAGTGTTTCCTCTATGGACTCTGGCACAACAATAGGAAGCTCAGTCTCCCCGAGGTCTGCTCTAGGCCAAAAGTCCGATGTGACTTGAGGACACAGAAGAATCATTTGTGTTTAGTCTTTTGTGGTCGGACATACTGTAATTGTGAATGTAAATCTGCTTACTCTGCATACTGTCCTCTGCTTGAGTGACTACAGACCACCGTACAGAGCCAGTATCTCATGGGACGACTCCATAAACCTGGACCTCAACTACGCTATGCAGCACCTGAACTCGCTCTCCTGTGCTCTAACCTCTGTACACCAACAACTGCACAACCTTTCTGGTTTGCTTACGACACCACCCCAATCCACCTTATCACCAACAGACATGTGTAAGACAACCAGAAGGAACAAGCCGTGTTCTCTCTTTCGGGGAACCGCCGTCCAGCACAACTGGCATTAACGTAACCTCCATCACCAAGAAGGCCCAGCCGCACTGCTCGTGCAGTTCTACAAACGTCTGTTTACGTCTCACACCACACAGAATCCTGCATCCTGAACAATCCTGCCACCGTCACCACCACTGTTATGTCAGTATTAGTTTTTATGTTCATTACTACTGTTGGCTCTTCATTATGGTTGTACTGAACTGTTGTGTTGAATTCCTTGTGCTTGCTACTTAGTAAATAAATCTTTCTGTTACTGGATAGATATTTTAACTGGATATGTTGTTTAACTTTTATGGAATAAGTGTCGCCGGTGTTTTTGCTCCTACAGAGTAACTCCTCTGTAATATGTCATGTCATAATTCATTACTGGATGTCGTGTGTGTTATAAAAAAATTGACCTATGTTAATGGGGGGAAGGGGTGATGAGATGGAGCCAGTTGGAACTTGGCTCAGAGATGGATGTGTGAAGCCACTGGCTTACTGTCAGTGTCAGGGGGATTTACAAGTGTTTGTGTGTGTACAGTTGGTGTGCGTGTGTTTGTATGTTTAGGGGATTAGGAGTGAAGGGAGATGACCATTCGGCCTCCTCTGTCCGTCCCTCTGACGGCCGTGGATCTGTGCCAGTCAGATCGTGAGAAGATAGCCCTGCCGAAAAATAAAGTGACAGAAAACACACACACACACGAAAAATCCTTTCAATCACCACAGCTGCTATATTTAGATACAGATGAGGAAACATTAACTGTATGCATATCTGCACAAATTCCCAGCAAAGGATTCATATTTGACTTCAAGCTTCAAGCTACATCGTGGTAAGATTAATACAACAATATACTATCATTTTACTGTTGTTCTTCTACTAAACCAGTTATTCTTTTCATTAGAAATGTAATGATCTATTTGAGGCGGAAGGAAGTTTTATAGTGTGGCATCGCTACACTATTTCCCTGTAACCTCTCAATACAGTCTATATTTTAATGTCTGTTTAGAGAAAACATAAAGGCTATTTTTTTTCAGAACTAAGCGAATCTAACGAAGTGCATTACCAGCTCATTGTTTTCCTTTTGTTGCAGACTTGCAGTTACTGTGCATTTTAATGGTGTAAGGTATGAACAAGCAGAAAGGAAAAAGCGCATTCTCAGCAATTTAACATGCTGCCTCCCACGCTGAAGGGAATAGCGGAGCCAGCAGGGAGGTGAGAGGAAAGACGGGAAGACGCTGCTGAAAGCCCATCAGTCATTTTCTACTCACATGCTGAAACTCTCCATTGTTTTTCTTCACCGTGAACGTTGACTGTATAATATTTTGTGCGACAAGCGCTTGGTCCAGGAACACATCGCCCAGCTGAACGTGTGCCACCATTGGCTCTCCCTCTCCTGTGTGAAGTGTGCCAGCAAAATGACAAATTTCTGCTGCAGAGAACGAGGAGTAAGTAACTCCTGATCATGACTGACTGCAGATCTCTGAGCTAGTGAGAGGTGCAGAAGTGAGACCTGAGATAGTAAAGGAAAGAAATGACTGATTGATTGTGGAGCACGGTTTCCAAAAGGAATGAGTGCATTGCACGGTTTGGTGCCTATTTATAAAACTACACACTGACCAGCCATAACATTATGACCACTGGCAGGTGAAGTCAATAACACGGATTGTCTCATTGTAATGACGACTGGTAGTAGGTGGGACATAACTTTATTTTTTCAGGAAGTAACAAGCACCAGAACCCAGTTTGTCAAAGCTCTTCATACAGTCTGCATTACAAACATACGTCTTGGCCAAACAGTCAGTCACGTCCAAGACACTGCCTACATGTAGAGAGCATGTTTCCAATGTAAAAAAAACCCCAAAACAAAACACTGAAAACTTGAACATTTATCTTTGAAGCTCGAATTACTTTTTACATAAATCAGAATTTTGTTATCCAGTAACTCATTTTGACTTTATTGACTGCAAATGAAGAAAGATTGATTGCAGTAATTTGCTTCCTTTTTTTATACTGTTGCATTTTGTCATTTACTAGTTGAAACAAAATATGTAATTCACAAAGTTACGGCGATGCAAAGACTTCTCCCCCCCGAGCGGCAATAACATGCATAGTAGAATCGCTCCTCCTCTAACTTCAGTTCTCCTCCTCTCTGGCCTTTGGCCATGTTTCCAAACAAAACCTCTCTGATGAAATTATAGTTGTAAATCATTATTTTATGCAATTGTAAATATTCTATTGTTTTCTATACATTTGAATAGGGTTGATCTCCAGATGACCGGGGCAGAGCAACTCCAAAACTGCAGCTCTTGTGGGACATCTGCCTGCAGATCAGTTTATTCATGTTAATGTCATTAAGGGAAATATTACTGAGTCTATGTGGTGACTTTGCTGTTGTAGATATGGATGAATGAATTTCCACTCAGTTGCAAGTTTATTAGGGTAAAACTAAGTCGGTCTAATCCTGCAGCAAATCCTCCGTCATGAAGGTGATAATGTTCACTTTGTTTTCAAACTCGGAAAAGAGTTGATTTAGTTTGAGAGTTTTTTTATTTTGTCGGATTCATACCCGCTGCCTTCTGCATCCCAACCCAATGCTCCAACATGAGGCCCGCTATTTATGAATATATTGAGATTTCTTTATATGCACAAAATATGTGGGTATATCTTGCATAACTACATGAACCCTTATTGCACAATACAACTCTGTAAAGGTTTGTCATTGCCTTACTCTGAATAGAATAATTCATTGTGTGTCATTAAACGGTTGTTTCCTATTTTGTTCACCCCATTTACTATATCACTGAGTACTGTCTATACCCCAAAACAGCTGAATAGACTAAAGGTTTTTATACGGTTGTACGAGTACAAACTGACCAAGGAATCAGCTGAATATCCATTAAACGATTTTTAAACTCCATATAAAATGTGTAGTTAAGTTTTTATTCAGACAAGCACAGGGAATAACTACTGAAGCTACTGGAATCTACTGAAATAAGATGTTTGACTATTTGTAATGTAAAAAAATTAAAGATACTTAGTCTGGGACTGTTAAAAGTAGCATTCAGGACATTAGTGGGGGGAAAAATGAACTCCAAGCCCTGGGAAAGTGGTTCAAGGAATGGAAAGCTGTGAACTGAGGTTTGTATAATTCAATCAAGTACTGCAACTCAGATGGTTGAGAAAGTTCATGCTGGTTCAGATAATGGTGTCAGAAAAAACACAGCCGCAGACCAGTCCTTATGTCCATGCTGATCTGTGTCCACCAACAGAAGTGGCAAAAATGGGCACATAGGCCTCAGAACTGGACTAAGGAGATGGCCTGGTCTGATGAATTATGTTTCCTTTTACATCACGTGAAGAGCTGGGCGCATTGCTTACCTAGGACAGAGATTGAACCGGGATGCTGTGCGGAAACGAGGCAACGTTGGCATGTACCATCTACCTGAACATTGTTGCTGCCCAAGCAACACCCTCTCTTGAGTCCATGCCTCAATGGGTTGTGAATGTTTTGCTGGCAAAAGTGGGACATGCAACATTGGATATGTGGTCATAATGTAATGGCAGATATGTCTATAGAGCTGAATCTAACACAAGCTTAAATAAACAACATAAACAGAATATCAACAGTATGAGCAGTAGTGCAGTCACAGTCTTGTTATATAGTGACATTGTCGCATGGTATCTTGTAGCAGCAAAATATGAACAGTGCACATATGTTTGTGAACAGTTGTAAAGAATATGCATGGTCACAGTAGATGGGTGGATCCATTAGCAAGTAGATTAGCAGCAGAAAGAGTGAAGCGCTGTAGCTACACATGCTCAAACTTTCTGAGAATAAAAAGGGGACAATGTTTGCTTTTACTTCCCATGCTGTTTGATTGGCAGGAGGTTGACTTGGATGAGAGGTGCTGAGCAAAAACAAAGAGTCTTTGGTGCCCGAGACAGAGATTAAACGAGAAGCAAAGTAAAACAGATCAGAATTTGAAAGACAACATCCTGTAGAAATGGTCAGTTTCTTTTTTTCCACCATTCATCTGGTGGGAGTGGTTGAAAGCAGCAGAGAAGCAGAAAAACAGGGCAGTAACTACAAGTGGTGTGTGTGTGTGTGTGTGTGTGTGTGTGTGTGTGTGTGTGTGTGTGTGTGTGTGTGTGTGTGTGTGTGTGTGTGTGTGTGTGTGTGTGTGTGTGTGTGTGTGTGTGTGTGTGTGTGTGTGTGTGTGTGCGTGCGTGGAGAGTCCCCTTGTGAACAAGCAGTGGGGAACGCGTGGGCCTCAGTGTATGAGGAGAGTGGGACAACTTTCCAGGGAAGTGAACAGAAGTGTAGAGGGAGAAATCAAGGGCAAAAGTGAAGAGAGAGAAGAGAGAGAGGGGTTGAAGCAGGGAGGGGGATTACGAAGTGAGTGAGGGAGAAGTGGCTCTGTGGGTCCATGAGTGTTAACGTTGAGTCAGTGTGTGGTGGTGTGTGGGGGCGTTGGGGTGAGACTGAGAATGATTAGAATAATGAGGGAAGGAGCAAAGCAGAAAAAGAAAGTGTGGAAAGTTTCTTATACAAACATCATCCCGTGTCCTCATCTTCTCTCGGCCTTTGTTTCTCTCTCACACACATGCACACACACAGGGGGTGGTAGAAAAAGATGTTACCACAAACTTGCTTTGTGCTCTGTTGGTCCATCTAACGCACACATTCTGTGCCACATGCCGCCTCTCAGCGGGCCACACACAACCACACGCCGGGCCCACATGTGCTGCAAGAATTCCTCATTTAAACTATCCACCTACACACACACACACACACACACACTAAAAACACTCACAAATACCTCACTCACAAAAGCCAGCACCTAAATACACACAGCAGAAGCCAAGCTCAAAGCCTCGCACACACCCTCAACACGCACGCAGGCCTCTTTGCAAATGCATTCTCTTGTTCATATGTACACACTCGGAGGCCCAGGACTGTGGATTAGGGGGATTTCCAGCATGATGCTGCACAGCTGCAGGACGGCACCCAGCACGCCGCCAACCTGACGCAGAGTGATGACCTCATCGGATGGGAGTAGCTGGGAAAACAAATTGCACACGATCAGAAGCAGAACTTCACTTCAGTGCTTTGTTCTGAAAGGACGAGGTGAAACAGATGAGTCATAGATCCAGCATTTCCACGTAGAAAACCGAACAGGAGCCGCTGCGGTGACTGAGGGTTTTTACTGGTGCTCATCTAGGTTCTATTTGTGAGCTTCACAGGCGTTTAAAGTAGGCTAATATTTGTGTTCATTAGGCTCCGGCAGAGTTAACTCAGATTTCCTTGTGTCAGGTACTTGACAGGTTCAATGTGGCGTGGAAGAAAAAACAACTCTAAGGCTTTAGATTTGTGTGATGGATGATCCCACTGTGGAAACTGTGTTGCCATGTTCTTTCATTTCTCTCCTGAGGCAAAAACAATCTATTATCCTAAACCAGCAACAAGTAGTTTATGGCTTCTTTTACTTCACGTTCCCGTGTGATAAATCTTGGCTTCCGAGCTCTGGACGTCAGAGCTCCACCTGGGAAAAGCTGATGCTCTAACGTAGTTTGCAAACTGTTCTAATATGTATATGTCGATGTATAAAAGCTCTGGCAACGTTGCAAAAATGGACTTGGTGGCTGGTAAATATTTATGCATGCATTCATGTATCATACTTGTAGAATCCTATGTTGTCTAAAAGCACCTTTCCACTGCATGGTGTCAGCTAAACATGACTCTACGCTCCTCTCTTGGTTTTCTATCAGCTAAAAGTCACGGATAGGATCCGTTCTTTCCTCTGCAGTCTCGCTTGTGATGAGTGGCCACATTCCGGGAATCAACAATAACCGGCCCCTCCAACAATCACCTCGGTCCGTTCATTTTATATTTACCGAAACAGAGTTGGAAATAACCCAAAGAAGCATCGCTGTATTTGGTGAACATCCATACCGTCACCTGGTATTTAGACCTTCAAATGTGTGTCAGGAGGGGGGATGAGTCAACGCAGCGCAGGACTATTGCACAGTTTAAATGTTTGAGTGTTTCCGGCCATTCGGTGGGAAAATTAGATTTGCACCGGCCAGCATTTTGGTGCCATTGTAAAAAGCAGCAAAACTAAACAGACGCCTCTCTCCCTATGTGTGGGAAGCTATTTCAATAAACGGTCCCGTTGGGTTGGTAACAGTGGGAGACCCCCGTCAAGCATATTTATGTGGCCCACTCTGCTGAGATCTCTCAGGCCTTTTGAATACCGCTGTATCCCTGCACACCTCTCCGGCAAACTTTCCCAGGTCATTAAAGAGATGGGAATGCTATGTCTGGAATTATCAGTGAACGGGGGGGATGGGAACAACAAGTTGCCTGCCCCGTTGGCCATAATTCCTGACTGTAGGGTTTTCTTTTGGTGCTTATGATGCTTTTCGCCTTTCTCGTCAGCAGAAGTGTGTTTGATGGTCAGGTAACGTTCAAATTTATTTCTGTGTACAGATCTTCGCCAGTCATTGAAAATGTATGCGTCAAATGATTGGATTTTATCATTTCTTTTAGGCATCTTTCTCGACACTCCGTTAAACATTTCGGTAGTTCGTCCAAAGGTTTGTCAAAACGTTGCACTTTGGACCAAAGCGCTGACATTGCAGAACTACTGGCAACAACTCTGAGTGTCCTTACTCACTTGGTTGGAGAGCGCACAATTATTCACAACAGAACTTCGCACCCTTCAAGGGTTATACGGACGTCATCCTGTTTCCACACACTAAAAGCAAAATATTAATAGAGATTAGTTGCACAAGACCTTTTCACCCAGCGGACGTTGTTGGCTACAGATGCATTTTAGAAGCAGTGAACGTGGAAGACTGGCGGGAAAAAGACGTATGTGTGGGTTTAGAGAGTTTATGGAAACACACAAATATTGGATTTAAGTTGAGAAGGAGTTGAGTGTTAGATGAGAGGGGAGGATAAAACAGGATAACTGGGTGTAGCCCCTTTTTGAACAGGATCCAGGAAAGACAGAGAGAGAGAGAGATGTTATTATGAGAAGAAATCTCCTGCATCACGTCTTTTGCTTTTGCTGATGTTATTAAACTATCAGATAAATTCCAGAAAAAATAAAAAACCTCTCACTTCTCAGCTGGTATTTGGCTCTTCAATCCCCTTTTCACATCTCACATTTTACAATTCAGTGTTCCTTGGACTTACTCAATACTCCCTCTATGAAGTATCTTGCTCACTTCTCTGCTGTTTGTTTTTTAGCTCTTGCAGTCAAAGAGCTGTCAGCAATTCAATTTAACTACTCACATATGTCCAGTGCTGGCTCAAGATGTCCACCTCTCACTGCGGGTTGCTCAACAACTGCGTGCAATTTGAAGCTGGTCACCATCTGTTTGTTCTGCCTTCATTGAGATCATCCAAAAAACTTTGCATTAATAGGTTTCAGGTCAGCTAGAAGGTACATTTAAACCAGAGGTGGAAAGAGTACAAAATTATTTTTACTCAAGTATTGTGCGCATGCTGCAAATTGTGAGTTACCCTCAAGCAAAAGTAAAAGGTGTCTTTTTAAAATGTGCTCTCCTTAAACATAAGTACTTTTTAGCGAAGGTACTTGCATGTAGCCTGTAACAATGAGTTATCTCTGCTTCTCTGAGTTCAAACATAACAGGAATCAATCTGTCACATTTAGATGTTGACTCTTTTAAACTCTATGGAAGTAAAAAAAAAAAAAAAACACTTGCTAGACCACCAGGTCTCTCGGAGCACAAAGCATAACCGATTTGCAGCATTATTCTGTGCGACAGCCTAAGCAAAGCTACGGACTATTAATACAGATGACTGTGAAAGATCAGCGGCCAATTAACCTCCTTGCAAAGGCAACGCTTGTCTGCAGGGTTTTTGTAGGTGGCTGTCTTCACAGTTTTGTCCAAACAAAGCTCATGCAGAGTCATGAAGCTGTCACCTTCTTTCAATGTGTCACTTTTTCATGTTGAATCTTCGCCTCTCAATGTTATTGGAAACATATACAGACAGACGGACAACCATTCACACTGGCGTTCCCCCCCTACGGGCAATTTAGAGTCACCAGTGAACCTAACGTGCACGTCTTTGGCACAGGGAGGACATGCGAACTCGACACAGAAAAGTTGCAGCTGGCACCTAGATTTGAACCAGTGACCTTTTTGCTGTGAAGCAACGGTGCCAACCACTCCACCACGCTGCCCCTCAAGCTGCACTAATCAACATTTATCTCTTAGCTGCTGATACGGACAGAAAATTAGCACCTTTACAGTTTAGGTGCCGCCCCTCCGTTCGTCGACACGCCCCCACCTGCTTCTGCATTAACCAGCACCCTGACAAGGTGGGCGGTCTAAGCTACTGAAAAGGTTGCGCCTCAAAGTTGATCGAAACAACCAACAAAAAGAAAAACGACAACTTATTTAACCCCAAAGGAAAACACACGTTGCTGTTTGCTGCATGTGTGAATAGGTTACATTTGTGGGACACTTTTTGCCTCGAGAACTGCATTATACATGACGTAGTTAACAAATCCCATATTGAACGGGCCTGTTGAGGTTCTGCTGATTTTTGTCCTGAATTTTAGAAAAACAAGGACTGATTAAAGGAAAAATGTTGAGCTGTTCAAGGAAAACAAATGATATATGATATATACCGATTTACTGGCAATAAAGTCCACTAAAAAGTGGTCACCACCTTTTCTGGAAGACCCTAAACTTTAAGCACAAACTGACTGTACAATCAATATTGTACAACAACCCTCCAGTTTCTCTTAAAGAGCTTTCTCAACAGTACAAGTTTGAGGTTGCAGCTTCCAAATGTGAAATCCGATGTTCCAAAGCAGTTTGGGGTTAAAGCGAGCGCGTACGGTTTGGCGAAATTGTAGCTGGAAACAAATAAGGCTAAAAACAAGGTCACAATACCACAGATGCTTCTTGTTCCAAAACAGTTTAGACCTTCACTCGTGCAAGGAACAAAGTGCCAGCCTGGTGCCTAAATGTTTCTGCGCCGCGGCATTTCGTAGTCATTAAGACTGGCCCTCGCAATGATCAAAGTGGTTACTTGGGAAGCTTGTGGGACCCGCTGTTGTCTTTGGCTGGTGGTTTTACAGCACACTGACAATAATGCTCGGTCTGGAGAAGCTATTACCAGCCAGCATCAACAACCTCGGGACACAGAGTCTGCCTGGAGTGAGTGAGCGAGCGGAGCTGAGGCTGAGCTGAGTCCGACAACAATAAGCCAGGTTTGTTGACAGAGACTATATGAGAAGTAGGAGCAGATAGTCAAAGAATGCAGGGGAAAGCATAAAGAGGGATAAAAGGAATGTTCTTGTATCTTTTACTGTTCAGCAGGATTTGTTGCTTATGAAAGACAAGGAGAACTTGAAAGCTCGTTGCATATTTGCATCTCGTCCTATAATTGCTGAGTGCGATTCTTTTACAGAGCTCTTGTGAATACCAGTAAGTCCAACACAACCAAACATTAATCAGACACAACATGAAACCCAACAGCGAGAGCACCAGCTCAGGCACCGGCCTTTTAACCTTTGACCTATTTTAGTCGCTCTCTCGTAAACTTTCTCTCTTTCCCGTTCTTGCTTTTCACTCTTAGGACCCTTCGCTCCCACCTCTGTCATGCTGAGCCACGCCGAGAATGCCTGTCGTCGTGGATGGAGGGGAGCGCTGTGTCCTAACCCTGGGAACCTGGAAATCACTTGGCATTGTTGCACTTCTGGTTCTGTATCGTTCTTCAGGAGGATCCTCACCAGAGCTTTTTGACAAAGGTTTCAAAGTTACATATAAGGGGATGATCCAGGCCTACGCTGTGCGAGAGCTGCCGTTCTACTTCTGTCAGCGTACCATCAAAATGATTATGAAGTGGTTATTCAAGGGTAAAAATGGAACAGAATTGGGGATTAACTCTAAGTGCCACCATTACTTGTTTAAGGTTTAACGGTGTTTATTTTTTTGCACGCGCCTACAGGCAAAATCTGTGACCACGCTGCATAAATCCTTTAGTGTAACCAAGTTGCAATGCGTGTACACACCTGTAGCTTTTCTCAAGCCCTTTTTGGTTTTTATGCGTGTTTATTTTACTCGTGCATTTCTGAGTTTGTAGTTGTTTGCAGCGTGTGACACAATGCACTACCATCAGAATTATTATTCAGCTCCATCTGTTTTCAACCGCAGTTCCATCCGAAGCAGATTTACCCGAGTGGACATCTTTGCAGCAAATGCGCAGAATGTATTGTCCTTGTGTCGCTGTAAACCTGTCAGTACCCTGTAACAAACAGCACACACAGGTCTGCAAATCTTTTGCGAGTTGTGTAACAAAGCTGCGCCGAAATCAAGTGGAATTCTGACAAACACGCTGGTGTGCATGTCGTTAGGGCATCTGACAGCGTACAGATGCCAAGTCACACAGTGTCGGTGGTCTTCCAATTTTGCACTGTGTGCAAAGGGAAAAACATTGTTTCATTCCACTGCACAGATGAAAGAAACCTGACCTGCTGCAAAGCCCTGAGGCTGTAATGTATTTATACATCTTTGTACACAAGTGAACAACACAGCAGGAGATGGTGAAAGATAACAATCATCTACCCTCATCGTGTAAAGGCCGTTTCATCTGTGCCACACAAAGAACACTACGGTTGTAAGGATCAAAATACAGTTTTATTTCATTTGATTAAAATCTCAAACGTTCCGACTTTTATATCAACCTGCAACGTTCTAAACCTTCCTGTAGTAATTCTATTAATGATTATTGTGTTTTTTTCCCCCAACTTGTCTGGACTTCTTTTCTTCAGTCGGCGCACCTGCATGGTTATTGGGAACACTTCCAGTTAATCGGATGTAGGATCAAGACTCGTGTACAAAGGCTCGGTAGTCTGCAAGAAAATGGAAGTCGGACAGTTGTAACAAAAGTTACGAGAAGGCCGTGAGAGACTGGTGTCGCTGCTTTGTAATGATTTGCTATTCTCAACGCTACAAATGTAAATCATGAAACACTTTCTGCATTTATAGCTGAAGTGTGTCCAGCCCCCTTTGCCATTACTCTAAGTTGGTTTGGCACCGCAACAAAATGTAATTACTGCCTCAATTGTGTACACGGGCAACATTTCGTTAACGTGCTTGTTTTGTTAAAGTGTTATGTTCTTGTAGCCAAAAACTGGTTATAGGCAGGTAGATGCGGGTGAACGACACACAGGACCTGTGTTTGTTTTGCATCATTTGTGTGGTGAAACTTTGGTAGCCAGAGACAAAAAAAGCGTTTGCTGTTGAATCAATGAAGTCGTCTTTAAGCCCTAATGAGCAGGAATTGGTGCTTGATGGCTTACGATTTGTCTTCCTCTACCATTGCTGTGTCTGATTCACTTTCACTCAGTGAATCATGAGTAGCAATAGCGGCTATTACTGAACCAAACTATAATCTGATTTTATGAGATGATTGACACAGTAATTTTCAGTCCCTCCAGTATTCTGCAGACCTTTCTGTGGTTTTTTTTTGACAGCTTTTCTAAAAAAAAAAAAAAAAAGCATAAAATGTGATGCATGTTGCAATATTTTTGTTGGATAAAGTTTTGAGCTGCAAGGTCACGCAGCACGGGTGATGGATCGGTTGACTGAATTGGTGCGAACAGTGACAATATGCTATGGTGCGATACGCATGTTTATTTAACGATCTTGTCCCATGTGATGCGCGTGTCACCACAAATAAAATCAGCATTTTAGCAAAGTCGTATCGGGAAGTAAATGTTCATTCGTCCGCCAAAGGTTTCGCAAACAGAAACCGAACAGACAGCCAACTAAAATAACTCAACACATGGCAAAAAGCGTGACTTTGGTGTCCAGTTAAACAACACAGCTAACATTATTCAGCAATGGTGTAGACAGAGGGATTCGTTTTACGTTTTGACAAAGATCCTCTTTTTGTTTTCCTTCGAAAATTGTATCAGCTACTGCACTCAGGCACTCGCTGACAATGGCTCCATCACTTTTTCATCTAGCCAGATGTCTGTGTCAGAACCAGGTTAATCGTAAAGATAATGCTAATGCTTCACTGATTGCTCGCTATAACAGTAGCATCATATTTACTATACCAATATAAGTGTGGTGCTACTCATAGGTTTCAGCCTTCAAATTGTCAAGGTACCTCTTCAGAGTAAATTTTATCTCGAAGCTGCTGGTATTTCGTGTCCACAGACACTTTACTTGTAGGACTCTACTGATTTGCTCCATCCTGTGAAGCCCAGGCCAACGCTTTATATCAAATTTCCTATGCGGCATAGAAGCCTCAAGTCAAACCTCTTCAGACACAAACGACAAATTCATTGTTATTGCAATGTAATTTCAGCCCTGTCCTAATTGCAATAATGTTGGCAATTTGCTGTGTTCTGTGTAATTGTAGGGGCTGTGCTGTTTTTGCAGCAGTGGAGATCAGCTGATGGAGTTTGAAGGTTGACAGACTTGTCAGATCAACGTTTCTTTAAATGGTTTCCAGGAAAGCTGTTTAGCCTATACCGACCTCTCCACTTTGTTTTCAAAGATAAAAATAGGGGAATGTTTTTTTCTCCTGATTATTTCAAGTGAGGGCAGAGAAAACTCCCCTCTTCACCTCTGATCCTTTTTGAGAACAACCTACACGTATTACAGAAATGATCATGCAGGTTGTATGGCCTTGATTTCTTGTGTTAATAGCATTATGGTTATGGAAAACATGTCATAGTTTGGTCACGTTTTGATTCAGAAAGTGCAGGAACTGTTCTTATACAGTAAGATTCTGTGATTGATTAAATTTGATGGCGGTCATGTGTTTCTGAGCACCACTTTTCAGTGTCCTGGCTTCATTTTCGCTGAAGAAAAGCTGTCACTGATAAGAAACACATTCAGTTCAAACCACGCACTCATAAAGCACGCACACGCACGCTAAACACCAAACATTTGGGAACTAAAAGAACTTCCTGTTTGGGACAGTCTCACCATGTGTCCTCATTCATTTCAGTGAGCCATTAGATAAAAACCACATTGGCCAAAATAATGATGTGGCCAAAGAAAAGAAGTTTTACACTAGTTGTTTGTTTTTTTTTTGCTGCGTCCTACAGCTGCATATCATGTTGTCTATGGCGTTTAATAGACCTTTGCTGTACTTTTCATCTCTTTTTAGTGAGAGTGTGTGTGAACTGTATCTTCACTCAAAAACTATGCTATAAGAATAATAATCCTGCACTTTACCGCATGTTTAGTTTTATAAAGGTACTAATTCAACAGTACAGTCATTTTAATTTGATGGCTACACCTATATTTTATTTCTAAAACAGGTATTTATATCAATATTACAACAAGCTTGAGTGAGAATATATTTATAATGCTTAAGGCTATTATCAGTGGTAGAAGAGTGTTTGCGTGTGGTTTTAAATTAAAGCAATAAAAAAATTCTACGTTAGTGAAAAAGTGTTTGAAACCGCTGTCATCGCGTGTGCAATAAATTCTGCGTGTGGTTTTTAATAGTTTTAGATGCCGTTCATGCAAGAAAGACAACTACCATTTGCAGATATGTTTTCTTCATAATCAGCAATGTCAGCAATGAGCGGTGCCTGAGAGGCTGAATGTGTTTCCACCGCCGCTTGTTTCCTCAAGGCTTTGGAGAAGTGTCATAGTGGAACATTTGTTTTAAAAGATGACTCACAAAGAAGAAAGGGAATAAAAAAAAAAAAAAAAAAAAAACACAAAAAAATTTGTTCTTAATCAAGGCTGCATGCATGCTTGGCAAGAAATACGCCTGAAGTTATTTACCTTATAACATTTTACTGAAAGACGATGTCACTTTTAGTTCGAATGTTGAAGTGTTGAAATATACGACGTGAAGCTTAAAGCAGCAAAAAAAAAAAAAAAAAAGTAGGAAAATATTTTTCCACTGCTGCATCACATGTAGGCGAGTGGAAAGTTTAGTATTAATCTTGTTTTAGTTAAGATTAAGAATTGATTACTTAAAAGACACGTCCAAAAATGAAGTCTGAAGATTATTTATTAGCTTTCATGGAACATGTGACTCAAGAATTTCCTCTTCCCTCTGTCTCTCTTGCAGTTTGTCTGCATAAACACCAAACGAGCCTCCTGGGCTCCCAAAACAAACCTGAGTGAAAACCTCTAACAATCCCTTAATGCTTTATAGCTCATGTGCCGGGTGGGGCCGAATTCTTGGAGCATCACAACAATAATGCAACACATGCAAACGACATTAAGTCTAAAACAATCACAGAGTCACTTTAGTTCACGCTGCTTCCCATCTGCGATGATGAGCTGCCTTTCTGAACAGCCAGTAGTTTGGAGGCTGTACTAGAGCACATTACGCTAAATGCAGACAACATGAATATGACAGTGCCTATTGATTTTTATGATGCTCTGATAGTAGTTAAAGCAACGTTATGTAACTTTTTAAAATATTGCTCTTAGAAAAAGGCTCCAAAAACTGTCCAATCAGACATTCTGAACAATCAGAATTTCCGTTATTTTTTTTTCTTCTTCTTATTATTATTATTCATTTTAATGAATTATTCACAATAAAGTGTGGCAGAGTGTCGGCTGGGTGGAACAAAGTGGACTGTATTCTCATGCTAGTGCTGGCTAAAGTTCTGGGTCCATTTTGGAGCTTCACCTTTTAAAAATACCTTAATGGATCAGGTCAGCGATTCCTCCCTGAACAACACTATCACAGTGTGCGTGCGAGAACAACAGTGCATGAGAAGTTGTGAGGCTGCCATCTTACCTCTGCTCATCTCCGTCAAATGTAAAATACTTAAAACAACTTTTTGGATGAACAAAACTTACACCGACTAACTTATATCTTGCAGCTTTTCCAGTATCTGCTCCAGATTGTAAGATTCATTTTTGGTTTGTGTATCTGCTTTGCACTGCTGAGCCCTGACTGCAGTTGCACCACTTGTTTCCATTTTTGGGTGCTTATTGCCTCACTATTAGCTAGTTGTTTAACATTAGTGTCGCCCTTAGTCTGTCTGTCTCTCTGTCTTGGCTTGTCTGTATTGAATTTCCTGTTTTTAATACACCGACTCATAAAAGTAGGCTTCACATTTGATCAAGTCCTTCCTTGTTCCAGACATTGTAAATATGTCAAATAACTTTCTTCAAAAGTCACAAGGTTCCTTGATGGACTACTGAATGGGCCTATAGGGCACAGGCCCAAAGGATGAGGCAGAACCTGGACCGACTGGACTCTCAAGATTCAAACCACTTCGTTAATCCCTGAGAAAAAATTGCTTAAATGAATCAAAAAGTCCCACAACAGACAAACACCCAGTAGGAGATATTCAGTGTGACCCTGAGGCTGCAATACAGTATGTGGCACAACAAAGTGGTGAAACACTATCTAAACCCACCCATAACAACGCAGCTTATGGATGTGCAAGCAGCTTTATTTTGCAGGCAATTGCACCAAACCAGGATCTGGATTCACAGACCTACGGTTGGTAGATCTGATTCATCGTTTGCCGGATTTATTAACAACAACAAAAGTATAGCACTTATCCCTCATGTTTTTTTCAGTCATGCATGGTGCTGTGCCAACCGTGCACCTTTAAAAAGATTAAGGACCTGTTTCTCATAAATCAGCAGCACAGTAAGACGGGCTTTTCTGGTCAGTGTCATGAACTTGTCATGTTTTGGCTTCGGCCTTTGGCAGAGGTAGGTGTTGAACAGCATAGTGTGCCTTTCCCATCACTGTGTGTCTCGCTGAAACAGATCTTTAGGCGGGACAGTGACACGTGAAAAATGAGTGGATTGGGTGCAAATGTTTGAGACACACCGACCTCTGACCCCCTGTGTGTGGGAAGAGGGGGCAAGTCACGGTCTCGTTGCAGTCAGCCAACATTCTGAGGTGCAGATGAGGCGTGACAGGACTGACAGCAGACGGAGTCGTTATTAACAGCAACCAATAAAAAGTAAAGCTTATTTTTTTCTGTCAACTCAGGTTCTACGTTCACACATTTGCATGCTCACATATAGTAATACAGTGCAGCGATGGGTGAGAAATTAGATGGAAAACATAAAACGTGTCAATGAAAACACAAAACACCTATGACCGACTTGGGGCCGGGCTGTTTTTTGCAGCTTCGGACGTATTGGCGCCGCGAGGCTGATTTATTTGTTTTTGCTGTGCACCGAAGATGTTTGGGTGTAAAACTATCGAAGACTTTGGTCGTTGTCTAAATGAATGTTGTTGTCTGCAATCACCGCACAGATGCTACAAACATGCACCACTTCGCTAGGTGACGTCGATTTTAACGGTAATAGAACAGCCGACGTGAAACTGACCAAACCGAGTCAGTCATCATTTTTACCTTGTGCTTTCATCAACATCTCATGGTCCTCATTCGAACATTCAGTTTGCTTTGTGTAGTGCAGTGAAGCTACGTGGTTTTTCTACACTATTGTCTGCACTTAGGCATGAAGATATGTTCACATGAGCACAATTTAAATTGTTTGCACATTGGCACCGGTGGAAAGGGAGGCTGTGGTGGGAGGTTTTCGATTGGGACATGATTGTGTCTGGCAATGAAAATCTCTATTACAAGCACACACACACATGCACATTATGGAAATTTATACACACGTCTTGTTAATCATTTAAAAGTGGTAAATGCTCAGTTTGATGTCATGATCTTTAACAACAGCAGCCTGCAAGATTTTCTTACACACACGTTGGCATTAGCATTAACTACCCACCAGTCCCAACACGCATCCTATCAGAACGACTCAAATGATTTTTTTTCCTTAACAGAAACTAAATTCTTTTGTGTGTGTGTGTGTATATGTCATATCAGTACCGATTTTTATTGTCGATTAGAACAGATGATAGACACAATGTAAATGCATCTAAGTTGTCGTGTAATTTCTTACACTGTTAACGTAAATTCATATACTTATATTGAACTGATCATAGACTTTGCACATGTCATTGCACACCTCTGTGTATCTATGTGTTCCTGTTTTCACCTTCTTTCTCATTTCTTTACTGCTGACTTTTCTTCCTCGGTTTAAACCATTTTCCCTCCTCGTAGACTCTAACAGCTGACGGCCTTGGTAAGAGCACTTCATGTCTTAGTGTACGGCGTGTAGCCTTCCGAGGTCATGGCCGAGATTTTCTCTTCCCACACTTCCCTTAAAGTTTCATTTTGAATACACTTAACATAAATTTCAGGAAGCCCTTAAAACTTGAATGGTTGCCACAGAAGGGAAGCATTGAGAAAGAGAGGGGGGAAGAAAAGACCTGCGGGGTAAAAACGCCCGGCCCAAAGATGACTTATGGATATGAACTTGAAGTGAACAGAAAGTATGTAGTATGAGTTTTAGATTATGCATTCATTATGAATGGGTTAATGGGTTGTCATCTCTAAATAAAGCCTTCATTCAGACGAACAAATTATGACAAGAATCTTGGATGACTGGGCAGAGCTGCAGTAAATCCATCACCATTCACACCTTTGATTTACAGGAAGAGCACTCAGTGGAAAATTACTTCATAACAACAGATAACATAACAGTTTCTTTCTTATTTCAGGAAGCCAAAAAGGTTTCCTCTATGATTTAACTGCTTCTGCGCTTAGGTTTTACACAGTTGATAGATGTCTACGAACTGTAAATGTGGAAATTGAACTTCAGGCTGAATTGGTCAAGAAATATAAATATCTAATTGTCACACTAATCATACTGCTATACTAGGTACGCTGTCCACACAGTTGTGGTCTCTTTTGTAAGATGGTACAATGTTCCATTTTTCCTATTTTCTGTTTTCTCATAGTTGTGTTCCAATGGCAGAATGGATTTTACATTTCGGACAAAACAGGGGTTTACGTGTGTTCTGCATGTTAATTTGTTAATGGGTTTTTACACCCGGTGCCCTTCCTCCAGCGACCCTCCCATTTTCTCTGGGCTAGGGACCCACAGCGTGGTTGCCGTGGTGGCTGGGTGGGCATTCGATCCCGTGGCCTCCTGAGATCCCAACCCTGATGCTCTACCTCAGATCACCCCCGTAGATTAAACGAAAGACGTGTAAATGAGGCTATAAAGTAGCTGAGCTGGGCAGTTAGCTCTTGTTCCTAGCATCCATGTAATTGCGTCTGATTTTGAAAGTTATATATTTTAAAGAAGCTGTACTACAGTGTAGAGCATGCCTGTGTCTTGGATCTCTTCCAGCTTTTGTAACTTGATCTGGGCCTTTGACCTTGAAGTAGAAACAAGAGCAAGCTCAGAATTTCCCCTCGTGCAACTCAAGATGTCATATGTATTTTTTGCTGATTTTAGGATATTCTAAATATAACCAGTGCCTGCACCGATTTCCTCTCATTTCCATGTTTATCAAATTTCATTGGGTTCAGGTCCCAGCGTGTTTGTCTGTGACCGACAGGAAGCCCGTGGTTTTATTGTGGTTCATGACAGGTCACACAAACACAGAAACGCGACCTAAAACCAAAAGTTTGATCACGTTATTAGTCGTGCAAGGACCAACTCACCATTTAAAATTTACAGTGTCCTGAGTCAAACATGGTTCAAGAACAAAATGAAGGAAATTACAGTGGATACATGTTTAGTAGTATTAGTTTCCTTTGTTAGTTTATCTGAAGAAGTGTATATTTTTTTTTTTAATCACAGCTTTTGACCATATGGCTTGGAAAATGCGGCTGCCATATAATTTAATTGCACTTCATGTGTCATCTGTTTAAAATGCACCTTCTATCCATCTGAACCTTATCTTACCTGTTTTAGCTTCCTGTATTTTCCCTGGCACAGTCCTCACTATTGCAGCCTTTTCCCATGAAACCTCCCCGAGCATTAATTAAGACCTGCAACTCCGTCTGACGCCCACAGAATGATGGCTGATCCTCTCCAGGAGAGTGGGAAAGCTGGACTGATCTGACAGGCTTGGAGGAGAAAAGAGAGAGAGAGAGAGAGAGAGAGAGAGGACGACTATGCAATGCAATTTTCAAGAGGGAGTTTGATTTCATCCTGCAGGTATTTGGAAAGCAGTGAGAGAGGCAGGCTCTGGGGATAAGGCTCCTATTTATGTAACCTTTCCAACATATGAAAAAAGCAACGAGAATGGGGGAAAAAAGGGGCTACTTTAATTTGTGTTGGAGAGTGATGGAGGAGCTCCAGTGGAAAGTGGCGGGCATGGTTTCGATTAAATGTTATGAGGTATTCCAGGGAGGGTTGCCAGAGCATTTGCATGTTCTTAATTCCGGCTGTCAGTCAGCAATCAATCTGCTCGTACCTCGGCGAGGGAATGACCGAGACGCTTTACGAGAAAAACAGATCTGCGAGGGGAGTATTAGTCAAACTGTGTTATAATGTGATTGTTTCATTCAAACCAACGTGGGTGGAACAAAAAAAAGCTTCTCAGGGGCTCGTGTTAGCCAACCGATGAGTTTGAACTTGGGTCAAAATCTAAATAAAGCCGAGTCACAGAGGATTATATCATAAGATTATAAAACAGTCTCATAACGAAGTGCATCAGCTCGTCTGGATGTTTCAAATATATCACATGTAATTATTACACTTTATCTATTACTTTGAACTTCATGACTCAACCGCATTGCTTCTCCTGACCTCAGAGACCCCAGCTCTTTTTAAATATTGTGACTGTCTCTCAATCGACATATTTAGGACATGAGGTGTGACACGGGTCCATCAGTTTGGTCTCCTGTCGGTCCAGTCATAGTCAGTGTAGCTGTGAGCAGAAACCACTGCCTGCAAAGCAAAGACAAAATACTGGGCTCGAGACAGGAAGCGGGACAGCAGCAGTCCACCCACCCCACCTCCTAATCTCTCATCACACTCTCGTCAAAGCAGTGCTGTTTCTGATTAGCTCGTCTTTTGTAAGACTGGCTCACGTTTCTCACTTACTGCTCTGATCCGTCTATTTATAATAGAATTTCCAGACGTAATTACGACGTAATTACGTTATGTTTAACACACCTTTTAACTATTATACAGTACTTAGGTGATTAAGAGATGTTGGCCAACAGAGAACAATGAGCCAAATGTCTCTTTTGACACCGGCGGGACTCGTTTTGTGTGTGCACTTTCCCGGTGAAACCCAGAGGTTCCTGGAAAGATGTCAGTATGTGACCATACTGCCAGATATCTGCTTTTACAGCTTAAAGATGCTTTAACTAATGCCACAACACCAGGATACGTTTCTTCTTTAGCTGCCAGAGTCTGTGGAGAAGCTATGTGTTGGCATCCCGCTGTTTTCCAATAACACCCGAGTTGTTTCCACCTCCACAGCCCTAAACTGCATATAAAGGGTTTTTGAGCGAACACATTGAATGGACAGATAGAGGAACATGAGAAAAACGGAGCTGAACGTTATTGGGCCAGAACGAAGTGTTTCTGCATAAGTTGTGTAACAAAGACTGGTTAACAGCAATTCTTTACTGTACGTCAGACTCAATTCACCAACTACAAAAACCATCCATTTCCCTTTTTAGTTGTCAAGTTATTTACATAATGGAAAACAGATTTGTTAATTTCATGCACGGAACAAATTAATTGGAGTGTGATGTGGATCCATTTTGAGGAAAACGCCCTTTCTTTTCTTTCCTTTTGATTGGAAGAGTCATGGCTGTGTGTACCGTGTGTGCATTGCATGTGTCTTCAAGCTCGCGGCATTGTTTTGTGTTGAAGCTGCTCCCAACTGACTTTTCATATTTAAGCAGGAGCTTTCCACCGACCTTTGCCATGGGCAGCAAAGTGAGGCTGTCATCGTTGTTCGAGTTTGAGGCTCAGTTTGTTGGAACACGCGTCTGTTTTTCCGGTTTGACTGCCTGGGTTTCTTCCACTGTCTCGGTGCTAAATGACGCCGGTTTGGCTTATTAAAGATGACAGGCTGGTGATCAAATGAACAAAGGAACTAATATGTGACCTCAGATGAGGTTAAACTATGATTTATATGAGAGATTTAAGATGCAGAGATGTTTAGCCACACATGGAATTTAATGAATGTCTCATAACAATACATTTCACCATAAAGTGGTATTTAAAATTCAATAAATTCTGATTTCATGCAGGCCTGTATATCCACCCAAAGCTCATGCACACATCTGTTAAGTTGCTCTGTTTCCTGCTTCAACAGTTCAAACATTTCTTCGCTCAGTTTTCCCAGGAAACCCATCACCAACACTTCACGACGCCTGGTTCATTTGTCAGTTTTGCTCTCTCATACTGTGTCTCCTTACTCAGCAGGCTCCACGCAGCCTCCTGCTGAGTGTGAACACGCAGTCTCCCACCCAGACGCGTTTCAAGTGTTCGCACAACTCGCTGATGATGCCACACAGTTTTCAAATCCCTGTGTGTCAGGTGGAGGGTCTGATGCAGTGTGATTAGTCTGAGCAGGGAAGCTTGCGTGTGTTTATGCTGGAGTTTGTTTGGCCATGACTCAATCAACGTATAATTTTAATGCCCCTTGTTCGTCCCTACCCTGTCACACACCTCCGGTTGACCCTGGTTGCATTACCAACACTCACCCTGGACTCCAGGCTCCTGTGTGAAAGTCCTATGGTTTGTGCAGCACATTCTCATCCCGCGGTGTCAGATAATGAAACTTCCTCAGGCGTCGTATTGCTCTGCTTTTTTACGTCCTTTACGGCCTTTGTTAGTTTTAAGGAAAACAACTTCAGCGTGACGTGGTGTTAAGAGACAACATGGCTTAGGGTTAAAGTACTTTGGTACAACGTTGACCATGTGCCTCACATTGTGTCTTGGTATTTATTTACACCACCCCATCCACCGTCCTACAAGGCTTTTTCAATTTAGAAACCACATCGTTACTTTAGGCATCAAAAATTGAACACGGCGGTTTTGGATTGTACAGTACTTAACTGACAGCTAATGCATCAACACTTCAAGCACCAGCATGTAATGCAAAAGGACAAGGCTGCAGTTTTTGATGCCCTTGGAATCAGAATGGGCTGCGTTTAGTCTGCGTCCTTATAAACGCTGGAGCACCTATCTACTATGTGTCACCATAGAGAGAGTGATTTGCATCCCTTGGTCATTTTTGTAGTATCGAGTAAAAATATGGACAGTCACAATCAAGGGGAAGCTAAGTTTTGATCTATAACTGTTTTTTTTTTTTGTTTGTTTTTATGAAGCTTAGTTCTCATGACAGAACTAAAAAAGTATACGTTTGATGTAAATGGCAAGTTACTAATGAGCACTTGTGAAAAACAAGTACAAAAATCAAAATATTGCAAAACTAGAAAAGTATAGTCATACGGGTGTTTATTTTAAAAAGATTTTTATTAGTTTTAAATATTTCTAGGGTGTAGAAATACTGCCAACATTTAAAGGAATGTAACCTCCAGCCAACCAACCATGAACAGGCAGCTCTGAAAAATCTACACTTTGTCACTTCAGTCCAACGTGCTGCCTTAATTTTGCTTGTTGAGAATGTTACATATAGTCACAGTCAACATACAATGTAGCTTATGCATTCAGCCTGTGTTTCTGCATAGCTGGCCTTGTCTGTCTGGTCTCCAAGGTGAAATCATTGTGCCCTTGTCGCCTGCACCTGCTAACTGAGCACATACTTCACAGAGTCGGAAGAGATTAAATATTTCATCCCGCACACTTGTTACAATAGAGATGGACACAATGTCTTTTGTTGGAGGAGGGAAAAACTCATAACTGAGAGAGGGGGTCGCTCATTTTTAGGGGCTGTTGGGGGTTTGTTTCTGTGAAAGGAAATGAGCTGGTGAATGTCAGTCAACAAGTTGAAAGTACCAGATGTGAAAGAAAGAATCTAAGAAAAAAAAGAACTGTACTGTATATAACAGAATTGTACTATATACGTAGGAATTAAAAATCAATTAAACTTTAATAAGAGAGTAAAAGTACACACTATACCCATTAAAGCACAGGGCACAATGATTGTTTTGTGAAATATTGGAGACATGAGACACACTCCACCCAATGTAAAGTTTTACATTTCCTGCTTCTGTATGATTCATAAACTAATGTTGTATTCCACTGTATTTAGCACTGAATTATTAGTCAATCCATTGCTCTTTCCTCTTTACCTCTGGCTTGTTTCTTGAAATGATAGAAAATGGAGTATAGAGAATTGGCGCTCAAATTTGACTTCAACCAGTCAAGAGCTTTGCATGGAAAGGCTTGAAATGAGAAAACTGATTCACAGCTTACAGGGTGGTGGGTTGGTGTCCCCGGCCCCTTCTGTGTGGGTTTCCTCCCACAGTTCAGACACGGGTGACGCTAAACAGCTCATAGATGTAAAAGTTGTAATGACCAGATAAAAGAAGCAGAAATCCAGCCCACAAATGCTTTGAAATTGGCAGGAAAAAATGTATCACATGTTGCCTGAGAAACTACAGATGAGTACAAACCGTACATTTTATCTGCACTAAACAAAAAGTAGTCTTGGTTAAAAAAATGTACATGTATTACAGAATCTTTTTCTTTTTCTCTCTCTCTCTGCTGATAATCTGCATTCGCTTGTTTTCAGGTCTGACATCCACCATGTCAGACTGAGGAGGAAGTGGGAACATATGAATCCCATCTTATGCCTGATCGGTGGAATTGGTGGTTTTACAACTCTAGTGTTATAACCACACCGGTCTCTCCTGTAACAATAATTTATAATAATAAATAGGTTTTAATACGTTTTATCCATACCATTCAATTCTAACTCCTAAGAAATATAATGCAATACAGCTAAATTGCAAATGGGATGTTTTCGTATGAAACATAATGAGTGAATGATTATGTTCTGAATGCACATGTGTCACATACGTGTCAGGGTTCAGTCGCTGTCGCAGGCTTTGTGGGGCCAGAACTGATCAAATACAGCCAGACTTGTTTTAATTGTTACATTTTTAATGAACTGTCAACACTCCCCCACCCTGAGCCATTACATAAGCACTTTATTCATGTGGGCTTGGCTTTTGCATGTATCCAAAGCATCAAATTAAACTGGAGAAACTGCCGCTCTTGGTTGTGTAAGTCAAACCAATGTGTCTACAGCACAATGAATGCAAGGCAAAAAAAATAAAAAAACCCATAAAAGCTTTACTTTCTCACATGAAAACAGTTTTTGTTGACTGTAGCATTGTCAGATCCTAAAAGAGCTACTTATTTTCTGTACTTTAAAGCAGTGGACACTTTATCTGTGGCAAGTTAAAGCTCTAAAAAATGCTGCAAGAAAACTAGAAAATCATATTCTTTATTATACCTAAAAACCCACTTGGTGCTGTTGCAAGTGTGTAAAGTTCCTCTTGACCAGCTAGATGTCTTAAAAACAATCCAGGTGATCAGCTAGCCTCTTCAAACCAACAAATACCATGTCAAAGCAGCAATCAACAGGTTTGATATTGTCCAAAAACAGCTCATCTCCTCCCTCTTTGCCATGTATCTCCTCCTCATCCCCTTAATTCCCTCCCATTTCCTTCCTGCGTCCTGCCAGGTCATGTCAAAACATGCATGACCTCTAGCCTGACAAACACCAGTAAAACACTTGTCATGGGGCTGGCATTTCAATAACTCAATTGGCATCAATTTGATGAGGGGCGGAGCAAAAAGCCCCGAGGCTCAGCAGACATTTTCTGACACCATAAAGACAACACAGGAAAAGGGAGGTAAAAACAATTGGGGAGATGACTCAAAAGATTGAGCAACAATTAAAAAAAAAAAAAAAAAAGTTCCATAAACTTAAATCGAAAGAAAAACCGAGTGGAGTGAAAAGGAGAGAAAACCAAAAGCAGCAGTGAGGGAGACACAGAAGCACTGATAGAAGCAAGTAATTAAAGCTGTCAGGGACATTTGAGGAGTTACTGAAAATAGCTAAACACTCCAAACACACCCCTTTTTGTTGCTATAAGTGGGCATAAAAAGACTGCCCCACGGTCTATTCCTGCCAGGGGTCAAAGGTCACCTGTTGAGCGGTGAAAGGTCAAGGGGAACAAGCCCCGCAGCAGTAGGGAGTTTGGAGAGGAGCTCTGTGCAGGGAAGCTGAGGAGGGCAGAGAGGAAAATCAAGAAAAACTGCTCTCTGCACAATTTTTCCCTCTTACACATGATCACATGAGTGTTGGCCAGCTTATGGTTTTACAGGCATGTCAGTCCCACCGCGAGCGATATTAATCCTGTCTGTTATGCTTTGCAGCGAAGGCCCCCCGAAAAAGGTGCGAGTCCCTAGTAATCCCTGCTCTGCGCAGTCATGTCTTCTCGTATCACAACATCACCCCGCCTGGCCCTCAAGGCCTATTGTCATGCTGTAATAATAATGGGACCCAATAAACCTTTAGCTGCTGCCGCGGGGGGCGAACTGGGACGTGAAATCGGCCCTGGAGTTTGACCCAGGGGACAGTGCTGCGAAAACCGGCGTGTGAACACACCCGCAAAAAAGTACTTTGATACAAGTCTTTGCTTATTCTGGTCTCATTTGAAGTATTTGACTAAAACTTGTGGATCTCGTTCGTGCCAGTGCGTATTGACTTAACATTTGAAATGTCTTTCTGCTTTCTCCATCATCATCATCATCATCATCAACATGCATCATAATTAAATTTCTGCTATTTGCTACAGGGAAAACGTAATGAATCATAATTTGTAAAAACATTTTTTATCTAACAGCTCCAGTCCCGGGTGGTCCTGTATTGTGCCGTGTTAAAGACTTTTTCACGTTAAGTTACAATCCTGCCTCAGAGAACATGGAAGTCATTAAAGGGTCTGGGTCAGCGCAGACCTTTGGGTTCCACAGGCGAATGAATGGCAGTTAAGGCTAATTTAATGAAAGCTTGTATTGCATTTCATAGAAAGCGTGGGGGTGGGGGGGGGGAAACATGGAATCCACACTTTTATGCACTTTGCTTTTCTCATGAGAATAAGGAACATGAGCTCTCAACCCAGACTGTGTGGGAAGCCATTTTGGAAAGGACTACAAAGTGAGCCTGTGCTGCATCTTGTTCAGCTCAGCTTCAGTTCAGCTCTTCGTGTGATTAATTTAGTCAAAAAGCAGTGATGTAAACCCTGTAGTGACAACGTTCGGCCTGTTCCTCTGCTATCTGAAAGGTGCAACTCCAGTCCGCTGCTCATTTTGACGAAGAAGCTTCAAGAGAGAAGTTCATTCTTAATCAGCAAACTTCAAGTCACGCTGACATGAATTTAAACATTTGTCTTTTAATTCTATTTCACTGAGCAGGTCCAATAACCACATAAGCACAGGCTACATAGGCTGTAGAGGTTTTCACGTTACCGAGTCACAGTATCATTGTGCCGGCCGCCATAGTGGCCGTGTGGCTGACTGCACTGCAGTGCAGGCGTGACGCCATTTGTTAATGTACCGGATCAAACTCTCAACTGCATAAAGAGACTGTCGAGTGTATTAACAAATATTGTTCTAGACCTTCACTGCATTCATGCCCCACTCCCCTACGTTTCCCCTCATCTCTTCATGTCAGAACTATAGAACAAAGGCATAAATGGCCAAAAAGAAATTTACATTTCAACATCAACAGTAATGATCACAGTTTTTGTGATTGATTTCAACTGAAAATGCTCATGATTGACCGATCTTTCAATTAATTTTTTTTTTTTTTGCAGATTCTTCACACATCTCTGTGAATAATAAATTGATTATAACAAGAAAAAGATAAATTGACTCAAACTGTTTTAGGGTTATATTTGTGCAACTGCTTCAACCATGTGCAAATTTACCTTGTGTCTGTGCAATGTCTCCAGTCTCCAGTGTTCGCAATTATTCCGGTAATTAGTACTTATCCGTGCAATTAGACTTTCTGTGTCTGAATCTCCTGCCAGAGGGGTTTGCTGCACCAGTCCCTGTGAATCTGTGGACTAAATCGGGGGTTGATTAAGAGTCACTGGGACTAGATCCATGCTGAGACACCCGGACGTAAAGCTTTAGTTCAAAACTCCCCTTTAACGGTTCGGAATGCATTGCAGCAAAAGGGCTGTAGATCTTAGAGAATTAGGTTTAGTGCGTTTCGGTAATAATTTAAACCATGATGCGAGTATGCAAAACCCATTTAACGGAGACGTCCAAATGTTTCGCGCCAGAATTTTCTCTTCAAGACGTATCGCATCCAAAAGCCATAAAACATAAACTTCTGGTGCAGCTGTAGTAACTGATCTCCCTGTTGCGCATGTTGGCCTTTTATAGAGGTATGTCAGCTTTGATAGAAAGAGATATTGCAGCACAAATAGGATGCATGTGGAATTTGTGAATGTAATATGGTAAGTGTGCATGCGTGTGTGTGTGTGTGTGTGTGTGTGTGTGTGTGTGTGCAAAGAAGCACACGCACACTATGCTGGGGGGGGGGGTTAAGAGGTTTGCAGGTTCCATTTAAAGCATTATCAAGCCCAACAATCTGTCTGCAGTTGGATTTCCCCCCATACACTCTTTCCTCCCTGCTCTAGTCCTCGCTCGCTCCATCTATCCACCCCCAGCAAGACTCGACTGCTTTCATTACAACCAGATTGTTCAAATAAATCCTCCGCACCCCTGCCTTCCACCCCCCCCCCCCCCCCCCCCCCACCTCCCCACGCCCCCTCTCTCTCTTTCTGTCTTTTTCTTTTCGCTCAGCACCCTGCAGCAGTCCATGTTGAGGAATGTCTCTAAACAAGAAGCACATTTCATGGCTAATGAGGGTGATGGGCTGTGAAGTTGGGGTTTGTTATAACTCAGGGCCTCATTGTGGCTGCAGTGAATGTTGTGTTGTGTACATATCGACAGGCTTTACAAAGTAACACTGCAACTGACAATACATATCAACAAATACAGAGAAAGTCAAAGGAACCTTTGACCACATGGACGACTGGAGGCTTTTAAATGCTTCCACTGAGCTGTGACTGTGTTGCAGACTCAACCACGTTGTGTCTCTCAGGACTGATGTTGCATTGCTGAAAGTCTGCAGTAAAAATAATACAAACAAAAGACATGTCGGTCTTAATTTGTACTAAGCTTACTGGTGATTTTGTAAAATATGTGTTCAGATGACAAGTTGCAATTGAGGAACATTGTACAATCAGCTCTGATCCAGGGCTGCTTTATTGGCCAACTTCTTCTCTATTCTCTGCAGAACTGCATCAATACTGATGTGTGAGCACATTAACCTTTATAAAATGATTCCAACCTCAAGCAGCAGGCAGCTTAAGTTAAGTCATTTCAGCACAGGCAAGCAAAGCAGAAATCCTGCACCGTCATCGATTAGGCAAGTGGAAATCACACCTATCCACCAAAGTCCAGCTGCACAGTTTGGCACAACTTCCTCAAAAACGTAATTTTTTTTGTTTTTGAGTTGTGTGTTTTTGACAATTTTCCATCATTTATGTCAGTCGTCTGTGTCTTTGTTGTCTGTAGTGTTATTTTTATTTTTTTCTCAATGGAGTTCATTTTATTGTGTATTTTGATTGGTTTGGTGTCTGCTTTTTGGTTGGGTTGTAATTTCGCTTTGGAAAATGTCTTTTCAGTTGTTTTGTGAATGTTTTGTGTGTGTGTGTATTCGTTCGTATTTCAGTTCATTGCTCACAAGATCATTGTTTGTAACTTTTAAGTTGTTCTGCATCTTCCTCTGGTCAGTTTCTCTTATAACTGAGTTCCTTCAAACTAGAAATATTAACAGTAACCTCAGAAACCTCCTATACCCCCGTTAGGTCCGTTCAGTAATTCATCCATGGTCACAACTGCCTTCAACCATTTTATTCACATGTTCAGACAACATGACACTGTGTTTTTGTGGTGTCGCCATTGTGTCTGCTATGTTTTGTTATAAACCCTGCATTAATGCGTTTGCTTTGGATGGTCCTTCGAGAGCATTTGTAGAGAAAAAAATAAAATGTTTACTCGTTTCTTTTACTGAGAAGCTGATGTGAGACCAAAATATTCCACACAGTCACAAACACACTTTACATGCTTTCCTCTTATATCACTCTGTACTATTTCCCTCACTTTATTAGGTCCATGTTGGCTTTTGTGTACTCTACCCACCGTTTTGCTGAATTCTAAAAAAAGGACCATCCTTGCTTACCGCCACAGTGGCGTATTGTATGCCATCCAATGGAGGCCACACCCTTTAAAAAGTGGCCCTTGTTTTAGCCAGCACACAAAACAACCAAACAAAAATGTTTAGCCCTAGTAATTTTCTGTGGAATTCAGGATGATAATCTAAAAAACACATCCTTTGAACCACAGGAGCTGTTCTCAGTCCTCCAACTCTTCAGAAGGATCCCCTTCGTTTTAATCGCTTTTTAATTAGAAACTGAAAGGCTATAATCTGCTCGATGGATATATAATTAAGTATTTGTGTTTCTTTATAGACTTTCTCCTGTTTTTTCTGGGCATTAAACATGTTTAGCTGGCAAATTGTGACTGACTCAAACCTCAGTATTAAGCTGTGCTTTCTCCCATGTGTTCTGCATCTGTATCTAAAACTAATCATATCTCAGAATGCTTCATATACTTCATATTATGCAGTAGGTTTTATTATACTTCAGTTTGTAATTGTTCCTGTGTAAACAACGTAATTTGTAAGTGGCTGTTCAGTTCTGTGGCCAGTATTTCCTCAGTCTGCCGTTGTCGTTTGTTTCATAGATGTACCGTGAGAGCTGGGTCTGAATGGGTTTGTACGTCAGGTGTAAAATGTGTTGCAGTTAACACACAAAACACAAAACAACATTGTCAGTGCTAATACTGAACAAGCGTTCACTCGTTTGCTTCATCAGCTTCATTAAAGCAGGTTTCCCCTGCTTGTGGCTACAAAACAATCCACAAGCAAGCGTATAATTAATATCATGCCTGCATATTTTATAACATGCATAATGTCAAGGTGTGTCATTAGCAGAGCCCGAGCATTTTTAACATGCTCCATTGTTAAGTGACCTTAAAATTGAATGTAGTAGTTAACATAATATGCTACATATCAATTTAAAAAGTTTGTCTTTAGAGGTTGGTTTCTCTGTTTAAAATGTTTGTGTGAGATTTGCAAAGGATTCATGACTGGTTCAGTCCAGACTGCAGCTATGATTGAGTGGGAAATGTACTTTTTGCTTCACTAGATTCATTTGAAAGCTTGTTACTTTTTGCATAATACAACATAAAACCAACAAATAAATGCTGATGTATTAATATAGAATAATCAAACCAGGGTTGTTTAAATCAGCTTGTCGTTTGGTGCTGTTTTTGCTTCACATGTAGTCACTATGTAACAGACATCTTTGACCCAAGTTTCTTAAATACTAGAAGATGTATTTTTCACATATTTGTCACCTTTGTGAGTTTGCCAAACAATTTTTACATCTTTGTGACAGACTCACCTGGAAGAATATTTATAATGAAAAAGTTTGAGAGATCCAAATGATGCTAAAGATGAGTGTGTGTAATTTTTGTACAACTTAAGTAGAAAATTGGAAATGGTACTTCTACTTGTAGCGTCAGAACCTTTTAACTTTGTTTACTTCTTTCATCGGTTCCAGAAATGTTTTATATTTGACTTAATAATACAAACATGTACTTGGTAGGAAAGTTTTACCAAATGCTAATAAAGCAGAAAACATTGCAGTTAACTGTGGTTAGGATGTAAAAAATACAAAAGCTGAGTCAAGGAAAAAAAAATGGAAACAAGCAAAAGAGCCATGTAATCTGTGTGATTTGGAAACTGTGTGTTAATTTGAAATGTATTTCCACTGGCATCTCTTCTTGGGTATTAGTGGAAAATACAAAAAAACAGCGACCTCCATCCACAAACCAATATGGCGTCACAGACAAATCATGGTGTGGTTGAGGTCGGTGAGCATGTTTGTGTGTGAGTGTAATGAGGTATTAGGAGATACAAGCTCTGTGAGTGTGTGAGAGAGAGAGAGAGTAGTGTAATTTGTTCTGTTGTTGAAAACCTTTGTCAGGGTTTTGTTTTTTGCACATTGGACTTAAAGAGAAAACTGCTCGGCCCTTCACTACTGAGCACATGAACAAGCCCCACACTGAACCTTCAAAACACATAAAAGGGACTTGAATCTTAAGCCAACATTTATTCGTGATAAAACACAAACCACTGGCACGTCGTCATTTCTGCGTTTTAATACTGTTCTTTTTCTCCGCAATGCTGTACATGAAAGCGTAACTTACGTAACTGACAAACATAAAACAATAAGAAAAGAGCCAAGTTTCCCTAAATAAACAGGGAAGGCACTGTAACAAGCATGTTGAAAATATTTCAAACATTTCCTGCTCCTTTTCGCTGCCTGAAGAAACACGGAATCTTCCAGTTGATATACTGCTGGGGGAGGGGGGGGGGGGGGCAGATATATGAGCATCTGCATCTGTGTTTATATTGGAATATTAACAGTGGAAAAAAAAAATAATAAAAAAAATAACAAAAGCACCAAAGCCAGAGAATGATGAGTGGATTTTGGACAGTGTCTAGTGTAGTGCATGGACTCAACTTTAAAGCAGAAAATGTAGAGTAGAAAAACATATACTCACAAACAGCTGAACAAACTGATAACACCCCAAGCTTTCCATTGTTAGCCAAGAAGTATGAAGTATGATCTAAAATGATTCCATTACACTTCATGTTTCTTCATTTTTAGTTTGTAATGTAATATAATTCAACATCTTGTGAGGTAAAGCAAAGGCTCTTTGTCCTCGAATCGCACATGAGCATGTGTAATGTGACGCTATAAGATGTCAGTAAAGCTCTGCCCCAGTGTTGCTAAGGCACTCACACGCTTTACTTCAGATACCTTTTTCGGGATTTATTTTTGAAGAAAAACATGTTTGAAAGTCAAAGTAACAGCTGACACTCAGCCTCGACTGGAAAAGAAGAATGAATGCCCTGTCGAAGTAGCGCGTTTGACCTGTACCATTTCACAGTCTGGTTGGCAGTAAACATGGAGGAGAAAAAAAAAAAAAAAGCCTCCGGACACACAAACCAACAACTGACATTGACCAACACACGGGGGAGTGGGGGGTGGGGTGGGGTGGGGTTGGGGGGGGGGGGGTTAAAGTGGAGCAACAGAACCAGCGAGGGAGTGTGAGAGGACAAAGAAGCCACCAGCAAACACTGTCTAGACCGTATCTTGGATATGATATGGTCAGCAGCAGCTAAAAGTCCGAACATGCCTTGAGTCACTTGGAACTTTTCCTTCTTCTGCTCTGCTTTTTGAAAGTTGACTCTGTGGCGAAAGGGTATTGAGCGGTGATTTGGCAGTCAAATAACCTGAAAGCTTGTCCTAAGCACGTCTTTATGGAGCGATGGCAGATCTGACAGTGAGAATAAAGTGTCATTCACATTCACATACTGTATCTCGGTGAAAATATAATTTTTCAACTTAATCTTTACATGAAAGCCCTTCAGATATTTACTGTTGCTTGCTTTCGACTAAAGCAAGTATTCACTGCTGCACTTGTTGCATGGGGATTACAAAGACACGTAACCTTAAAAGCAAATTGAAAAGGATTTTTCCAAGGTTTGCACAGCACAACAGAATGGACAGCGAAATAAAAAGGGCAAGAAATACAAAACAACATGACAAAAACAGAATATCGTGAGATCAGCGGGACAAAACAGCCCCAGAACAAGGAAGGCAAACTCCTCTCTAAGCGACTCTTCTATCAGGCCATTTATCTTTCACAGCACATGTATCTCCCACGGAGCCAAAAGCTTTGCAATGTGTGTGGAGAGAATTATTGTAGGTCTGTTGACACTGAAGAATCCAAATCCACATGTGAAGAAAACTGGAAGTCCTGTTTCATATTATGTAATGTTAATCACAAAAAATGGTGCTTAGACATCTTTTATGATCGCAGAACTATTACCTTGTTTAGGAAGTATTTTTGAAGTTTCTTTTTTTTTATTACTTCCTTTTGCAACCAGCAGTCTGTTTGACTGGGACACAGGAAAGGCAAAGGGATCGTTGTGTTCAGTGCAAGTTCTTTTTAGAATCCCCACGGAGCAGTTGGAGTTGGTCAAAACCCTGTTTTGTATCGGAACACGTAGTCCAGGCAAGACCACATCTGCATCACTGTTTTCCTTTAAACAACTGTCGTGTCCTCCAGGCCAAACACTGAGGCACTTCTCTCCACACTGCATGTCCCAAATCCAGCAACAGGATTACAGCTCAGTCATTAGTTTGTTTCATATAAACAAGAGAAATTCTGGAAACAAGCCATCAGTTGCAGTCGTGTCAATGCAAAAAGGCACTGCCGTTCCAGTCTGCTACTAAGACCCTTCTAGTTGATTGCACTTAGTTTAATCACTTGGTTAGGTTTCGCCCCACCATCAAATTTACCTTGATACACTTTAAACAACACCATGTTCATTGTCCCACTGTGGTTCAGCACATTTCCAATATGCTGTAGTCTTAAATTCATGTGGTATCTCTAAAACAGATAATCCAGAAAAGTCCAAATAAGTGCCACTTTTTAAATGTGGATATCTGACACTGGGACGAAAGTTAGATTTCTAACCACCAAATGAGTCACGGCAGGATCTTACAAGTCCTGATGGGCTTGCCTACTTTCCAAAATCTTTCCAAGTGCTTTTACTTTTTTGCATCTTACAAATAAGATGGCTTTAGGGATGATATATTGTTATTTGATGGGCAGTGTCCTTGCATCAAAGGTACCTCATAGTCCAGTCCTCCATTTTGTTGCATGGATGGAGGCGGTTGGGGAGTGTGACAGCGGTCAATATCTGGCTGTTTGTGGGGAAGTGTTCCATTTCCCTCATTCTCCAGGCAGGCTTTGATCCCCTCCATTTCCATGGGGTCAGGTTCAGCTGGGCCCAGCTCCAGCTCCATTCCTGCCATGGCCTGCCGCTTCTTTCGCAGACAGATGATCATCCCTGTCACCAAAGCCAATCCCAGCACCAGTGCCAGAGCAGCCAGAGCAGCTATGAGAGTGTTTGGCAGCTGACTCGGTGTCTCAGTTAGAGGCTCTGAGGATGTCTGTGAAAGCCCTTCAGTTCGAGCCTCTGTACATGACCCTGTTTCTACAGAGCTGTTGGCCCTAGAGTTGATTTTGTCACCCATGGGACTGGCACAGACTGAGTAGGTACAGTTGGGTATCAAACCACGCAAAGTGTACTCAGGGTAGGATGCTGGTACACTCAGAATAATAGGGCGGCGGTCAGGCCCTGAGAGGTTACGGTAGGTCAACCTGATGCCTTGAATGTGTGGCCGTGTTTCAATGAAGCGATGCAGGTCAAGAAGGATGGACGTTGAGGTCACCTGCCGTGAGCTGATAGCATCAAGTTCAGTGAAGACTTCGGGAGCAGCTACCGAAACTTCCGTTGCTAAAGGTTTTGGAGGCTCGGGAATTTCAATTACATTTTCACAATACAACCCAGAGGCTTCTAAAGGACACAGACATTCGAGTTGACCAAGTGAATCAAAATTACAAGTGCCCCCATTAAGGCAGATGTTTGGTGGACAGATGTGTTCCTCATATTGCCCGCTGGTGGTGCTAGGGGAAACGGGAGGTTCTGGTGGAAGCGGGTAGTTCTCTGTTTTTGACGATACAGTTTCCCTGCTGGGTGGTGGAGGGGGGGGAATATCATTCGTCTGGGTGGCTTCCGGAGATGTGGGAGGGATTTGGGGAACAGGAGTACTTCCAATGGGTGACCCAATCAGCACTGTTGTGGTAGGTGGACATCCAAAGTCCTTATGCTCAAGTGCTGCAAGCATCCTCCCAGCATTAACTAGAGGGAAATGGCATCTGGTTTCCTTAGTCCTCACAAGAGTCACACGCTTCTCTTTTAGCCACACTGGGAACCAGGCTAAGGGACACAAACAGTTGAATGGGTTCTCAGCTGCTGTCAGCTGTGTCAACCTAGGAAAGGTCCGAAAGAAACTTTGGGGAAATCCTTGAAGATTAAGTCCACTGATATCCAGCTCTTGAAGTCCGGTCAGAACCTGGAAATCTTCCATTCTGAGCTCACCCAATGGGTTGGCCGCCAGGCTGAGCTTGGTCAGCCCCTTTAGGGAGTCTTGCTTTAGGGCCTGTGGTACCTCAGCTAACTGGTTTGAGGAGACATCGAGTTCATGGAGGTTCCCTAAAGAGGCTATAAGATCCTTATCCAGAGAGTTAAGACCCACCGATGCCACCTTAAGGGCCTCCAGATGTGGAGTCTGGAGGTCTGAGGGTCCCAGGGATACAATGTTGTTGTTGCTGAGATCTATAAGCAGTAGCCTGGGGAAATGCAGGGATGGCAGAGAGGTGAGAAGGTTCCCTTGAAGCTTGAGTTCTAGTAGCATCTCTAAACCTTCAAAAGCTTCCAAATGGATGTTCTGAATACGATTTGCATGAAGATATAACCTCTCAAGCTGGACCAACCCAGAAAAACTGTTTTTGGAAATGTGGGTAATCTGGTTAGAGGACAAGTCCAAGTTCTTCAGCTTTGACAGCATCTCAAATACACCATCTGGAATCTCTAACAGCACATTCTGGCTCAGATCTAGCATCTCCAACTCGGCCAGGCCTTTGAAGTCCTCTTTAGACAAAGTGTTGATGCCGTTCTGGAATATGTATAGATGTTGGGTGGTGGTGGGCACACGGGGCACAGTGGTGGAATGACGATTAGAGCAGAATATCATGTCCTGGACCTGGCAGGCGCAGTCTGCCGGGCAGTCGGAGGCCAACACCAGGTCACATGAGAGGAACAAGAGCAGGACGTAAGGTAACATGATGACGTGAGGCCTGAAACTCTGAAAGACAAAAGAGACATAAAATGGTCTGGTTAATTACTATTCACATGTTGAGATGGACAAAAGAGAAACTGTACAATAAACAATAATGGAAATTAGGTGTAGAATAGACTAAATAGATGTCAATCATCCTGTAAATCCTGTAACATGCACACCTCAGCAAACCCCAGCGTCCACACGCAGACATATATACAAACAGTAACAGCTGATTGTCTGTCTTAGTGAATTTCATACGAGTTTCAGAATCTTAATAAGCAGACACCCCAGGGATCAGAACCGAGACGACTAGTTCGGCCCACCCATCGTGACCCTTCCTGATGTAAGTTAAGAACCCATTCACTCTCCGACCTGTGTTTATGACACAGTCCTTAGCCCGTGAAAGCCAGTCTGCAGCAATACAGCCGGACACCCGCAGCCACACGTCTAGTGCATACAAATAAACCTAAGGCAAATATCCTGTGGGTGTGAAGGCACACACACATGCACACTCTCACATCACATCTTTTGACATATTTGCAGAATCATATTACCAGAAACATGGGCGCCACACACGGCACTGCAGGAAATTGGGGGGCTGGGGGACGGCAAGAGGCGCTGTTTGGTAATAAGCATAATGTGTGTATGAGTGAATGCATGTGTGTGTTAGACAGAGGGGGAGGCTGGAGTTGGGTCACTATGGAGTGACAAACAAACCATCAACTTTAAATCCGACAGGGCACGTGAGCGTTTGTGGCACAAACTGCCCAGACACAACTGTACAAAAAGGATAAATGTGCACCAAAGCTCAAAATAATCCTACTTATTTTCGGATTTCTTGTGTTGCGAGGGCCAACACAACCACGTGAGAGAGAAAACGTAAACTTAATCTAAGCTAGAAATGGAGAATCTAAGAATCGGAGGTTCGGCAGATTCATTGCTTGGGCTACAGCAGGATTCACTTTATACCTGAAGGAGTTTCTTTTAATTGTATGCAGTTATGTATATCCCGTCTTTTTATGAACTGCGTCAATTATCAAGCAATGTGGTTCTCACAAGATAATGCTCACAAATACTGCATTTTCTAAAAGTTGTGCATTTGACTGACGTGGACGAGTTTATAACCCGACCGAGGAAGTCAATGATCCAGCCGAACCCTCCTTTCTTGACCCAAGGTTTTATTGTTGGCAAGGCTGCCATGAAAAAAAAAAAACAGTTCGAATGGATAAACAATGTGTTCATTGATTCAAACAGCGCCAAATGTTGAATCTGGGACTTTAAATTCCTGACCAGATGGAGCCCTAAACATAGAAATACTGTTTATACAACTTGTTGAATTTCTTCAAGCTTATTCTTGATGCATTATTGTAGTGTAAACACACTAAGAGTAAAAAAAAAAAAAAAAGACAAAGAAAATCAACGGCAATCGTGGGAGCAAAATAATTAAAACAAATTAAATTGGATGAATTTGGACATTTATTTTGAAGGTACAAAAACGTAATCACACCAAAAAAGGACAGGTACTGTTTTTAAACGATTGAGCTCCATCTTTGGCCTTTTGCGTGTCCCCAGTATTTTCATAATCCATAACTCTCTCTGCACCTTTTCCCACCTCTCAGTATTTCCTCCCCGCTCCTCCTCGGTGTCCCAGTTTGTCTTAGTGAACTCTCTCACCCCTGGCCTTTTCAAGACTCCTGAGATGGAAGTCACAGAGAAACCTGAGATGTTTTATTAAAATCAGGAGCGCACCTCTAACCCTATCTCCTCCATTCATTCCCCACTCCTCCCACACCGTAACACATGGTGAGTGGGGTCAGGGTTTATTAGCGTGCCACGAATTTCCAAGCTCTCTTAGGGTCTTTTATTAAGCACAAAGGGAAACAGGAAAAAGGAAATTGGAGCAGAGGCACCAAAACCTGTTATAGGTGATTTTTGACAAAATGTAGTGAAGTTCTACTGCTACCCACAATATGTAATACATCCACGGTTGTACTTGTTAACTGCTAAACCAGCCTGACGGTGTTGTGGTGGGGCTTCAGAGGTTCACTTGAAACAGATCAAACCTCTAACCTGCTACTCACATTACATAACCAACAATAATCTTTAAAAAAAAAAAAAAAAAAACAGTTTTTTGGCATGTTCCCAGAGCTTTTCTGTGTTTTATAAAAAGTGACCACAACATACTGGCACAAAGAAACGAGTGGAAACACGGCAGAAAGCATGGAGGTGGAATGCACGGTGTTCTGACGCTGCTAAACAAATCTCCCCCCAATCTGCCCTGTCTTGTTCTGAACCACATAATGATGTCGGATCTTCGTCAGGCTTTTGAGATTTATGAATCAGCTTCTGATTACAGTTATGTTTCCGTTTAAGTCTTGTTGGTACAACAGCTCTCTGTTGGGGCCAGCAGGTGAAAATGGCAGGAAAATCTGTTTAGCTGGAAGTGGGTGTGTCACATACTGACCTTAATACTACCTGCCACCTGACCGCATACTCCACTAATGACAAAGTATTACTGCTACGACAAGGATACGACTGCCATTGTTTGCAGTACAAGTGTCTTTAAACCAAGTACAAAGACGCACGCTATTGGAGAATCCGGTTCTTTCTTTGTGGGCTGTAACTTACTTTAGTGTTTATAGAACAGTAACAGGGTTAGAATAGGAGCTGAGCATGATTCCTTTAAGGGGTACTGCTGCTGACATACTGTCTTAAGCGAATAATCTGATGACAAGGGTGGAGAGGAATGAATGGAATGCGATGCTTGTTGCAGAATCGAGGAATATGTAGAAACTAAAAATGCACGTAGAAAGAGAAATTTTAACAGGCTTCACCCCCCACGTGATACATCCTTTCAAAGACCACATTTGCAATTTCAAATCCCCCGGCAAACAGTCTGTATGTGGTCTTCGGGCTTTGCTACTCCAAAAGGCCTGTGTCGAGACACGCACCGGAGGCAAAGCCCTCTTGACGGGATTTGCAGATACTCTGCAAGTTAGTTCAGGGAAACTCAGTGGTACAGTAGGTGCTCAGTGCAGCCGAGTGGTCGAGTAGGAAACACCTTCAACAACAGAGGACAAAGATTCGAACCCCCATGACAGCCAGCATCCGCCCTGCTAAAGCATCCTTGCTTAAGAAACGGAATCCCTTCATGCTTCATGGCTGCTGCTTTTGTAGCCAAACCTGACCTCTGACCTCCATGAGACAACAGAGAGATTCTCTTTTAAGGTAAACAGTTTCCATTTCTTTGAGGAACTTTAGTTTTTGTCGTGACTAATCAGCTAACGCCCTGTCATTTCCTCTAGCAGCTGTGACTTTTGTCAACTTAGCTTCATTGCACCGATATTATACAGTATTTCCATTTCTTTTATTCCATGATAACTAATATAAACTAATTTTAAAGATGAATGCATAGCATGCACATGCAATTAAATCCTGAATACGTGGACTTGACATATTGCATTGTTTAGATAATGGCAGATGTGAGTCCTTATTACCAGTAACAGGTTTTGTTTTTGTTTGGTTTTTTACCGAAAGCAGTAATTTCAACTGGTTTGTTTTTGAAAGCTTTGTCTTCCAAGTGCCCTGAGAGTCTTTTGTATGTCATCAGTGTAAAGTCATCAAATTCATGACTCAACTCCAAATCATGTGACTCAAGTCCCCACCTCTGCCTTTCAGTTCCAGTTCTTTGTATAATGTTTAAGCAACAAACTGGCAGGAGAATTTGCTAACACAACATTTTAGAAGTGTTTTGCAGGGAAGGATATTTATAATCACAGCTGCCTCTCACACATCTCCTTTACTTTGGAATGGGCTCTGCTTTTCAAAGAAATGATGGCAAAAGTGGAGGGGAGAGAAAAATGCAGGAAGTAATGAGGAAATGAGGATTTAAAAAGCTGACAGGTCAACATGTACATGGTTATTTTAACTGTCGCTGTCCTTAATATCTTGGCCCCTTTCCGTCCACATCCCAAAACCACTAGTCTGCCACCTGCCATGTTACCCACAACATAGACAGCAGTGATACTCTGAGTTCAAGCAGTCCTGCCTTACACATAACGACAAAACCTGACGGAAAACCAGTTCCCTTGGTTCTTTCAAAAATTCGTAATTGAATGTGACAGCGAGGTTTCTGCTGTTAGGACTCGGTGGCGCACGGTGTCTCCTCGGCCATTTGCTCGAGCGTTGATACGGCCGCGCGATGAAAGAGAAACGCGGCCGTCAAAATGACATGAAACAGGTCAACAGGCACCCGAGACCTGCAGAGCAGCGGCTCAGCCCCGAACACAGAGAAATTCCTGCACATGTTCGCACCAGCAGACACACACAAACACAAAGTCTACAACACAGCTGGATTCTGTTACCCACAATCCACTGCAGCCATCCCTCACTGTGAGACAGAATGAAAGGCCCACATAAACCTTTGTCCTCCCCTATGATATGAGAAAGGTAGAGAGAGACTAATAGAAAATGAGTGTGAGCAGTAAACTAAGAGGGAGAAGGACTCTGGTTTCCTCACAGCTGGTAGCTGAAGACAGCCTTTGTTTACAGCAGATCTTGGATGAATGGAGGCTGACTTCGCTAAATTAAAGTCCATGAGAACGACCACATATGACAGTGTTGTGTATTCAGTGTGGTGAGAAATACAAGCAATCAGAAGCTCAGACAGGTATTGAACCAGATTTGTCGTGTTTACTTATAAGACAAACTGAGGGTGGACAATTAGTCATGAGACAAGCTATTCTCCCGTGCAGCGAGGATCTTCTTGCATGCTAGTGCACGTGCATAAGAACAACCAAGACTGGATCCAGCTCAATACTGCGCAGCTAGTGGTCAAAAACCACAGAACAAATAACAAATGCAACTGTGCAAACAATGAACTTTGTTACAGGCTTCATACGGTTCAATCTGTAGAAGCTTGTGTGTGTTGACCACATACTGTAGTTGCACTTGTAGAACAGTAGTAAATATTAACCAATAAAGTATGAATTTGCTTGGAGATGTTAGATTGTTGCAAACGTTTCTGGGTCTTTTAGGATTATGGGAAATGATCCTTGTTAAGACCATTTGGGGGGCATCCCGATCAATAGAGTAGCAGGATGGGACGCAGAAGCTGCAGGATCAAATCCCAGCCTACCCACCAGGTGTGTCCCTGAGCGAGACACTCGGCGCTAGATCCCCAGGCGCTGCCCACTGCTCCCCCCCAGGGGTCTGGGTTGAATGCAGAGAAAGGATTTCATTGCAACACGTGTGTGCTCAATGGCAATAAAGGTTGTTCGTCTTATTTGTCTTCAACAGTCCCTTCAGTGGTGAGTCTGAGACATCAAAGGAAAGCAGAACAGCCACTGTAGTTAAGTCTTGCCAGAAGATGAGTCTCGGCATTCTCCTGCTTCCTTTGCGCTCCATGCCAGTGGGGAGCATTATGAAGAATTAAATAAGTCACCGGGGGAAATTGGAAACACCGATGAGAAAAACAAGCCCGGCAACTGTGAGAAATGAGGGACACAGCAAGCAGACTTTTTTATCACTTTTCATCACTTTAGCTGCAAGCGAAGGTCCTTTAGAGAAAAGTGTCGCATGGAAAGAAGCGGTAAAATAATACATGGTGGTTTTGGGGGAGTAAAACAAAGCATGAGCAGACACTGAAGAGTTCAAGGACGTTCAGAGAAATGGTTTTACTGTGTGGCATGAAAACCACTCAATCACTTCAGAGGAAGGCAACTTGGCAAACAGATTCCCAGGATTAGCGCTTTAAGCAAACGGGGGGGGCAGCATTGGCTGTGGGAGAAGTGAAGGAGGGGGGGAGGAGGGACAGGAAACTCAGGAATGAAGGTAAAAAGAAGCAGAGCGGGTATCATATCTTCTCTGTCAGAAAGGTGGTCTGCAGGGAGATTACTTCATTTTTGTAGAGGCGGGGGGGAGGGGAGGGGAACGATCGTAAGATAGTGGTACAAACCTTAAATCCACTCCCACACCCCGAAACTCCCCAAAGTGGAATATCCCGTTACCTCATGCCTGAAAAACTTTCCTGTAAAATCAGTTCAACAATTTAAATGTTTTCTGCCACAAACGCTATGCTGTAAAGAGAGAAAGTACCTGCAGCACCGTGTATGTGCTGTGTGGCTGCTGCATGGACACACACAAATGAGCACGTGTAAACATAAAGTACACATGCAGGATGATTTTATGCTTTTCCTTGTTTGTTTGAACTGTGACACGCATAGAACACGGATGCATTGTACAACACAAACGACAAGCAAAGACCAGACAAACGAAGCAGCGTTGCCATAAATCTGTAACCGTGTTGTTTTAATGCAGTGCAGTCAAACAGGTGCTTGTTTCCACCGCAGTCACTTTGCACGAACGTTCAGCAAATGTTGCCCGGCTTGCTTTCTGCGTCCCAGTCCGTTGAGTGCGAAATAACAAAGTCTTATGACGTAAAATAAACAGTGACTTCCCCAGCAACTTAGTCATCTTCTGTGCAGCAGTTAGCACTGAGGTGGAGACAACTGTCTAGACTGGGCAGTGACTGTGATATGAACTATATTGGGATGAAGGCAAACTCATAAGGGCCGAGTTAAGAAACCCAACAAATGATTTTACAGTGCTTCTTAAAGGCAGAAAGAGCTGTGTTGTGCTCTTCACTTTGACAGAGTGCACATTCATTACATCTGTCACGCTTTCTGAAAGAATAGAATCGAACCCAAATATTGGTGTAAAAGTTCACTTCTAACATCCCTTAATGTCGCGCTGAAAGCTCAGCGCACTAACATCTTTCTTTAAAGTTGTCATTCATTTTGGCTAAATGCAGAGACGTCGCACAACCACATCATGCAAGCGCTGCCCCTGGAAACAATGAATAACCTGATGTGCCTCTTTGAGCTTTCATCACCTTCCGGATCCTGATCCGATTTGAGTCTTTTCTTAGCTGCCAGCCCCCCCCCCCCCCCCCCCCCCCTCCCCCCCCCCTCTGTATCTCCACCCACAGTCTCTACTGTCACGCTGCTTTTGCTGTTTTGGCAGTAATAGCTGGCGACCTGCCGAGATTTATGAGCATTCGGGGCAAAGGAAGGTTTTCCTTTTTTTTTTTTTGTCAGAGGTCAAGGTCAGGGTAGGGATCAAGTGTCAGAACCAAGCACAACAGCTGAGTTTCTCTGTACTGTAAAATAAAACCACTAACACCCTAAACTCTAATCCTTAAACAATAGCAGGTAGATGGCAAAGGTGGAGCAGCTTTTAACCACTTCACAAACGACCAGGTGGTTAATCCAGATCCATCGTATCTGAGAATGTAGATCTGCAAAGTAACTTAAGCTGTAGAATACATTTAGTGGAGGTAAAAGTGCACAATTTCCCTCAATGCTGCTTCTGATCGATGCCAACGGTTGATTTGGTACATGGAAGTGCAGGTGTTAAGCCCTGCTTTACCCTGGCTACTGCTGGATGGGATGCTCCAAACTGCATTACTGTTCGATAATCATTCATTGTGCGACAGCAATTCTGGTCAGATCAGTTGACGGTTTTGGCCCATGGGGCTGCCTCAGCGACGCCTGGTGTGTTTTTTTTGTGTCTGACTCGGGTATGGAAGAGATGCCAGCTAGGCTGCTGCTGCTATGATGAAAACGCAAACAGTGCTGCTTGTTAGACCTCTATTCACTTTTGTGGGCTTAGGAAATCTTCACTGGGAGCGTTTGAAAGTCTGAAATGCTTTAGCGGTGCTGAGCCATCAACAGCCCGGTTTCATTTAACCTTATCAGACGTTTTGGATAATGAGACACAGATTTAATACTGTCACTAACAATCACTGCATTCCACTTTGGTGCTTCAGCGCCAAGACTCTGGTGTTTTGCCTGCTGGCTGATTGGCTGACGGGACTTTCTGGCACACCATCGCTAAAGCTGTTTGGAACGCCTGTGTTTAACAAAACAAAAGCTCCTCCTCTTTAACCTCGCACGACTCACTGACTTCTTTTGCTGATCATCATGTCAGTGGCAGCTCAGTCCAACCTCCTCTTGTGCGTTAGGCCTTTGGTATTAATTGCTTTAAGGAGAGATAGTGTTCATTCCTGTATCTCATTAGAGGAGGTTTTGTTTCACAGCTAGATCCTAATTGCTGCTCTGATTCATTCAAGCACCAATTTAAAGTTTATATTTTTATCCTTGGGCTCTACTGAAATAGTTCTGGATAATTTATAAGTCCAAAAAACTTTTTTTTTTTTTTTTTTCTCAGTGTTAGATCAGGGAGAGCGGGTGCATAATTCAGTTAAATATTCCTATAATGGGCTTCTAGAGAGAGAGAGTGGAGAGTGTGGAGATACGAGGATAAAGAGCAGAAACACACCAACGTATCTGTGCTCCAGGAGACGTTTAGTTTTTAACTCATGGCACAGCTGGTCACACCCTTTGTTTCAAGGATGACGTTTGGTGATACTGTTTCTTTTTTTTTGTTTTTTTTTCACAGGCTTAACTACAGTAGAAAAAGTCATTAATTTTAAAGGTTTTGTGTGTGTGTGTGTGTGTGTGTGTGTGTGGGTGTGTTTGTTCACCCTTTCCTGGCTCTGAACCCGTTCTGTCTGTCAGCAGTTGAAAATTAAGTTTGTCACCTCGCACTTAGCTCCTCTCAGGTGTGCCAACTCGCAGATCGCGGTATTAACAAGCCTCGGTGACATGTATTGTCTATTCCTCTGCTTCCCTTTCAGTCCTCCGGTTATTTTAACGCCTTTTTGTGAGGAGCTTTAACGTCTCCCCAACATTGCACAGATTCATTTAAATGTGTGCAGTACACGAAGCTCAACAAGTTATAGCTATCCATAACTATAATTATCATTCATTTAGGTACATAGTCAGTCATCAGGTTTTTTGTTTTTTCCAACAACGTTTACAAAACCCAACTACAATAGCAAACATTTCACCCTGAAGCAGTGCAGTGTCTCATTAGTCCTCCTTGCTCACTGGCTTCTGTCAGTTCCTGGCCTGCCATCACTTGTCACTCACCTGTATAAGTTTTTGACATCTGGAAGCTGCATATTGCCCAAAGCTGAGATACTGACAGAAGCAAGCGTTTTTCAGCTTGTACAGAAGTTTTAAGCTTTGCCCTTGTTTATTGTGCAATAAACTTCCTTTCCGTTCTTACTACAGCCTATAGTCGGGGTGGTGCTACTGCATATTGCAGCTTTGAAGTCAAATACACTTCGTGGTTTCTGCTCCTCCAGACCCAATTACTGGCTGATGATCACCTGCGGCCTTCCTACACAGCAGGGGCCCCTTCACGTTTGTTAAGCCCAGCTGTCAGTTACCAAAGTCAGGCCTCTGGCAAGAAACAGGTTGGGCTTGACTGTGGGGGACGAGACGCTTCCCCTCCAGTTTGTACAAGCCTTGACAGATACTGAAGCACTCTAGCTTATCTGCACTTTAACAAACACCAGGGCCAGCTCTGGTTCTTGCTTTGCTTTCAACAAGCATTCGTAGACCAATCAGCCACAACATTAAAACCACCTTCAGCCGAAACGGTCCTGAACTATGAAATGGTTTGTAATATCGGGCACCAAGACGTCAGCTGTTTTTCCAGGAAAAACCCAAAGATGCTCCATGCTCGACTTTGACGACATCTTGAACCTTCTACGGTATGTTCTCCAAACCATCCCTAAGTGCTCTTTGTGTTTTGGCAGGTTGCATTGTCCTGCTGAAACAGGCTGCTGCCATCAGGGAAGACTGAAGGACACAAAAGTCTGCAACAAGTTTAGGTAGGTGGCACGTGTCAAAGTAACGTAATAGAACATTGCCCAGTGCATCTCACCGGTGCCTTGTCCATCACAATTTGGCACTTGTCAAAGTCACTCAAATCCTTATGGATCCCATTTTTTTCGGCTTCAAACGCATCAACTTCCCGAACTGACAGTTCACTTTCTGCCTAATATATTCCAGCCCTTAGCAGATGCCCCAGTAAATAGATAATCAACGGTATTCATGTTAATGTTTTATTGTTGTGGCTTTTCACTTTTTCTGGTAAACAATATTGAACCAAACTGAAATATTTCTGCTGGTTCTATTCTATTATCTTACAATGTGAGGCATATTACAAATAACAAGCTCTTTTAATCAATACAGTCACAGCAAGATGATCCACATCACCTTTATTCATTTTATTGAGATAGGACTAATGAACTGTATAGAACCTTTTCCCAGTTTCACCCCAGCACCAAGCTTCGTACTGCATTCAGTAGTGCTGTTGGCATGTACTGGTATTGTCATGCGACCTCTGTCTTCATGAAAATATTCCACAAAAGTAGTTTGTGGTGAAACAATCAGTGCAGTTGTTACCGTTCATACATTTCCAAATCACATTTGTCCCATGCAAATATGACTTTACACCTTCCTGAACACGGCATGTGCTCCGCCCACCTAAAAACCTTCGCTCACGCACAGACGCACACACACACCTACACGGGCCCCAAGACCTTTACAAACCATCCCCTACTGCTAGATCACCTCATTAACCCAGCGTTAGGTCAAAAAACAGTGTGGACGGTTTTAGCACTGAGGGAGACGTCTGTAGGAACTGCTGTTACTGACATCATTGACATATAATTGGCAAATGAGTAAATATTAGGAAAATTATAAAGAGTTCAAGTAATTTATAAATATTACAATATTACAAGCTGTGTGTGTGTGTGTGTGTGGGATGGGTGTTTACTTTGTCACTTATCTATTTACTTAAACTCCTGACAGATCCTCTAAAGTAAACACACACACACACACACATACACACACTCACTAAACTAACACACAAACCCATTCTTGTCTGTGCTTGAAGGGGAATCAATTAGTGCAAACTCAACTGCATGTGTGTTTGTTTGGCTCAGTTAAAGCCAGTGACCTCGGCTGGTTCATGACCCAGAAACAAAGGCTGCATTTTACACGGGAACGGAAAATCACAACTTTTAACTCTTTGCGGTGCTGCTCAGAGCCACGCCAGGCTGTCTGCTCTCTCAGGTTTACAAGACCAGACCTGGTCCCGAGCATTAATAACACAGTGTGAGCGCAGCTACAGAAACACAAAACGTTTCCTATAGGAGTGAGACCTGCTGAGAAGCCTTTGTGTCTGCAAGAGAAGAAAAATTTTGGACAAAGTTCATCCTGTCTTATTACACACAAGCACTAGAAAATTAGTTTTCATGTCGCCATCACACAAACTCTCATGTTGTGAGATGCTCATTTGTGAATAAAACATTGTTTTTTTAATGGTAACTTAAACAGAAAGCAAATTCGGTTCTGACCACTGATGACAACACACTTGAACACACAGACAGGGACACTCATCTCCTCACCAGACCGATAATCAAGACAGAAACCAGCCTCCTTCTCTGCACTCGCATCACTATCAGCAGTGACAATATCAAACTTGTGAACATTCATCACAAACAAGAGACAACTTATTTAAAATCCCAGTTAAAGTGGTTGTGACTCTTTTGCACCATGTTATTTTGCAATTGTAATTTACCCTACAAGTAATTTAGGGGGTAAAGGGTCAAAGGTCGTGTTAAAATACTATCTCACTTCTTCTGTGTGTTTCCTTTTGGGTACAATGGCTTTTCAGTCCTTGCAATTTGAGGTGATGAAGTTATGTTACAATCTTTAAAGTCAACAGGTTTATAGTCAAATTGGGGACTTAAACATAGATGGAGTGGTCACCCCCAAGCCACCCAAACTTTCAAGGCTGCACAAACCTTTGCACACTGGGTCCCAGTCCCAAGGATGGCGAATTGAAAAGGTTGTGTGAGTCAGGGCACATCTGGTGTAAAAACATTTTATGTGTGTAAGCACGACTGCACACAGGGCAAGTAACACAGTGGACAGATTTTAACAAAGAGCATCACTTTACATCACTTTAGAAAATGCCGGCATGGCTACATTGGCCAGCATGTTGTCAAAGCCCTGTGCTTTTATTTAAGTTTTGGTGTGAAGGTCTCGCTGCACCCTGTGCGGTGCAAGTGGGTTTGAAAGAGGAGAGATGTGAAGGGGCGGTGACGACACGGTCCACTGCAAAGCAGGCGCTGACACACGACTTGCACTAAAAGCCTTGGGGCTCGCAGGGATCTTCGGAGAATGAACGTGGAGAAAATGTTGCGCTTGGGCGGATGGATGGAGGGTCGATATGCACACGAACACAAACGCCAGCACAGACTCCCACCGACTGACAATGCTTACCTATATCCGTTTCTGTTTTTCCTTTTGCTCGTTTTCAAAGGAGAAAAAAATGGTCCAGTGAAAGCAAAACCACAAGACATTTAAAGAAACCATCTGCTTCTTCTTTAATGAAACTATCTGGGAAGATATGTCACTTTTTTTAACAAGCAGAAAAACCCAGTGAGGCAGGAGGATTTCTTAATATTAGCTACAACAGCTGTGAGTGAACACACAGGTATGTCGGGAAATGTAGACATATGAACAAAAGACACACTGCCATGTGCTCACCATAGGACATTACTGTCAACTTACAAATTTTAGTGCATGTCCACTGTTGCTTGCTTTCTCAGCTGTCCTGTGTGTTGCCCTTGTTATGCACAAACACTCACACACACACGCGCGCACATACACACACCTTTCGATCTGCTTGAATAATGGCAGCAGCCACATTTTAACGGCTAGGACGTTTAAGGAAACCCAGAAGTCTCTGAACTAACACAGATATATTTAGGTCATTTTCTGCTATGAGGCTGTAAAATTACTCCATCAGTCTTTGCTACCTCCGTTTCTTTAATGCGTCCCATCTGTTCCAGCGAGAGTAACAGTCTGGTGTGTCTTGGCCTCATCATAGGTATTGAGCAATGTTTTTGCAGTGAACTGACCTGCTGACTGCTTGTTTTGGACTTGTAGTGGTGTGTCTGTGTTTATGGAATGTCTTGGTTTAAGTGGCCATCACTAATGTACTCATCCATATGACAGATGCAGAACAAATAAACTCCTGCTAGACCTTTTACAGCAGAGCCTGGCAGGTATCGCAGTTAACCTCTTAGTACAGCATGAGATAATAATGATAACAAATTGTACCTAATTTGTTCCCTCAAATGACCTGTGCACAAAAATGAGCAGAATAAACACAGCTGCTTTGTGCAATAACGTTGTGTCAAAGGCAACATGTGACTTGGCTTAGCCACCAGTGACTAAAGCATATCTCCAAATCAGCACGCATGGCCCATTAAGACTGTCCGTGACCTGGTAGGTTACTTTGTTCTGCATTTTGACAGGACATCGGCCTGTGTGAAACGAGTTAACGAGCACTGGCGCAGGGACGTCTGTGAAAATATGTGCTTAAACATGGTATAGAATGAGTGTTGTAACTTTAAAATATTTACTCGTCCGTCCACTTCTCCTGTTGAGAGGGCCGAAGCCTATTCCAGCCGTCATTGGACAGATTTCCAGTCCATCACGGGGCCAACACACCTATGGGCTGTTAAGAGTCGTCACATGCATGTCTTTGGACTGTGGGAGGAAAAGCACAGGGAGAACATGCAAGCTCCACGCAGAGATTCAAACTAGGGACATTGTAGCTGTGAGGTGGCGGGCCCAACCGCTCCCCCACCGTACACGTATTTAGTTTTAGTAAAATCCACGCACTGAGTCACAGGAGCACTACTACTCTCTCCTCCAAGCTGCCACGGCCTCACTTCTGATGTGCTCGCCATCTCCTTGAAGTGGCTTTGGGTTCTCATCTGTGAACAAGATGTCCACGTTTAAAAAAAAAAGTACCACAGGCTCACCCACAGCCACAGTTTGCTTTGTTGGTTTCAGTGGGCACAGGATGCGTAAAGTGCCAAGTCAAGTGCAAAGCAACATAGACTAATGCTTTGTCCGAGGCAGCACCAACTCAAGCAAACAGCTGGTTGGTGGATGGAGTCATGATAAGCTGTAAAGCGCATGTGTCTCAGACTAACACTTTTTAGCCTCATGCTAAGAACATGACCACATTACAAGCTGTTTTGAGAGAGTTTTTTTTCTCCCATGTGGGAATGAGGAAATAATCATTGCCGTTTTGATTCAAAACAAAAACTTTAAAGACCTCGTTACCGAACGCTCACAACCATTTGAAGTTGACAGCATTTTGTTTTTGTGCATGTTGCTTGCTCAGTATAATTACTGAATTTCAACACATTTTAACATTTATATTCCTGTTTGACAGCAAAACTAACACTGCCCTGTCATCTGCCACACAGTGCAACAAAATGTTTAATGTACAGCCATTATCACAACCAATGTACAGTAGTTTTATGTGGGCCCTTGATTTTATGGAAGCACGTCATACACAATGCAAAAGAGTTTTTGGTGACGGGCATTTATGTTTTACTAAATATATTATTCCAGCTGATCTCTAGACACCTCTACTTTCAAAATGCTACAAAGCCAACTGTCGAAATTGCAACCTTAATCTGCTCCTATTACAATAAACGAGTGAGTAACAGTTGAGAATCCTGCACAAGCCCCAACAGGCCGGTGTGATCTGTTTGTCTTTCACTGGTGGTCCAGGCATCCTCACACAGCCGGCTGTGAGCCAAGTGGAAACACGGGGAACCACATAGCTTACTCCACCGAGGTGCGGGTTTCGATTTCATGTCTTATTTGAACAATCTGGAACTAACTTCTCTGATTCAACACTCTCTCTGTTTGTCTCCCTCCTGTATTACTTCTGCTTTGTCAGTTTCTTGTCATCCCCCGCATCCCCCACCCACCCCCCTTGACTCTTGACCCCTTAATCCCATGCCAGGTGCAGTGAGGCCTCCACGGAGAATTCTGCATGCGTGCGGACCTGTCCATGCATGACTGAATGTGTGTGAGTGTACAGCATGTACCTGTTTCTCTGATTAAATCAGTGCTGTAAAAGTCTAAATTAGTGTGTGTTGGCGAGTGTGCACTGACCCTCCAAGCAGTGTATTAAGGTGGTTAAACAATGGGCTGCAGCGTATTACAACATAATGGGGTATGGCAGGGCTGAGCATGCACACAAACATGTTACAAATACACTCGAGGCTGTTAAACAAGAATAGAGAAGTGATCATTCCTGATGTGCACAAACACCGAGCATCTGGCCTCGGGCTAAACAACAAATCAAGTCAATCACTGTTTTCCTGGTTGACTTTGTTGAGGAACAAGCTGAGTGCCTTTGCGCCTGCACTCAAGCCTGTGATCCACCAGTTTTTCTCGACGACATGCTGCTGATTAGAGTTAGCAGGTTTGGACGTTGGAAGACGGGAGTTGTGTTACTGTAGCTCACCCATTACATTAGTTTACCATCTGGCCCCCACAGGGCGTCACTACACCATAAAACGTCTTTAGTCATATTTTTAGACCTCAATGCATTTTGCTGTGTCACTTTCTGGTGTGTCCAAACCTGCAGAGACAAATGTACAAGCTTATAATAATACAGAACAGGTGTAGAACGCATTATCTGACCCTTTTTTTTTTTGCCAGGTTCATTCAATCAGAGCATGCAAACAGGCCAGTGCATCAAAATCTGCACTTTTATGCAAACGCAACTGAAACGGTTGAACGCACAGCGACCACCTTCCTCCAGCTCTCCCCACATTTCGCCTCAGTGTCGGCTCATTTCGAATTCTTCCCATAGTTTTGCTCATTCTGATTCTTCTTTTTTAATGTTGACACCCACATTTGTAGCTCCAGGTCCTAACTGCAGATATTTCCTGCCGTTGATTCTACAGAGCACAAAAGGGAACACGGTACTACATATACACCTGAATGACACCGCAGCACAAAACACATGGCCTCAAACTCGCACCTGAGGCTACGGTGGTTCAATATAACACAAGAACTGACACATAAAGTACGCTGTGTTTTGCAAGAGTGTGGACTCCGGTGCACACATCCATGGTAACCAACATGGCTGGTTACCTTTACAAAAAAAAAAAAAATACACCATCTATCTTCACCTTTTGTGCTCAGAGTTGTTCAAAGTATCACAGGGCCAGACTGCAGCTGACTGCCTATTAAGTGCTTTGTGGGGCCCTGCAGCCCTGGGGCCACCGTCTACTTCCAACGTGTGTGTGTGTGTGTGCGTCTGTGAAGGGAATTGAGGACTGCTGAATGGGGATGAAAGGGTGTGTGCACGTGTGTATACAGCCAGATTATGTGCCCTCTGGAAAAAAAAAAATGGGGGGCTGGATGGAGGGGTTCCTGTAATCTACCACCCCACCCCACCCCTACAAACACACACACGCCCTCACCCTCAGGTAGTATTGTGTGTTTGTGTGTGTGTGTGTGTGTGTGTGTGCGCTGTTGGAGGGATGTGTTATCTAAAGACTTCAGACAGATAAGGTGTCAAGTCTGAATATGAAACCTTTTTTGTACTCGGCTCCTTTGAGTTCTTCCAGAAAAAAGCTTAATATTCGTATTTGTTGATCGAATAGCAGATTAGCCTCTGCAGTAACAGATGCTTGTCTTCCTGAGCTCCACACCTCTAAAAGTACACTGTAAACATGTAACGTTAAAGACAGTCACCAATAACACGGAAGTCACCAAAATGCTGCCATCTCCCCATCCTGCCCTGCTCACAACTTTGAGTTAAATAAAGAGAATTCAAGTGATTTCAACTAAATCGGTCTGAATCAAATGCTTCTAATTTTTTAGATCAGGACAAATCAAGACAAATGTTCTTGTCTAAGGCACCTCCTCAAAACCGTTGTTTGCTCCACAGATAAATAAGATACTGGTCTAAATATAGTTGTGTACTTCCTGTAAGTCTTTATTAAAAAATATGGACTCAGGAAGAAACTGTTGATATCAGATTATCAAAACATTTATTGTTGGTATAATCCCAGCCTTTCCATATTGGGTAATCTGACCACAGACCTGTCATTGGAGGCATCTGTCCATCCCGGTACATCCTGGTACCACGGAGGAATGTTACGAGGACTCTAACTGTCACGCTCTTTACCTACCTACTGAACCGCAGTGTTTATACAACACACAGAGGATGAGGGGAGAAGGTACTTAGAGACACGCTTCATGGGTTAGTAAAGGAGTAGCAACCCCTCAGCATTCCCCGGAGGTGTGGGGGTGGGTAGAGGCCAGGATTGTTTTCTAGGAAAGTAGCGGTTCCCCTCTGGTGAGCATGTTAAGTCTCAGTCTGTTGCAGGTTTGAGTCTAGAATTTCTCTGCTGTCAAGTAAGCTTGTAAAGACGTAACACGAGCCTTTTATTGTCACTGAAAACAAAAACCAAATTTAGCAATATCCCAACGGCCATCATTTACATAACTGTATATTCGGCTTGTTAGAATAACATTAGAGCAGCTCTGGTTGTGTATTTGAGGGAATGCAATTTTAGCCGCCCTCATAATGACTGTGGGTCAGACAAAACAAGCAAACGAGAGTTGTTACCTCAGGGTTTTGGACAACGTTGCTGGCATTTTGTGTTTTAGTCATCAGCGATAGTTTGATAGAAAGTACGCAAGTAAAAGTGGAGCAAATGAGGGGAACAAACTTAGTGTCAGCATACTTTAAAGCAGCAGGCTACAGTAAATGGTTTCAGTATGTCTGCCCTTAGCAGAATCTGAACCGAGTGATTTATCGTCAGTCAGGGGCTTGATGCTGGACGTCCGCTCCATCTGCAGGGTCCCTGCTCCCCTTAAATGTTCCCAAATGAGCCGACAGGCTGCTCGGCCCACCCCACCGACACATCTGCACTATAAGACGAGAAGGGAAAGATCAAGATTTCTTCCACCTCTTTTTATGCGCAGTGATTTAAGAGTAGGAGATGAAAAAAAACAAAGATCCTAGCTGGGGCTAAAAATGCTTTATTGGTTAAGAGAAACCGGCAGCATTTAGTGTTGTTCACCATGTCATTTAATACTTCCACTAAAGGATGACAATGTAAAAAAATGTTCATATCTTATATACAGGCATTAATGTTTTTTTTTAATCAGCTTTTGCATCTTAATGTCATTTATAACATTGTACCTGCAGCTTTGTCGTTTTGCAGCACATTGTATTAAAAAAAATCAAAAGAAAAAAGTTTTCAATGTTACATTACTGCACCTTATTCATAAGGAAGGAAAGTAAATTCAAAGTTCTTTTGCAAAGTTTAAAAGATACTGTCCCATACCTGTCATATTTGTTCGTATTTGTTTGGATTGCTACCTGAAATGCATTTTTCTGGACTGGGATGTCAGCCAAAATCAACTGCATTAAGGCACAGTTTATTATTTTATGAAGTATAACCACACTGTAGTGGCATGCACAGATAATCTGGAGGGAAATAATTTTAAATGTGTCTCGAATCAGTGGCTGTCTTTTGATAGAGTTGCGATCACAAAAATTTGAGGAGTAAGTGTGGCACTATGTCCTACACAAAAACAAAATCCGGAGAAAAAGTGCAGAAGCAGAAAACCCAAGATGGAAAACAGATCGAACCGAACGCAGAAAGACAGGCAACAGAAGGGTGGGGCTGGAAATGAGCCTCTCCGCAGTGGTACACATGTCAAACAGTGGATGTAGAGAGCAGGAAAACATGACAGAATGGCAAAAATTCCCGAGACGGCAACAACAAGAAGACATGTTTGTCTCTGAAAGCCAAGGAAAACTTCATGCTTCTCACAGGAAACAAAACTTCAGCTACAGGCAGCAGAAAATGAGAGCTGTCGGTTTTGTCACTGATTTTCTTTCCATGTAAAAATCTATCCGGCCTGTGGTACGGTGACCGAAATCTGACCTGAAGGGAGGGAGTGTGTGTGTGTGTGTGGGTGTGTGTATAACATTAGCCCACCACATGGCACACTTAAACCACAGTAAGAGGAGGGGGTTTTTAGTTAGGGTGGCTGATAACAAGTGAAATCTCATCTGACAAACACACACACACACACAACTTTCCAAGACACAACTCAATCCCCTTCACCTTGTACCGCTTAACTTCCGTCATGGGGTTATTAACTCTCTGATCGGATTCCCCCTTAGTTAGTTGTCATGGTGGCATGACCCAAACACTTATTAGCTGACCCTTGGGATTAGTCCAAGCTGGATATTTGGGGGGGGGGGGGGGGGGGGCTAAGCCTTTACCTTGAGGGGCTCACTGCAGCATCTCACAAAAACCTTAATTAAATTGCTAAGACACTGAGTCAGGAATGTGTGCTCTGCTTTGCTCTGGCTCTCTCTCATACACACTCTGGTCCATCCTTCTGCCTCCACCTTTCTTTGATTTTCCCATACTCGTGCACCATGCTGAGTTTGTTTTTCTGCCCACTTGCCAACCAATATTGATTTGGAAGGACTTGACGGTTCTCATATTCTTCATGGACAGTGGGGGCACTCACCCTCTAGCCATATTCGATTTCTCTCAATAACTCATCCCCGTTCTGCGGGTCTACGAGCATAATGTGATCACTTGCAATGGACTTGCACTGTGTTCTTTAAAACAAATGCCATTAATTTGAAAAAAAAAAAACGCACCTTTTCCCTAAATAAATACACAAAAGATTCAGTATCCAACATTTGATCAATAATGTTTTTCTCTAATAACTTTGGAGTGTTGCCAAAACGATCAACCAACTGCTAATCGGTGAATTGCTTCGGCTCCTTGGAAACGGGTCATTATTGTACGTGAAACACCTGAGCGCACGCACGCACTTACGCACTCCACTCCGCATGCGAACACCCGACGGTTTAAGTCTGTGGAGGATCCCCATCCCATCATACTGATCACAAATCCCCCGCTTTGGGTGAAAAACAAACAGCTAAGCGAGGGAAGAGCAGATAAGCACCAATGAAAACAGCTGTTTCCACGCCGCATCCGCGCGTCCCTCTGTGCGCGCCTGGCCCGGCAGATCCTGACGCGAGATAGTGAACCACGCGCCGGGAGCGGAATGTGAGGATACACCGACACGGGGAAGGCTTTCCCGTGGGGACCGGGCTCGTTAAAAGCGGTAATCAGCATCTAAAGGTGTCATTCGCGAGGAAGACGTAAAACTGAATTCATCTCAACAGAGGAATAGGATTATTATACCATTTACTAAAGTGCATTGTGCATAAAAATCAGTGAGTGACTTGCATGAGAAGCTTACCTCAGTAAAATAATCCAAAGTCCGCGGGAATGCGTTGGAGCAGCTTTTCCTCAAACTTTTTTTTTCTTTTTTTTTTTTATCCACTGTGTCGTCGTCGTCTCCCGCTGCAAAGTCCAGAAAACGTTCGTGGGACCGCGGCAAGTTAGTGTCCACACGAAGCTTTTAAAGCCTGAGGTTGTATCACCGCACTCTGCTCCGACCCGAGGTCCGCGACCGCGTCAGGGGCGCACGGACTTTTTAACAATAGCGCTCATTCAAGTGGAGGAGGCGACAACTTAAACGAGCTTGGGGGGAAGTGGGAGGTACCGCGTGAAGCCGGAGAGCGCGCAGCCATGCGCGACACCGAGCCTGACTGCACCTGCACGAAAAATATCCACAGCAGGGGAAAAGTGTTTTATTCTCCCCCTGCAGAGATGGAAACGGCACAAACGCAGTGTCACGACTAATTTTTAATCTCGGAATAAAGTCTGACCATGAGCACACACCGTGAGGCTGAAACGGGGAAATCTTCTTGTGACTAATGGGGGGGGGGGGGGGGGGGGGGGGGGGGTTTAACAGAGTGGTCTCGTTTTCTTCTGTGACCAAGGCAGGATCATGGTTGGGATTTTCTCCCATTAACTACTCAATGTATGCGGATGATTCTGTGATCTTCCGCTGGTCCTCTGCAGATACTGACATTTAAAGCACCCAAGAGTAATATTTGTAATAGTTTGAAGGAAGCTGGAGTGTTTCCTGGTTTGTTTCTGTCTACAGTTATCCTGGAGGAATGTAATGACATTAAATACTTAAATACAAAGTTTTGAATGTGGCTAATTAGTAAAACCCATTTGTACCCACATGCTTTTTTTTATGTGGATGTGCACAGTACGAAAAATGCCCATTTCACTGACATCACAGAAAATTAGAAAGATTTCTGTGAGACACTTGTGTGGTGTTGGGTTTGAGGTGAGCGCCATATTCTGCAAACTACTGACTAATTCTGTGACCTGGCACGTGGGCAGCTGTAGCTCAGGCAAAGTGTCCTTGGGCACGACACCGAACCCATGTCATCGGAGTGCGAGTGTGAATAGGGGAACGCGAAGCAACATTGCAAATCACTTTGGATCGACCCCAACACAGCGGACTACGGTCCCTGAACACATCCCATACTGACGGATCCGGGGGGGTCCTGGTAGAGAGGGTAGGATGACAGAGAGCCGGTGGTCGACCAGAGTGCAGGGATGCACAGCAAGTGAACAAGTCATTTTCAGCGCACGTTCACCCTGAAGTGAACAACATTCAGTTCGTGTTCTTCAGGTGCACAATGATGAAAACGCCGAACTGAACGATTCAGCGTTTTCTGAGCGCTGCCCGTCTGTGACACAGCTTCAGAAAAGCAGCATAGTGCGGATTATAATAACAGAACGTGACTTAAAATCACGACAAGCTGTAGTCGAGGTCAAACGTACCCATTTTTTGGCTGCTATAACCTGACGGATGTCTGGGTCAGTTTTATTTTGGACTTGACCTGGAGCTGATCAGGTAGCTGGCATCATAGGTCTGTGACATGCCACGTCATTTGTCGGCCTTCGGCCAGTGTTAGGCTGCTGGTGAGCAGCACCATTGAGTTACAAAGAAAGGACAAACTGAGAGAATAGATTCAGCAAATTCCATCTTGTAGTAGTAAGTAAGTAATAGTTTCCAGGGGTTTTTTTTTTATTATTTTTTTTAATTGCATTTCTTCAGTGAAACGATATGAACCAAAATGACAAATTGAACAAACTGTTTTGACTGGCTAAAAGTGAGAATGAGAATTTTTTTTTGATTGTTCACAGGGCAGTGTGTCACAACGATTCCTTTTTTAATTCCCATCCATTCTGAATTATGATGAAGTGCTAAAAACACAGGTTTCCTCACCCTGAGCATATGCCCACACAAACCAAGCGCAGAAAACATCACAAATGACTAAATACCATTCCAAGGCTTTTGGCTTTTCACCTGGTTTGCCCTTGTAAAAATGTTCATGCCAGGTTTGTCATGAACGTCTAAGTCTGCAAATTTTTATTTCCATTCTAAGAGCGTTTATTTATACAAGGCCTTGGGAAAGCTGCTGTAGGTGCACCACTAACCAAATGCCTCCACTTGTCCCCTATGCTGTAAATGAGCTGTGCACTGGCCACAAAGCGTATCTGCTCATGTCACTCACGTTAGTATGTAAACACATTAATTAATACACCAATAAAGGAAAAACAAGATACACACATCAGTGAATGGAAACATAATACTTAACACCTGGACGTAGTATGTGCAGCTATATAATCTGAAATGCCTGCACACACATAAACACAGTGACATCTGAGAGCCTAAACTGAGATGGTCAGGCAGTCAAGCCATGACATGCATGAGTCCTGTCTGCATCCACATGACTCGCACACAATAAAACCCGAAGGAAGGTCACAGTTCAGCCGAAGCTGATTAAAGAAAATATAGTTTAGCTCTGCTTGAACCCAAAGTATCAAGAGCAAAGCAGTGGTTGTTGTTCATCCACATTTTATTTGGAAACGACAAATGACTGTAAATTACTGTGCATTGAATACTCTTACTATTATGAGTTGAATGTGTGCTGACTACAGTGGTGGGGGTAAAAAACATTCACCTGACTACAATTTTAGGGTATTATCGACTTCATATTTTGAGCTTTTATAGTTTTTTTTCATTTTAACTACAGCTAATCGACACAAGAAGAACTGTTACTTGTGCACAGCCATAAAATAGAGACAGATGGGGACGATTGAGGGGGGGACGGGTCTTACCTTAGTAGTATATTATAATATTAGCTGCAACATGATGAACACGATACATAAATAAATGATCCTATAATATAATAATAGTATTTTTGGTTGATTTGAAAGAGGCTGATTCTGCATTAGGAGCTAAGTGACGTTTTTAATGTGGGACTTAACATAGTTTTACTCTCCGGTAATAATACTTTTACGCCAACAAATGATCTGAGTACTTTTTCTACCGCTGATCGTTTTTTCTACAACTGAAAAGTAATTGCACAATCCAGTATTTTTTTTTTTAATAATAATAATAATAGACATACACTAAGCAGTAATCTGACTGGTCTAACATGAATTTCAAACATCACTCACTTCCATCAAAGTTGACCTTTAATAATATGTTTAACAAGAGACGTTAGTACTGTGTGTGTTAAACTTTTTGGCACACTGATATTTACAATAATAATAAATATATACGTTCTATATAAGTCACAAAAAAGAAGAAGAAACTAATTAATATATTATGTATAGGCATAATAAAATAATAAATTCAAGTTAGCATCATTCCAAAATCTAACCCCAACAACAGAAATACATCTCCTTTTAACTTTTGGGACAGTAAACTTAAAGCCATATTTTCTGTCCTGCACACAAAAGAATCTTTGTCCTGTATCTGGCAATTACTTTGTTTTTTGCACTGTGCATTATTTGCATCGTTTGAAAAAATAAGCCAAATCAGTGAATTTCAAAATATGTGACTCCATGGAATTGTCTGATCATGTTGTGGTGCTTTTGAAAGTGACTCAAAAGGAAGCATAGTTCCAGAGAAGTCTGTCGTTATTGCACAACTTTAAATGTTACCGCATAAGTTTCTATCACACACCGTGAAACCACAATAGAATACGGTGGGGCGGAAGAAAGATCATAATTATCATCATAAGATAGTTATTCCAGCTTTATTCCAAGCAGAGCGTGAAAAGCCACGCTGTGCTGTCATCAACTGTACGTTTTATAATCATGGAGTCCTGCAGTGCAGGGTGGTTAGTAACATCCAATCATATTCATGCTGATGATTTTTTTTGTCTTTGACAGAAATTCAGTTTTATATATATGCTAATTGGATGGAATACTTCTTAACTAAGTTTCCAAATGTGTTCATATTTCAGGTTTTCAGGTGTCAGGTTTGAAATTACAGGGCGACGTTATGCTACCGTAAGTAGGTGATGTTAATAGTTGATCTCTTGACCTCCGTTCATTATCTACGGTTTGTACAGTAGTAGCCATTATCAGTTGGCTGAACAAGGCCAGCTGGGCCGTGGAATCGGTCAAAGAGCTGCTTTGTGTTATGTATGTGTGTTTGTGTGTGTTTGTGCTCTGGCAAAGTTGAGAAAGAGGAACAGATTTTGACAGCAGGGCGAGAAAACAAACACAAAACCCTGACCCTCCACGCTCATGTTTGATCTGCAGCTTTACAATGAAACACTAAAGGGGGATTTTCTCATGGGAAGAAACCTACACTCCAGACTGATGAGCTGTTTGGCGTGTGAGTATCGCGCGGGGCGGGCGAATGGCGAATCGATGACGGAGGCGCCCGTGTTTGCCCATCATCCTGTCCCTACCTCTAAACCACGGCAACAACATGGTTTTACAATATTCATTACAAGTGATGCATTTTAAAAAGCTCGTTTCAATATCTTTTAGGGCAGATATGTTTAAAAAGTCACTTTTAGGCAAGTTAAATTCAGTGAGCGGAGTATTTATATTTTCAATGTAATTTAAAGGCACTTTGATACAAAGACGTCAGCTTACTAATCATATCTCTTATTACCTGTTATGGTGATTTAGGCTTTACACTTTAAATTGACAGGGAATCTGTGCTGCAACATGGAGTGTGAAAGATGACCCCCTTTGACTAAGTAAAGGTCAGAAATGTCGTAGGTGGGTGGAGCCGTACTGTGAACTGAAGAATATGTAAAATATTTCCATGCCGTAACAGTCAAATACTAAAGTACACAGCGGCGTGTAAATGTATGGCCCCTGCAGTGTGAGCTCCAGAGCAGAGCTGTTCCCGGGGACAAAGTGGGAGTGTTTCCGTCTGAGTGTTTATGTGATTCACACAGCCGTGGCTGGGGAAGGCTTGACCCTTCGCAGACCTTCCCAACACAGCGGAAATGACTTCTGTCCATGTAAGACCCTGGCTTTGCTGCTTCGGTCCCTCCCAAACTCCACAACGCGTAGACTTGCAGGAATGTAAATAAGTCAGGAAAATAAAGAGCATCCCTCTTTATTTTGCGGTGGGAGGGTCACCGCGTTCTTCTCAGCAGGCAGTTTGTGTGTGTCCTCAAGAGCTTGTCTGTCTATACAGTGCGTTTTACAGCATTGCAAACACTGGTAAAGTTCTTTATATGAGGGCTAGTACGCAGACTGCCTTTGCAGCAGGGAGGAAAACATGAAAAAACACAAAGGAATTCAGCGCTGGAGTTACTCTCCCCAGGGGAGGCAATCAGACTCGGTGTTGGGACGTCAGCCAGGAGCTCTAAAGAAAGATGAGCACAGCATCCATGGATTCTTCTTTAAATTCCCGTTTCTCTGTCTTTTAACGGTTCTTCGTGCATGTATTTATACAAATTTCACAAACTGGGTCTCGGATGTTATATCTTTTTTGATTTCTTTATCTGTGTCAATGTGTGATCCTCCCTATGTGTGTGTTGCTGATCTTCTAACTCCAGTATATTAATAGAACTTTTCTGCACTGATGATGAAGTTGCCACCTGCACCCTGCCACAGCCACATTGCATACACACTTCAGGCCAGTGTGGGTGTAAACAGGCTGGTACTGTGTGTGTGTGTGTGTGTGCTATTCACTATTGCATAGTTAATTTTTAAAGGTCGATGCAAAGCCCTCGGAAGTCTACATTGCTTTTCCAGTATTTCACATTTCTGTCGTGCTGACTAATCCCCCAAAGGCTAATTTTTCAAATAAATATCCTGAAACATTAACTATTGGTTACATAGAATCTTTCATAAGAATAACAATAATACATAGTTATGGCCCACGACATGTTGTAAATATGTAAATAAACAGGAAAAGACAAGTCATGCAACAGTCAGCAGTGTGTGTAAATACATTTATATAGACACGTACACCAATCAGGCATAAAACATCATGTGCAATCTAATGTAATCCAATACGGTGGCCGCCATGAATTTTACTTTTAAAGGTTGTACTTTCTCCACTGTTATGCTGAAACTGTCAGAAAGGTGATACATTTACTCTCTGTTTATTATTGAGATCATAGTGGGTGGTGGATTTGTGGGGGCGGCTGTAGCTCAGTTGGTAAAGGCAGTCGTCCACAGACCACAGGGCCAGTGGTTTGATCCCCGCTCCTGGCTACATGTCGAAGTGTCCTTGGGCAAGACACTGAACCCGGTGGGTCAGGTGATCACCTTGCATGGCAGCCACCGCCATTGGTGGGTGAATGGGAATCAACATTGTAAAGCACTTTGGATAAAAGCGCTATATAAGCGACTATTTTTCCATTTATATAAAACCCAAAACACTCAGTGCCAAAGTACAAAAAAAAGAAAAACCTAACAAAATATTTAAGGTCATCATTCAGCTTTTCAGATTTTCTGCAGAGCTGAACTGCTCCCATACAACACCAGGATGCCTTGTGTCAGGACAGTCTAATGGTGCTGCAGTAGTAGGACCCAAGTGGATGCTGCGACGCATTTCTCTTCCTGAGTGCGCTTAAGAACTATAACCTTACTATAAGTCAATTATTCGCTCTTTTGGCTTTTTGATGTTGACTTTAGGGTCATTGTCAGACTGATCGTTCTTCAGCCCCACCACTCTCATGTCATCTGCAAATTTGATGATCCCGGCAGTGGTATGTGAAGGCGAGCAGTCGTACACATATTTTGGTCATAATGTCCCACTCCTTTGTTTAGCATCACAGCAAGGTTGGAATTGCTCGTATAGTCATGGTTATGTGATCAGTAAGTAAGTAACATATAGGGAAAACATTACCAGGTTATGTGGCCCATCTTCAAACAAGGGGCTTAATCCAACATTTGTTTGTGGCCAACTACAATTTGCAAAGCACCTCACACTTACAGCTGGATTAAGGCTTAATGAAACTGCGGCTATTGCTACTGTCGTATTACCAGAGGTCCATGGCAGCAGGCAAGGCAGGCAACTGCTTGGGGCCCCAGGGTGGTAGGGGGCCTCAGAGGGCTGACAAAAGTTATATTATATACAGCACCGACTATGTGAAAAGTTTGCAATGACAGCTCCCAGTTGAAGACCTCCCTAAGAGGGCCCCCGACTCAAGTAACAACGAAAACCAGCTGGTGAAAATGAAGAGGAGTTATCATGCTGGGAGCCGAGAAAGAGCAAGATATGGGTAAGTGGAGATAACAACGATGAAATACATAACTAAATAGCATCAAGTTGTTAACTCGGACAATATTTTTTCTAAGGTAAACTGATGAAAACTGAGTTATGGAATTTAGATGCAAAGAAATGTGGAAAGAGAGTACACTGCAAATTACTACGTTGTATTACTGTATGTTATTGTACTATATTGTATATTATTGTATTTTCAATATCTTAAGCGTAGCGGTTTTATGGCGCATACATTTTTGCCGAGGGCCCCGAAGGACTCTAGGACCGCCACTGCTTATTACACATCGATGCTCCTCATGATGATGCTGGTGTGTGCTTCAAAACTGTTATTCCACAGTTGGGAAATTATTCTTTAGGACAAAAACCCGTGTCATGAAAAACAGAATTACAGAATTACAGGCACACATGGCCTCAGCTTTATCCTGGTGCCCCTCTCTCAATGAAGTGCTGTGTCTAAAGAAAATCCAAGGTTGTCTTTTTCTTTTTTTTCCTTTCAGAGGAACAACAAAACAAGCACAAAAGTCCTTTTCAGGTGGTGGGAAGTCTTCAAGGCAGATGTTTGTTGATTTATAAAAACCAACGGTAAAGACAAGAGGGTAACGCGATCTGAGTTTGTTACCCAGCTGCTGGAGTAACGCACCTCTTATCTCTGACAGAGAGAGAGTGACAGAGCAGTGATGCCTTGGTGAAGGAAGATGAAATGAAGCAGAGCAAATGAGGACAAGAGACTAGACAAGATTAACAAGCATTGAACACAGGAGGCACGGGGGAAGCTATGGAGAAGGGAAAGACGAAAACAAAAAGACATCCGAGAAAGAAAATGTGAAGAGGAAGGACAGGGCGATGGACAGTGAGTGGGGAGAAGGGAGGAAGAAAAACACGAAAGCGGACAGATACAGGGGGTGATACAGCCATGGGAACCTATGTTTGGTCCACGAAGCACATTTCGCAGTGTTCAGCCTCGTCACTGTTGTTTTGTTTTCACATGGCCTTCAACCTCAGCGTGTGAACCACAAACAGATGTTAGTGACGTTTCTCACAGCAGTTTCAGCTCCGAATCATCAGTGCCCCTAACGAGCCGAGGTGAGACGCCTTTGTGAGGATGGACGCCATCGCGGAACCAACAAAACGGCACTGGAACGACAAAAAAAAAAAAAAAACACAAGAAAAGTTTCATAAGTAACATGCTTTTCGTTTTATGAAAAGTCTGTGGAGCCTCAGTGCAGTAAGGAAAAGAGCAGGAACATTGTTTGAAAAGACACTGCTTCATTTAATGCGAGTCAGTGAGTGCTGGTGTCCACGAAGGCCTGAGCATATGCAACCTCAATTGCAAAAAAAGCTGAGTTGATGTAAAAAAAAACATAAATGAATACAGATTGATTTACATTGATTTACACGACTGGGTATAAGAGGCAGGCGGTCGTTAATGTAAAGATGAGCAGAGGTTCACCAACCTGTGACAAACTGTCTAAAAATTGTCGAACAGTTTCAGTTTTGTGGAGACTTTGAAGATCCCACCATCTACAGTATATAATAGCATCGAAAGATTCCGAGAGCCAGGAGGAGTCTCTGTGTGCAAGGGACAAGGCCGAAGGTCAAAAGTGGATGCGTGTGATCTCCGGGCCCTCAGGCAGCACCGCATTAGAACAGGTGTAATCCTGCCTGGGTGGGTTACTACCGTACTGTTACGAGGCCTCACATCCTGTATTAAAGTGCTGTATGTGCACTTGTCATCGTTCGTGATTTTACAGTAAATGATAACATAAAAGTGCACGTATAGAGTGACAGTTTCATCCACTGTGAGATACAAGCTGGCCACTTTATTAGATTACAGAATCTAATATGATCCAGTACAACAGTTCTGCCAGCAATTCTACTTGTACAATGTTATGATTTCTCCGTTTTTACGTTGCCGGGTCATAGTTCACTGTCTCACTGGTGCAGCACACAACACAGCCCGATTTTCACACATAGCCAATGTCTGTGTGAGCACCGCCTTCAAGAATCGCCACTGATTCAACTGCTTGGTGAGCACAGCTGTGTGTGTTTTAAACAAAGACAGCAGACAGGACGTTGGGGAGAAGGCAGGAGGAAGAGGCTATGTGTGCTATTGTGTACCCTCGTTTGATACGTCCACTTGTGACATGTTGGCGTGTTTTTGTTTGTGTCTGTGCGCTTGTGTCGAGGGAGCGGGCCACAGCACGAGGCCCCCCGGCGGCCAGGGCCACCAGTGGTTCTCACAGCCCGCACAGTGACTCTCTGACAGGGATCGTGAGAACCTGAGTGGCAGGGGTCCTTGTGGTTAAGAGGAATTTAGCAAAATGTAAAACACTGTTCAGAGATGTCAGCAGCATAACCTAGAGGGAGAGACGGCTTCTCAGGCGACTGTTTTTGGAAAGAAAAAAACAAAACAAAACATGCTGCAAACACACACATTTATAGACACGTCTTTTTAAAAGCTTCCGGAACAGTCACTGTTAATGAAGCATCCTCAGCTTCTTACATCTGGATTTTATGAATCATTCACAACATGAATGGTTTCAAATAAAAACTCCGGGAAGCTAAGTTACGATATTGTTAGTTATCAGTCATTAACAAAACAAATTTAATTTTCAATTAACAAAATAATTATAATACACCACAATTTTCTTAATTCAATTTTCCTGATTTCCTAATTACAGCAGCGTTAACATGCACACGTTGGCTTTCACTCACGTTTATTTAAAAATTCTCAGCCATGAAGAAACATCTCAACAGGGGAGAGGTGGTCGTTACCTGTTCATTGTAGGTTCTAGTGTCAGTAAGAGGACGGTTAAAATAAGTTTGGGATGACATTTATGTCCACACCTGTCTTGTTATTCTCAGTCAACATCTGTAATGCTTATCAAGCAGATTCCAAACCTGCTCAGAGCTGGAAGCAGCAGGACGTCTGTATTTCTTTTCCCACACCTGTTTCTTTCATCGCTCTGCTTTCTTCCTCCTTCTCACTTCATCAAAAGATGCCTTCTCCTCTACGGCTTTCTCCTTCTTTCCTTTATCTCAAACTGCAGCCTGCCTCATGCCAATTTGTGGCTGTGGGATTATTTATGAGCTGGTGAATGGAGGGATATAGTATGGAGACCCAGAGCTTGGCCTCTACCCTGTCTGCTACTCTTAAATCACCACAGAGTCTGACTGACTTTAACATTACGGGTTTGTTCATGGCCTGAGTGTGAGTGTGTGTGTGTGTGAGAGAGAGAGGGACAGGACTTCTTGCTGTAGGTTCATGTGTAAAGAGATTTTGTCTGTTGTGAACACACTGAACCCCGTTTTGCAGTTTATTTTGCAACGGTGCATAATAATGTTGTTGTGTGACATATTTTTACATCCAGCATTCATTTGGAAAGTGGTTGTTGTAAATTGCAAATCCAATAATTTAGCTTAGTAAAAATAAAAGTTTTTTTTTTTTTTTGACATATTCAGGATCTACAAAGCACAAGCGTAGGTCTGATGTTGATTGCTGTCTATACAGAGAGCATTTTCTCCTTATGAATTTCATCCATATTCTAGCCACACCCGCGGCCACTGTGCTTACCCCCCCCCCCCCCCCCTTTAGAGTTTTATATGGTGTGTAAATTGCTTTCAGTGTCGTTCACTGAGTGCACGTCGGGTGTCACTGTTTGGCACAAAAGACGCCTTCTGACAGTTGGCATCAGAGGTTTTTGACTCTAATTAAGCAGGAACATACTTAATGCTATGAAGATGTTTGTACTCAGTTGGTCTCCACGCTTGCTTTAATTTAACGCTGTTGCGTAAGTATTAGAAGAACTTTATTCCATTGCGTGGCAATAAACATAATTTGTTGCACCGTGCGCCGATGTAGTTTCCTCCGGGTGTTACGGTTTTTTCTCACAGTCCGGGGACGTGCGTCTTAGGTTAGTTGGTCCCTCTAAAAAAAGCCATTCTGGTACGTTTACCAAGGTACTGGAATATGGTAGGGGGGTTAACCGTGTCTCTCTGACCTGCTGCAGGCCATCAAAATGTTCCAATGTGGACTTGTTTAAAAACTGAATTAACAGTTTGCCTCGTGTAAAGTAAGTGGATAAAAGACAAAAGTGACAAAACAAGGCACTGAACTCCAACCTTTGGATAAAGTCCCTCCAGGAATTTGGGATCTTGTGTTTGCACCGATGAATGCAACCAACTACCTGGAATTTGGCGTGAGCTTGCAAAACATTGCAACGTGGTTTAGAATGTTTTGAGGAAATTTTGTCACGAAATCTGGCATTTTAGCCCGCGAACGTGGCTCAGCTTGCACAAAAACGTCTCCCCAGGTGGGAAACCTACTTTTTGCACAGTGGGTAGAGCCGGCAATGATTTATCTCATAATGTCAACTGCCGAGTTGGATGCTTGATGTCAGATGGCATCAAAACAGTGAATAACGTGTGGGTTTTCAGCGTCTGTGTGATTTATACAGGCCGCAGTCAGAAGAAGAAGGGAGAGCAGGGCCTTTGGCTTCAGGGATCCTCCCTTATCTGACAGAGGGGGAACAAATCACAGACCGCTGGAGATGAGTGAAAACACATGGGAAAGAACGAGACTGAAGAAAACAGTGCATTGTTTTATGTCCTATGTCTTCAGTTCTTTGTGTGTGTGTGTGTGTGTGTGTGTTTGCCCATAAGTCCGTCATCACATTGACACAACCGATCTGTTCCTTCTCTCACCTTTAGTTAAATTGGCAAAACAATTATTAATGATAAAAATGATGGCAAACGGAACATAAAATATAAAATATTTATAATTGAAAAAAAAAAAACTTTTCCTCCAACGAAGCAACAGTACAGTTAGTTAAGAACAGTTGAATTCAGTTCATTTTTTTTTTTGGGGGGGGGGGGGGGGGGGGGGGGGCACAACCACTATAAAAGCACCCCAGCCCCATCGGGTTTGTGCTGGCTACCCTGGATAACTTGATACGTAGTAGATGGAGGAACACGCACAGATTTGCACTTCATTATTTCAGTCATGTTGAATCAAGATTTCCAGTGTCAGCATATCTCTTAATAAAGGGTCAAACAAAAACTACAGCCAGAACATACAACATATCCATCCATTATTTCAACTCTTTTCAGGGGGCATGGTACGTACAGAACAAGACATCCTATTGGCTAATTGAATTCTTCAACAATTAACCCCTTTACTGGAATCACCGACACGCTTCTTCTCCTTTACTCTTCTGTCAATATGGCGCCATCTTGTGGTCAAATCCAAAAATCCAACATAAAGCCAGAACTTTCAGAAGAATGTGAATTAAAATCAAAGATTCGACACACTCATACACACATGCAGACACACACACACACACACACACACACACACACACACACACCCAGACAACTTAATGCGCTAGTTTACTGCACAGTACGTTCTCATTATAATTACTCCCCATTTTCAATCCAAAAAGTTTACAGCAGTTGTTCCACTGTAGAAAGATTGCAGAAGGTTTTTTTTTCCAAATTTGTTTCAAAACATAGTTCTAAAATATGCTAAAAATTTATATTAATACACTCAAGTACAGTAAAGGGGATTTGTGGTTTTTTGCCACCTTGAATTAACACTGTATTCAAATCAAATTTAAACACTTTAAAATAAAAAAAAAAATTATGAAATATGTGATATGAAAATCACACATGTAAAACACATAACACATTTACATTATCTATTTCTTCTGGAAGAAAGTTCCTTGGCTAATTTCTCTGAAATAATTAGTTCAGTGGAGACCACAGCTGTGTGAGAGCGTGGCAGGTTTTATCTGATGTTACTCTGCCCTCTTTTGGTCTGCCTGCCAACTACAGCTCTACGGCTGCAAGCAAGCTGCAAACACACACACACACACACCAAAAAACACACAACTCACCCCTATGTCATAAAGTTCCTTTTCAATATCAGCCACCATCCTAAGGTCAAAAATACTAAATTGTCAGTACATGGGATATTTCAGGGACACGAAGCTCCCAGGTGCTAAATCCAATGCTGTTGTGTCCCAATCTGTCAAAGACATTATTTGTATTCACCACACAAAAGCCTTTGCAACAACACATTTATTGACCAAACATTAACCCAGCCGGGGACTAGGTGTTATTAACGGTTTGTCAATGGTTATTGTCTGGCAATGTTGTGGCCAATTCCAGATAAAACATAAACTGATGATGCAACACACGGCTGATCCGTGACAGGGAAGCAGAGGAGGGAGCTGTTGGGGGGATGTGCTCCAGCTGAACTGACTCCAACTGTAGGTGCATAATACAACAAATAATATAAAAATTCGAAATAAATAGCACTAATACTATAATGCTTATCAACTTTTCCTACACATAAAGTTCACATTAACATTTGGGCACAAAAAGTCAGATAAGTTAGAAGACAAACTGCATAAGAACAACACGCTACACATAGTGACGACATCACACATGTACTTTCTTACTATGGCAACAACGTCATGTTGCATAACAATCACCATTCAAGCGCAGAACTTTGCAAAGGGAACATGAGGGACCGGGTGGGGGGCCAGGGACGTTTCTGGACTCTTTGGTTCCCCGGAGCACATTACACACGACATATTTATGATCAATCAAATCGTTTGCTTATGCATGTGTTTTTCTTGTATTACATTATTACGTAGCCCTTTGTCGTTTCTGTACTGTGCTCCAGAGGGCTTTGATGTTTCCATGCTGCAGTGGCGGGATGTCAGGGATACCGTCACGATCCTGGCTTCCTCTGTGTCATCGATATACTCACCGTCACACCCTGTTAAGGTTTAATCACGAGCAGATACAAACAATAAGTCAAAAGATGACAAGCAGGAATTAACAATTAACCCAAACAGGGAACGGATGAGGAAAATGTGCATATACAGAAAATTCATAATAGCAGATATAATCAATAAACCAAAAAATACCTTTGAAAATATCCGTAGTAATATTGTTTTGGAAACCTAAAAATGGCCTATGTGGGGCCGTCATCCATTCATTTGTTGTTACCACAGCCCCATTCACTTTCTTAGCCTCATTTCCATTTACATCTTTACAACTTTCTTTGCTGTACAAATAGGGCTTAAGGTACCGTAGCACCTGGTGTACTGAACGGATAAGAGCCAGATAAGAAGTTGTTGTTGTCTTGTACTGTCATTCCACAGAGAGCACTGCCTAAAAGAACAGATGACGCTTTGATGTGATAAATATTATATGATAGTACGAGAGCCATCATATAATATGGAAATAATAGCAACAGCAGCTACTTTAAGGGTGGAGCAGGCATTTAAAAAAAAAGTAGGTCCATCCTTTCACAGTGCAACTGCTCAAAGGGACCAGCCTCTGATGGACGTTGGACCTGTATTAGGTGTGGGGAAGAGGCAACCTTGGCAGCAGTCCATAAAGTCCTGATCAGTTCTCTGTACTCTCTGTCATCACATGATGTGATTAGACTGACGATTTCTGCAGGTGACAGGTTTTAAACAGGGTTTAAACATTACATTTGACCTGACTGCATTCCGGTCAGACATAACAATACGAGTTCTAGCCAGGTTACATAAGGACTAAACCACTTTATAAGAAAACTTTACACTCTGTATTGTGGATACATGTCCACAGAAGTTGAACAGTACTAACAACTGGCATCAACACTGTATCGTAATGGATGCTGCAGCTGTTGAAACATAACAGTTACAATCTGCTTCACCTTCACAGCTGTTCTGTTTCATACAAAGTCTACAAAACACATCTTTGTCATCAGGTGTTGTTCATTACTAGATTTGCTCCTGTTAAATATTGCACAGGATGACGTGAAATGGCTTCAAAATTAATATTTTAGCCCCCAGCATTGTTGTTTTTGTTTGTTTGTTTTCTAAAAAATAAAGTTCCAGTTAGAATACAAAAAAATGAAGTGAATGTTAATGATTTTTTTTTTAAAGCATTGGTAAATGTTCTGCACTTTTCTACCTATCGGCACTCAAAGCACTTTACACTGCTTTTTATTTACCCATTCACACACACACTCACACACGGATGAGGGAGCTGCTTTGCAGCTGGCCAATACTCACCGGGAGCAACTAAGTTGGGGTTCAGTGTCTTGCTCAAGGACACTTCGACACTTCGGAGCCGGGGATTGAACCAACAACTGTGAGACTGGTGGACAACCGCTCTACCTTGCTGCGCCACAGTCGCCCAGAAACCAGATTTCTTTGAAGTGGCACCTCCTTGAATCTGCACAGGAATTAAAATTAACCACAACAGTAATAAATCAATTAGCTGTTATTTACTCTTGTAAATGTCCTCATGCAGCTGCAGTCCTGCTCTCTGTATGCAAACATCTCTGCTATTAGATGCAGCACTGCCATGATGCATTTACATATTAAAATTTTGTCATTTGTATAAAGCGAGGTCTGTGCTTGTACTGCCATTTAAAGTTAAAATAAGAAAATAAGAGTTCCAAGGAATTCAGAAAGTGGTTTCAGAGCTTTAAATTTTAGATAATTGTTTAGTGCATGTACATAATAAGGAAGTAACGAAAAGTCTGAGCAGACAGATGGCTGGAGAAAAAGGGAAGTGTATGAACTACAATTGAAATCGGAATGAACAACACAGAGAATGAACAGTGTGTGGGGTCTGCATGGCATAAAGGTCAGCCAGGGACTTGTGTGGGACTCCTTTACGCCTTGCAGCAACCAGAGAGGAATTTTTTCTTTTCGTTTTTCTTTTTGTTTTTCTTCAACCAGCCGCATTCTTAAAGTAGTGAGTACAACGATAGTCGCGATAGGGCAACAATAGTGAAATACAATCTTTGTTGTATACTTTGTTTTGCTATTAGTTTGCATCTGCTAAATCAGGTACATCATCTGCAGATAAAGTAAAAGTTCCCTTGTTGTAATTAAAGAAGCACTTATAAAGCTTATAAATTGTTCGTAGAATCTCCTCAATGTAAAAGAAAAGGATTGTGCGTGACTAAGCCGGGTTCACTAGATGAAGGCTCTAACTGATTTAGTCTAGACCTTTAAGCAGTAAAAGTACGATCAAAGTACACCTGAAGTTTAAACAACAGGGAGAAGGAGCATAAAAAAATAAAAAAAAGAGCATAAAGAGATATAAACATTAAAACTAAAAAAACAAGGAGCATTTGTTTAAAAGGTTTCTTGACTGAGCAATGAGTTCTTTGATGTAGACCGGGGGCGTTGCCATAGATGCACCGATGTGGAGGAGACCCGGGAGCCAGTGAAGGAACTTGAGGATAGGAGTGATGTGCACACTTTTACGCCCTCTCATCGGGATCCTGGCAGCGCTGTTTTGTATATGCTGGAGCTTTTCAAGACTGTTGCCAGGGATCTCAACAAGCAGTGCATTGTATTAGGAGACAAAGGCATGGACGAGTTTTTCTGCATCACATGGGGTGTGAGCGGGACGGAGATTGTTGGTGTCTTTGAGGTGAAAAAAAGATGATTTACGTAAATATTTAATGTGGTTATTAAATATTAGGTGATGTGGGTTTTCCACCAGTATGGCTTTAAAAGCTGTGACCGTTTTACCAAGCACTTAAATAATGTTTTTTGTAAAAGTGTGAATTGTATCCTACATTCTCACTTATATGTGTGCCCAGAATAAATAAATCCATTTTCACATTTCATAACGTTAGCATCTTTGCACCAGTGGCAAAATAGTATCAATGACACAGAGGGAAACAAGTCGCACGGAGCAGACAACTGAACCCTGTAGAGTAACAGATTGTTTTTATTGTACTTCACATCAAGTGGCCAAAGAAGAAGAAATGTTTTTTTTTTTCACCCACTTAGTCGACGTCTTACTTTCAATTTTACCATTAACACCAAGCTGAAATTTAGCTTAGCGGTGTTGTTTGCACATTCCCTTCAGGTTCCGCCTCGTCACAACACTGCTTCATTGTCTCAGCTCCACTCTCCTTCAGTACCAGGTGCTTTGTTTTTTCCACTGCAAAAATACTACCGTTTAACCTGGTTGCCATAGCAACATAACCACCAACATGATACTCAGGAAAAGCAATTATACCAAAGGAAGGCTCCTGTTACTGCTCAATCTCTTTTTTTTTTTTTTTTAAGAAAAGGCTGAAGATAGCGTATGACACAGCTGATGTTTCGAACCATGATTAAATGTAATACTAGTGCCATGTATAGAATTAAGACTATGTGTGTGATCATTTAAGAATTGACTAGTATGTTTCCTGATACACTGTGTTGAATAAACCAGGTGCTACCCTAATCCAAAATGGCAGTGAGCAGGGTGTGTCCTGGTAGTTCAGGCCAGGACGTGAGTGCCATCTGGGCATAGAGCCCATTCCTACCGTGTTTAAATAAAATGACAAAAACAAGGGAGTTGTTTCTTTTTTACCAACTTGACGGAACATTGACTTGGTATCACAAAGTGTTTTTGTTCCAAAGAAACTGTGGCACATTCTACAGTGGTGAAAGAAACTGTGGCACATTCCACGATTGCCTCTGCATGAAAGGGAGGAACCTTGGACAGTTGTACATAGGAATAGTACATTTTGTTAGTAATATTGTTTTTGATACCTAAAAATGGCCTATGTGGGGCCCTCATCCATTCATTTGTTGTTACTACAGCCCCGTTCACTTTCTTAGCCTCATTTACATCACACTTTTTTTTTGTTGTACAAATAGGGCTTAAGGTACTGTAGCACCTGGTGTTCTGAACAGATAAGAGCCAGATAAGAAGTTGTTGTCATCTTGTACTGGCTTTCCACAGAGAGCACTGCCTAAAACAACAGATGACAAATTGATGTGATAAATATTATATGACAGGAAGAGAGCGATCATATAATTTGGAAATAATAGAAACAGCAGCTACTTTAAGGGTGGAGCGGGCATTTAAAAAAAAAAAAAGGTCCATCCTTGCACAATGCCAGTTAGACTGCTCAAAAGGACCAGCCTCTGATGGACGGTGGACTCTGTCTATTGCAAAATCTGTATTAGGTGTGGGAAAGGGGCAATCTGTAGTGTAGATGGTAAAGATGAATGGAGCCAGAACTGTTCCGTGTGGGGCTCCCGTGCTGCAGACAACCATGTCCGACTCATATAATATGGTTGGTTTGCGAGGTAATCCAGTATCCAGGTGGTGAGGTGTTGGTCCAACCCCATGTGCTCCATCTTATCCATTCAAAGTGCAGGCTTGATTTTATTAAAAGCACTAGAGACGTAAAAAAAAAAAAAAGCTAACTCTCAATGAGCTTCCAGTCTTACCCAGTTGAGAGGGGGCAGTACAAAGTGGGGGCTAGTCGCAGCTGGGGGTCACTGTCAGCGAGGTTGGATGATGGGAAGGTGTGAGAGCCCGTGAGAGGTCTACCTGCCTGGGTCCCAAGCAGTTGCTGTGAGGGGACACAGGCCCCACCTTGGGAGATTCCCCCTGCCTTTCTGTTGCTGAGTAGGAGCCCGTGCTTTGAAATTCTGTATTCAGAAAAGCATTGCCAGGCCAGTGTTGCTGCCACAGCAGGTCAATACATGAGTGCTGCCTTATCTTTGCAATCCTCAAATCAGCAGCTCTCGCATGTTTGGATGTGTTGTTCCTGATTGAGCCGGCTCTAACAGGAAGAGCTGAGTCTTGTCAGGGAGAGACAAGTGTTCAACTGCACCTGCTGAAAGTCATGCAGGGAGTGTCAGGACTTTATTTTGATGGGTACACCGTGCAGCCAATCACATGCCATCTGGGCATAGAGCCCATTCCTACCTGTGGTTTTGATAGAAGGGAGTTTTTTTACCACCTTGAAGGAACATTGACTTGGTATCACAAAGGGTTTTTGTTCCAAAGAAACTGTCGCACATTCCACGGTTGGCTCTGCGCGAAAGCGAGGAACCTTTTCGATTGGTAGATGACAGTTGGTGTGACAAAAGTATGAATGTAAATATGAATGTGAAACATATGAAGATGGTCAAATGTTGACATAATATCACATAAATGCATGCACCCTCTGTAAAATCAAATCGAGTAGAGCCGAGCCAGTACAGGTCTAAGCTTTATACACAGGTGTGTACTGTGGGGCTCCATGGTCAAAATATGCACAGAAGTTCTGCAGGAACACAATCTAGCGTATGTTGGCTGAGCTTGGTCACACATGTACTGAGCTAAAACGACTTAATCATCCAGTTTCAATGACCAAATTTATCTCTATGATGAACTGATTAGTTAAGCTCCATTTACGCAGAAAGACGAATCTTACTGTAGTTCACATTAAAATGGGAGGGTAAAGAGGCAGGCTGTGGTTTTTATCATGTCTAGATTAACTCTCCCTGTCTCAGTGAGTCTAAACAGTTTCAGTCCGTGGTGATGGCCT